>NC_134704.1:58978620-59316120 GCF_043290135.1 Rhipicephalus microplus | reverse complement strand
TTCAGAGCGAAATTCTATATTTGCCCGACTAGTGTCCATTTGGTTCGTTTGCGCACAAGTTTACCGGGCAGAAGCCGCAAGCCGCACATGCGCAACTTTCCTTCCTCCCGCTACGAACGTGACCTTGACAGCGACGCGAAGTGTTGCGCGTGTGAATGTGAACGCACCGAAGGAAAAAAAAAAAAGAAAATAAAGATATGCCCGTTGACTTTCTCACGAGCTGCCACAGTTTTCAAAACTGAATCACCGATAGTTGCGCACGCGACACGCCCTATTACGTGAGCACGGTCACGTATGCGGAATTGCAAAACATTTACACCAGGCTATACAGAAAAAAAAAGGAAGAGAATGTATACGCGAATGTTTAAAACGAGTGTAACCAAGCAGCACAGTGACAAAACATTCCGATCCGTTCCGGCTTCTCGGAAAGACACCCTCGAAATTGCAGTAGTTTCACGCCGTTTCCCACGACCTCACAAAATCAGTTCACCGACCGCTCTTTAGTATAAAATTCAAAATAGAATGAGAAAGAAAGATAAAGAGGGAGAAAACGGCAGGGAGGTAGGTCTACTAAGCAAGCGCCGGTGAAATTGCTACAACGTAGGGTGTCAGTTAATCAGCCTGCATCGTAATAATGTACGGGGTTTTCCGTCCCGTAACCATGATATGGTTATGAGAGACGCAGTAGTGGAGGGCTCCGGAAATTTCGGCGTTCTTTAACGCGCACTGACATCACACACTACACGGGCCTTTGGCATCTTGCCTCCGTGAACATGTGAACGCCGCGGCCGGCATCGAACCAGCGACCATCAGGTCAGCAGCAGCTAGAGCACGATGGCCCCTGCTCCACCGCGGTGGAAGCAGGCCTACCCAGGGGAGAAGGAAAAGGGGACTAATATATTGAAAACATGACGTAGGTAGGTAATAAACTTTATTAAGGATCCAACGAGGAATTACTGGCCCGGGCTAGGCCTCCAGGAGCTGTCTTCCGCTGAGCATCGAGCGATGTCTTCGGCGATAGCCCTGGCTCGCTGGACAGCCCAGATTTGGTCCACTGCACGTGGGCTGAGAAGGGCGGCTCGCCATCGCTCAGCCAGTCGTCTTGGGGTACACTCACGCTCGTCCGAGCAGTGGACAAACTAAGAAACTTACGAAGGGCGATAATGAGAACACATAGAATTTCACTAACATTTGGGCAGTCCAGTCGATCTTATTCGAAGCCGAATGCAGGGGGTCCTCGTTCGTGTAAGAATGCGTATGTAAAAGAAGGAGCAGTATATGGCGAGTCACCCTTTGCTTCCGCGATGACTTATTTACTCGTAGGGAAAATTTTAACACGAAAGTGCTGTATGGCGCAGTCCGCTATGGTTCCGCTGACGTATTTCCGTCACGGATACGACACTGAAAAAAAATATGCACTTACAGACTGCGAAGAAAAAAAAATGGGCAGATCCCACATGCAGCACTGAATTGATCATACGCGAAGCACGAATGAAGAAGGTTGTTGAGTCACTTCAAAATCAGCACAACGTTACGAGGCAGACGTAAATTATGCCGTACATGACTTCCATGTCATGATTATCATGTTTGGACTAGTCATCTACCTTCGTCGCCTGTTCACGCTACGTGATACCAAATTTGCTATATGTGGGGCTAACCAAACAGCCGCGAGCGTGCTATGAGCGTAGCATGTAGTCATGTTTTACATGACACGCATGTCATGATTGTCATGTTTGGACATCGTCCATTCACGTCCCATAATACTAAATGTAGTATATGTGAAGCTAACTAAACGGCCGCGAGCGCATCATGAGTGTGGCATGTAGTCATGTTGTTACACTAAACGCATGCCATGATTTCCACGTTATGGTCTGTCACTTGCGTTCATCGTGCAGTCATCATACCAGTTTTGCAACATGTCATGGGAACGAAACCACCGCAAGAGAAGCAAGATCATGTAAACCATGTGTCACACCGGTCCCGTTAATTAGGGAGGCAATCGCCGGGCTAATTCCAAGGGCCGAAGTATCGGCCCCCCGAACCGCACCACGAAAGCGTGGACAATTTAGAAGTGGTCCTTTTTGGCGCGCCAGCGGACGCCGGCTGTGGTCCAAACAACAAGTCAGAGCCGAGAGTTGATAAACAAGCAAAATTATATTCTCATTAACGGCAGATCAAAAACAATACACACGTATGCACACTCCACAATGAGTGAGTACAATATGTCACCAATCAATCAACGTACTTCACAGTACAATCAGCCACACTAAAAACAACGGACACAGACAACAATTCACACTACAATGCAGTCGCATGCATTTAACAACCAAGACACTTAAAGACTAAAGAGATAGAAAACCTATTCAGTCCAAAGTTCTTGGAACAAAAGTCTGAATGATACTCTTCCGAGAATCACTCACTCAAAGTCCAGCGTTGTTGTCGTTCCGCGCCCTCGAAGTTTCTCTTCCAGGAAACCTCACGTCTTCAATTGGCCTCTCTCCAAGCTTCAAACTTCTTCGCCCGAACACGTCGGCTTCACACACGCAGCTGTCGCCACGCGTCTTCGCTCGATAGCGGTAAACACACTCTCTTGCCTGTAGCTCGGGCCTTCACCCCTCAGGTGGAAATCCTCTTCATCTCCTGCTTCGTCCCTACGGACAAAACCTTCGTCGACTACACGGCGGAATCCCTACGCACTCTGGCGCTACTTCCGTCTTCTCCTGATTTGTCCCTACCGACAAACCCTTCGCCGACTACACGGCGGAATCCCTACGCGCTCTGGCGCTAACTTCCGTCTTCTCCTGATCTCTCGTCTCGGCTGCTCGGTTAAATACCTTCCGCGCGACATTCCAGAAAGTTCTCGTCCTTTCGTCGGCGCGATACGCAGCGAAGGCTGGGAAGAGGGCGAGACGGTTGGAATGCCCTCCGCGGCCGATGACTCTACTCGGTATGACCACGCCCCTTTCGTTCTAGAACTTTCGCGGGCTATCTCGGCCGCCGATGTGGGGTGAGGAGGTTCGTCGGCGAAGCCACGCTTCCAAGGGGAGAGCGCGCGCCCAGGGAGCCTTGGATGTTTGTTTTCTTTTTTAGATGCGGAGCATCTTATACTCGCGCCTTGTAGTGCGCCGTCCGCGCCGTCCACACCGCTTCTCGAACATTCGACAGCTGACGCGCGCGCATGCGCCGTCGCCCACTCTTCCACCATCTGTGCATCCCTTCCTCCTCTACACACCGCGCGCGCTTCACTCCTCCACCATCTGTGCACCCTTCCTCCTCTACACACCGCGTTCGACATCTACAATTCTCCTGATTCTCCAGTGGACGCGCATGTGGCGTCGCGCTTCGAGAACATTCAACAGCTGACAGTGCATGCGCCATCGTGCTGTATATATACTCAAGGTCGGCGCTCGCTCGCTCAGTTGCCGCTCGGCGGTTGGTTTGTACGGCGCGTCGACGTCCAAGGTCGCGGTGAAATGAATTCCAACGAATCCACAAACACAATGATCGACGTCCCTTCGACCAGCGCCGCCCTTTCGCATACGTGTGTACGTGTTCACTCATTTAACACCCCCTCCTACAACCACGTTAACCAATTTAGCCATCGACCCAAGTAAGTCGCAATTTAACACCCCATTTCACAACCACGTTAACCAATTTAGCCATCGACCCAAGTAAGTCGCACTTTAACACCCCGTTAACCAATTATATGGTCCGCATCCTCCTCAGTGTTCCCCCGAGGGAAGCTGCGGGCAATTTTTTTTTCTTCTTTTGACCTCCCGGCGTCTCTTCCGCGCGTTACCGTAAGAATTTGGCGGCGCGCCCATTTTTAGCGCTCGTTCTGTGACACCATGACATTCATGGCATAGATGTCATGATTTTAATGTTATTACTAGTCCACTTATGCTCGTCATTCATGTTATGCCAAACCAATTTTTGTATCGGGACTATTATTAAAACGGCCCGGAGAGCTAAAAGTCGTAGGCGGCTAGATAGATAGATAGATAGATAGATAGATAGATAGATAGATAGATAGATAGATAGATAGATAGATAGATAGATAGATACGCTCAGAGTCACCGAAGTTCGCTAAGAAGTACTTTGCATTTAAAAAGACGATAAGTCAAGCATTGGTCACGTGGAATCGAACCAGCTGCCTCTCAATTCGCAGCGTGTGGCGCTAACTACTACGCCACAGAGCATATGCCATCAGGTATTCTAAGAGCAAGTCATCTGTATACACCATACATCGTTTGGCGCATTTCACAGCTTCGAAACTTCAGCGCGTTTTCGTTATCAGTAGCCAGATGGCGCGACGGGCTCACGTCGGGAACGCTGGGTGCGCTTAAAGTGGCCCAAAGGTCGTCGCCTCCACAGAACGTGTTCTCTCCTGCGCGCGCGCTTATCGGACTCGTATTACGGCAGAGAACGAAGGCCACACACGACGCAGGGAGAATTGTGACAGTTGTGCGCGCTTGTCCTGCGAATATGTGTGCACTCGTTTCGTACGTGCTTCTTTCTTTCTGATTAATGATCGCGTTTTCAATGTCGAGCTGTGACAGTCGTGAATCCACACGCTCATCCTGTGTTGGCTGATTTCGGGCGTGATTTCTGCTTGTGGTGTGCGCTGCACGTTTCGAGTTGCTTGCCGTTCTGCACGTGATTTTGTAATTTGTTGCTGTTGCTGAAACAATGCGCAGTAAACGCTCAACCACCTGTTTGAAGACACGTTTTATTATCGTAATATACAGATTTCTATAGGAAGGCCCAGATCAACCACGTTTTTTTTTTTTTTTTCACGGTGAACGATTAGGCTTCGCCTGTTCTGAAGCTCGGATACACTTTTTTCTTGAATCTATTTTGGGTGCACATGGCGACCGCGTATAGACCACCTCTTGCGGTAATTCTGTTTGTTGGGCGAGTTGAAGATTCATGTTTGGAAATATAAACGGACGAAAAGCAGTGCATTCATCATGACATTCATAGTTGGAAAGGCAGCGCACGCTAGTGGACATGGACGAAACGAAGGCACACTGACACACAGGCTAAAGCGCTTCTCCAAATCTTGCAGTAAGTTTTTACGTGCACATATACGTGGCGTGTACTCCGAACTGTGCCCAAACGACTCGTGTAAGCTAAGAAGTCAGACATGCTATTAGACTAGTTCGTTATTCGATTTCGAAGACCCGTTCAAACTGCGCGAAGTAAGCAACAAGGCCACTGTACTATGCTAATTAAGTTAGTGCACGTTATAGAGCACCGGACGTCAAACGAGTTGTCGTCTTAATGCAGTTTAAACAAGTCTTCTAAACTACAACAGAACACGCCGCCCTAGAACAGTGTCTACTAGAATGCGCACATGTGCAGTATCAAAATGCAGTCTGCCAATGCAAAACAACTATGGGCCATCTAGTGAGACTGAGAGGCGGCTGATATACAGAGTCTTTTTACCATCCCTGACGCGGCCGAAGCCAAGATCATAATCCGCTGCTATCTTCAATGAAGACCTCTGGCTCAGTACGCGTGCTCGCCCCGCCGCAGTGGTCTAGTGGCTAAGGTAGTCGGCGGCTGATCCGCAGGTCGCGGGATCGAATCCCGGCAGCGGCGGCTGCATTTCCGATGGAGACAGAAATGATGTAGGCACGTGTGCTGAGGTTTGGGTGCACGTTAAAGAACCCCAGGTGGTCGAAATTTCCGGAGCCCTCCACTACGGCGTCTCTCATAATCATACGGTGGTTTCGGGGCGTTAAACCCCACATATCAATCAACCACGCGTGCCTCTGGCACAGTGATTGTTTTACTGTTGATCTCAGAGGTGGTTTATGCGTATCTGAAGTCTGCAACCTTGATAACGCCTTAGAGCGAAGCAGTCCTCACAGCAGAATTTCGTCCTCGCACAGATGCGTGTACCGCGTTTCACGGCACTTCCCGCGTTAATGAACCTAAGGCGCACGTTTGAGACTCGCAGTGCACGTTAATTGCAGTCGCCCATCGCAAGTGGTATGCCTGTCCCGTCGTCAACCTTGGCGTGTCCCGGAAGCGGCGCGGTATCGTAAGTGCACGTTTCGTCGATACCTGCAATACCGTTGACCTAGGTCGGTCTGGTCGGAAAGAGAGATAGGACGACGTGGAGGCCTACCAAGCCTTGAGTGGCCCAGACGCCCGTGCGAGCCTGATCAATTTGATATTCGGATAGACCTCAGGGACAGCACGGCAGCTTTCGCGGCCGACACGATACCTGTCTGGTTTTGCGTGTAGTGTAATAAATGCGAAGCATTTCTTAGCGAACTTCGGCGACTCTTATCTATCTATCTATCTATCTATCTATCTATCTATCTATCTATCTATCTATCTATCTATCTATCTATCTATCTATCTATCTATCTATTTATCTATCTATCTATCTATCTATCTATCTATCTATCTATCTATCTATCTATCTATCTATCTGTCTGTCTATCTATCTATCTATCTATCTATCCAGTCATGAATGTTATGATTTACATGTCATGATCTTGCTGCTCTTGCGGTGATTTCGTTCACATGACATGTTACAAAACGGGTATGGTATGACGTGACTGCATGGCGAACATAAGCGGCAGGCATTAACGTGGAAATCATGGCATACATGTGATGTAAGTCATGACTACACGCCGTACGCTCATGGTGCGCTTGCGGTCGTTTCGCTAGCTTCACATATACCAAATTTGATACTACGTTACGTGAACGGATGACGAAGGTATATCACTGCTGCAAGCACGACAATCATGACAAACGTGTCACGTAACAACACGACTACATGCCACGTTCATGATGCGTACGTGGTCGTTCCGCTAGCTTCACAGGATTTGTCATTACGTCCCGCGAACGGACGACGAAAGTAAATGAGACATCCAAACATGATGACCATGACATGCGTGTCATGCATGTAAAGTGAAGGTGTGCAAACTGTATGTACGTAAAGCGAAAGTTGGATTCGATCTCGAATGAGTACCATGGCTCGGTGATCTTAAGGTTGAGAACCACAATAAGGTCCTTTCTAATTGCGCTACTGTTTTTTGTTTTTGGTTTTTAATTATAACGAAGTTTAGTTTTCGCTTGAGCTACTGGTGTCGTAAAAAGGACATATCCGGTATGTCAAGTTGTGTTGCAATATTTTCTGCGCAGATTGGCGCTGCAGTGAGCTCCATCTGACCCCAGAAATATTAACAGTTGGAGGAGATAAAAACATCCTGCATAACGCCCACTTTGTTTGAGCATAGCACGCAAACAAGTTTTCATGTGTTTTTGTGTAAAGAGCATTCTCTTGCTGAAAACAAACCTAATACCAGAGCTTATAGGTATATCTATGCAACTTCTTCGCATTTGTTATCGTGGGGCGCATATGGTCATCGGCCTCATTTCCGCCTGCACGTACATTAACTTGCGGTTATTACGGTATAAGGGGTTGTTCGGTGCATCTGAGCACAGGTGAGTCTGGCGTAAGTGATTGTGGTGGGACGTAAACTCTGAAGAAATAATAGTGCATCATGACATCGGACTTAATGCGCAATTGGTACCCATTTGTTGCATCAGCTCGGTTATTACCCACGCTGCAAAAACAGAGGTTACATGCACGAGCTGTGGGCTCATTCGGTTTTAAAGCCAGAAGGGGAGGGCGGGCAGTATCTCTAAGAATGTCTGGGTGGAGTAAGGTAGAGGTTGAGTAATATGTCGCCTAACGCTGTCATTTCTATGTAATGATTAACGCTGCCATATCTATGTATGGATCAAAGAATGGCGGCAATTCGTACACGCGTTCTGAAGTATCGAGATTTTCTACGGCGGTTTTTTTTTTTTGAACACATGGAGACCGTAAAGGTTGCATCACGAAAGTGCTTTCTCTCTCTAGCTAAAGCGTAAATAATGCGTGTAACATTTAGCAAAGTCACAAAAATTTTATCCCTCGTGAAGCCGCGGGCAGCTAACGAAGCGTCCGAGGTCTGCACGCGGTCTATGTGTTTTGATAACCCTGCATACGTTCTCCCCGTTCTACTATCAAGGGCACGTTAGAATCAAGAATATACGGTATTCGCAAAGGCACGCTCTTCGATATGTGCCTTTCATCCGCAGAGGGCTCTATGCATGCACCGGGAAGCAGTCATATTAGTCAACGATGCTGAACGGCCATCTCGCAGGTTGGCAGGTCTTCTATCCGCTTATGCTCTTTTTTTCGTGCGTGCGTGTGTGTGTGTGTGTGGCGGCGCGTCTCGCCTCACTACTTCTTTGACTACGTTATTTTCGACTCATGGAGCTCGGACACGCTACTGACATACAGTTACCGTCCATGACAACTGCGCGCAGACTTATCCGGAAAGGGCCATCAACAGCCTTGTTCAAACAACGACCGATGAGCGAAAGAACCTCTGGCAGCGCGGAACGAAAGTCACTTATACTCGCCCGCGCACATATCGCCGAAAATGATTTTCCTCGGAATCGCAAACGTTCAGCGCTGGCGCAGCCAAGTGGGAAACGCGGTTTTCCTCCCTCGGGTTCCGAGAATCTGTGCGTTCCGAACGTCGTTTTGTGACCTCCATTCAAAGACTCGACGCTTCGTAGTCGGCAAGGGGTGCCTTTGAATGCGTCAGTGGAGGACACTAATTTAGACAACAAATAACCTAAAAGGTAGTAACTAAGGGCGAAGATTACGCTGAGCTCCTTTCATCATCAAAGTCGTATATTGAAGGCTACAGTTAGATTACATCACGTACAAAAGTTTGTTCTCAAAGTACTGATGCATAACGTCCACAAGCTGAACCTCTATCAATGTGACCTTTACTCCTTCCAAGGCTTTCAATGCGTTTGTGGAGTGTGGCGCGACACAGTGGCACCGCAAGGAGGCACTTGGTGCTGATGGCCGCTGTGTTGCCACACCTATACTCTCAGGAACGCATGCTGCGAGGATTCTGAAGACGTGATTGCAATGTGGAGCATACAAAGTTTACAGTGCACACGACTGCACCGCCTGGACCCGTCTCGGCAACGTAGGTCTACGTCCACGCTCTCGCGATTCAAGACAACAGTGCTTTGACGACTGTAACTTGATTTTGATTTCACCACATTTTTTTCCCTTCCGAATCGGTATGAAAGACAGCGTGCAGCTTGCAAGCAATGCGGCAGCGAACAATCTATAAAACACGTTACTTGACGTTTTCCTCCCTACCGCAGGGACTGACGGCGGCTGGCTGCTTTGTTGGCCCGCCTTGACGATCAGTCACTGTCAGAACAGCCAATACTGGAACACTACACCGAACTGTCATCCCATCAAAAATCGATGTCGTCGTTAAGTACTTATTCAACTTGTTGCGTTGAACTAGCCTATATACTGTACAGACTATAGTACTCCCGCACTAAGCTGTATTTTTTTAGTGAAAAACTGAGAAAGATGATAATGAAATAAGTAACAAAAACAGGCTCAAACCCCCCTCTGAGATCTTCGTATCGTCAGCGGAAAACGGTTTATATAAATAGTTCAGCTTTACTACGCCAGCGTATGCATGACACGAGGTTGAGTTGTCTAACACAGTGCGCCGCAAAACAAGGAGCTGGTTCGAACCCCTGGTCGGGTGCTTCGAAATTCATTTGTCTTGATTCATTTTTATTCGCGCCTTTTTAAAATACATACATGCATATACATATCCGAGACATGACGGCGATGACAACAACGAAAATACGCGAAGTTTGTTCATTTAACTGCTATCGCAATAAAATATTCACTGAGAGTGAGAACCAGGGCTTCAGCGCGGCAAGTAGTTGTTGTAGCCCCCCCCCCCCCCCCCAATTGCTTGACACTGCTTCGGGAAAGAATAAATAAATGTGATGCAGTTGGAGGAGTTGCCTTAGCGCATGTAAAAATGCGTGGCAGAAGCGTAGAATCAAGCCAGGCCTCAAAACATCCCACTTGCGCAACGAGTGAGTGTTTCAAAGGCCTAGACCATTACAAAGCCCGCGGAAAGATTTAAATGATCGGCATGACCAAAAAGCAATAACAAATCGATAAGCCGTGTCGGTTCACGTGTTGAGTTGCGCCCACGTATCTCTCTCTCTCTTTCTCTCTCTCTCTCTCTCTCTCTATATATATATATATATATATATATATATATATATATATATATATATATATATATATATATATATATATATATATATATATGTAGGACCTTGGTACCTGGCAGATGTCCTTGCAGTAGGGCGTTCTAAGGTATAGCTTGAAACACCACTGTTCGCGAGCACGGACGCTAGTTTCCTTGCATTACGGTCGACGTATCCGCTGAGAAGCGAAGATGGGCTGCCCATTGAGATTGCGATGGGCACTAGTCCCAAACACATAAGCGCAATCTGCTTTTGAAGGCGAATCTCAAGCGTCCACCAATTTTTTTTTTCTCACGCGCGTCTACATCGCTCTTCGCCCTTCTTTCTTTCTCTCCCCTTCTCCCTCACCTTAGTTCTGGGGAGCAAACCGGATGCTAAAATTATGGTCGACCTACCTGCTTTTACTTCATTTTACTATACTTCTCTTCTCTCACACGTCAAAGAAATAGCGCAGGCCTAATTAATAAAGGTTTGTATTTGTAAGTGCTTTTGCTCTTTGACTTTCCGTTCTTTTTTTTATTCATTCAAAAATGACCCCGCATTGCTTTCGAGCATTACAGCAAGGGGGGCTACAACATAAATACAAGTGTTTCTGCATTTTTACAATATCCTTCTTCTTCAGACAGCTTGTCCCATTCTGCTACGCACTTAAAAAAAATGAATTAGCGAATGTGCATGTCCTGCACCTGCATACTCTGATTCTGCCATTCAGAGCTTACGATCCTTATGTTTAGAAAAATATAACGGTGTATTGAGCAAGCTTCTCTTGTGAACGCGAATTTCGTAATATATCTGAAAAAAAAAAACACTTTCAGCCTTAACTTTCGTTCGCGTGAATACAACATTTCCCAATTCTCGTTTCAGAACCTAATAGGGTCAACCCTGTCTCCGCCTGTTAACTACATTCGAGTATCTGGACAACGAATTCCTCCTCAACAAAATTACCTTTATAGCGAATGATTAGTTACGTAACTGGTATGATGCGAGCTTTAGAGCACGCGACTTTTGCAATAATGTGACCTGGACAGAGGAGTACGAAAACTCACGAGCAGTTTACTGCAGAGGCGTATGATCGCACGCGACAGGCATATCAATGCCTTTCACATAACACCCACCAACCAACTTGACAGAAATGTCTTGTACCTTAGAAGCAAAGATTTATGTTGGAAATGTAACAAGTAACTTTTATTTATGTTGCTGACTCTTTTGCAATAATTATAGGAACTTGAAAAGCATCAAAAGCTGGGCGCACAAAGTTAACAGATGCGCAACAAAGCGAAAAAAAAATAAATAAATGCCGCAGATCGGTGAGCTGCATTTTTCGGAACACCTTGAAATCACACATTTGAAGTATCTGAACAGCAGAGTTTCCGACAACACCGGTCCGCAATTTGTCGCGCCAACATTTTATTCTAAAAACTACAATAACGAATTTTTCAAAGTCATTACTCTGAAATCTTTCGCGTGTTAGCTGACATTTAATCGCATACTGACCTGCTCTGTAAACTCAAGACATTTCTCATTGTTTTATATTTTCGAATTTCAAAACAATTTTCGCTTTGATTCTGAATTGTCGAGGCTAATGTGGACTAGTTACTTGTGATCGCTGCTAGTGAATCACTGTGACCAGTTCTTTGTGATTGTATTTCTAGTTTGGCACTGGGAAACGAACGTACGTACATACATACATACATACATACATACATACATACATACATACATACATACATACATACATACATACATACATACATACATACATACATACGTACATACATACATACATACATACATACATACATACATACATACATACATACATACATACATACATACATACATACATACATACATACATACATACATACGTACATACATACATACATACATACATACATACATACATACATACATACATACATACATACATACATACATACATACATACATACATACATACATACATACATACATACATACATACATACATACATACATACATACATACATACATACATACATACATACATACATACATACAATTTTAAAGGAGGGCCGATGTAGGTTTTCAGAATGGTGTTGCAATGAACACACTGATTCTTTATTGTATAACGTCCAGAATTACATATGAATGCGCAACACCTGCATTAAGAGGCGCACTGAAAAGGTTTTCATAGGCTAGGCGACCGAATGACGCCATATTCTCTGTGTACTGGAAAGGAGACGTAAACCCTCACCGATGGCCCTTTCTATGTTGTTGCTCGCAGGCACGGTTCTGATCGAATCGGTCACGGACGTGCCGTCGCACCGCCATGAAACTGTATGCGAAGGGGACGCTTCCCCCTCTCCTCTTTTTTTGCGCCCTCGTTTGTGCAACATTCGATTTTACAGCCGCCCAGAGTATCTTGAGTAAACGAAGAAATGCCAAGTGGAACGCGTGGTCTTGAATAAACAAACACTGCGATCACGTATACCGATACTTTCCAACAGCCCTTCTGCACGTCATGCCCGAAGCTTCAACGTTGCCTGGTCGGGGTTTGATAACAATCGCGAACGACAGAGAATAACGGACAGAAACTGTGTCGAGGCTGTTTCAGGGCAGTTCGACCTTGAGACATCTTTAATCAAGGACAAGCAAGGTCTGTCCGGGCGTCTACGGTCAGCGTTGCAAATGACGCTTACCTTTTCGCGTGATCCATTCACTCTCTGAACTATCCCACACCTTCAGGGGCGGTTCATCGGCCCCTGAAGCACAGGAATCATGTTTCTCAATACAGTTTCTCAATACAATAAGATAGCGTCAGCCTTCACCAGACATCGGTACAAATGGCATATAGTACCATTTACTACAGAAGTTGGAATTAACTTACCGGCCTCAGTCCTACTTGACCTCCCCGCATGCCCCCTTATTCTTTTCTCTCTCTCTCTCTCTCTCTTTTTGAATTAAGCCTTATGTCCATGCAGAAGGACATATCCGTAATCGATGCATAAGCAATGCAATGCCACGCAATGAGATTTGCAATTACGTGAAGGGGGAAAAATCAACACGTCAGCGTATGCACATGGTTGAACAACTCACGCCTTGGGCCTATAAGAGAACGAAGAAGGTTGCCGTTATAAAGAGAATAGGAATCATTTCCAGTTCTGATGACGATTGTGCATGACGTGGCGAATCATGCCTACAAAGGCGAATGGTTCAACATTGTATATATATATATATATATATATATATATATATATATATATATATATATATATAAGTCAAGTAGATCCTCCAAGAGAACGGTAACAACGGAAGTGTTTAATTCGACAGTTTCGGCCAGAGTCTGGCCTTCATCAGGAGTATATATATATATATATATATATATATATATATATATATATATATATATATATATATATATATATATATATATATATATATATATATATATATATATATATATATATATGTATATATTGTCAGGGAGAAGTAAGACACAACGCCCGTATCGTAGGCCAGCTGTTCTTATTCTGCTTCGTCTTTTTCTTCCCATGCTAGTGCACCCGAGCCACACTTCATCATCATTACACTCGGCCAAGCTGCGTACATGCGGTGCAGCCAAAATTGGCCCTCCTTTGGCGTTGGCCGTCGCTTCGAAGGTGGCATCATTCAGAGGTCCTCAGCTCTGACCCACCAAGGGTAGAAGTAATGCTTCTGGCGGGCGGCATTGGCTGCCTCGGGGAGGCCGGTCACGGCCGCGCAGTGTCTTGGCTCGAAGTGCCAATGATGCCTCTGGCAGTCGGCCCTGGCTGCAAGCCGTTAGTCTGGTATGGTGGGCGGCTTTGACTGCATCGTGGTGCTCGGTCAAGGCCACGCTGTGACTTGGCTGGTGGAACTGCCGTAGGTAGGTCTGGTGGGCGACCCTGGCTGAATCACACTGGTTGGTTTCAGCCACGTGGCGACGTCGGACGAGCTGAAACGCATGCTGATGTCGGCCGGCTTTAGCTTGGTCGCGTGGGAAACAGTGGATGCAGCATGCCTATGGGAAGATGCCGAAACAGCATTCGAGGAGACACCATGGCCGGCAAGCTTTCTTGCCCCCCGTATTCACAAACGTTCCTCGACTCGACCCTTCACTCGAAACGCTCCTTGAGTGTCGTTTTCCCATGCACAAACCGCCCTTCACTTGAAACACTTCCTTCGCCCAAGAAAATCTCGAGCGTTTCCTCGAGATTGTCAAGGGAGCGATCGAGCTGCCTTGAATCTTCCCTGGAGTGAGGTTTCTGCGTCAACATCGCGTCCATGGTGGAGCCCGTCTCGCTTTGAAGGCGTTTCTCGATTAGTTAGGCTGCCACCTCCGCGTTCTTTCGGCAGAGACGGTATGGGATTACTACTGTCATCGAACGGTTCGGCAACTGCTACTGTGGCGCCGGGACAGGCGGACGTGGTGTCAAGATGACCGCTCCCTAGTTCCATGATGTGTTGTGTTCCGTGCATGAGCCAGTGGATTGCCTGCCCTCGGGTGTGCGTATACGCGCAGTTCGAGTGCTTCAAGACTTATTGCGGATGCCAGTGCTTTGAAGTGTTTCGATGAAGCTCGCACACCACATAAGTTTAAACGCGACACGAAAGCTTGACAAGCAAGCGGAAAGAAAACGTAATAGCAAACTTTCGATGCGCTGCATTCACCGTACTTCAGAGTGGCTTCCTCTCTGGTGAATCTTGGCTACCATAGCCGAAATTTACGGTGAAGCATACCTCCGTTAGACGGCCATCTGTATCAACGAGAAGGTAAGTTCTCATGTGTTTTTTTTTTTTCATTTTGTCCTGCTTCGGCCAGATTACTATTAGCGACAGTTTAGGAAAAGCAAAACAATACATTTGGGCACAATAAGTGTGCTGCTGTTGCTACTACGCGTGAAGCATAGCTCCTGTATACAGTTTCTATGCAGCTCACAATACCAATGAACAACCAAGCCGACCTTTAGGGGATCAAGCAGAGTGTCATGCTCTTTGAAACCTGAATGTACGCAAGAATGCATGAAGTGTCACATAAAAACGTAAACATATGAAATAGAAATACAGCAGATACCTAATGAGATTATTTTTGTTTTACAATTAAACCCCTACCCCCCCCCCCTCGAGGAAGAATTGCTGGCTGTGGAACTGATTCGTGCAATCAAATAATGAACTTATGTAACCATATGCCTGGTCAGCTGCCCAAGTGCCTGAGCCAAATATGTGTCGAAATCGTCAAAGCTCAATAATTCAACCATGTCTGTTCTTGTACGCAAGAACTAATAATGAATGTGTGCACCGCTAGAAGTAAAGAAAAATGCGGCTTTGGTGTCCGAGCAATTACGTTTTTTTCTAATGTTATTTCCTGCCTCTTTTGTGCAGGGCACCGGCTGCCGACAAAAGAACTTAGAGAAAAGGTGTCCTAAAATCTGCCGTATTAGCAATGCATTGCAGAGTCTTCAGGACTATGACTCGCTCTCTGTATTTCGTGATTTCCGACGACAGTGCCGCTCTGGCCGGCTGGTTCGCCCTACGCCATCTGCTGACGCCGACAAGAACTCTCGTTGAGTGGTGTCCTGTCCTGGGACTCCTGTGACCGTGTCCATCTTTCCTATCGTATACTTCCGAATGTTGCTGTCCCTGCGTCACGCTCTCTTTCCCCCCCTCTTTCTATATATATATATACCTTTTAATTCTATCCTTTTAATGCCTCCTTCACCCATCCTTCGTGAGCTACTGTTGAGGCGTCGCACTGTGATGCAGACAGCTATGGGGCTCACTTTTATCTTCTTTTCTCTCTTAAGAATCACATAAGTTCACGACTGTATACAAGAGGACAAAACCTGCAGTGAATGCGTGCAGCTGCTCTGCATTAGGCACGCTATGGTGTCTACTCCCTCGATCTTATTTATGACGTCCTGCGAGCTCATACTTTATCTTTACAGTGTGTAGGTTGCATATTTTTGATTGATAAACACTTTGCAGCTGCATTCTTGTGTTTGCCCCGTTGCTCTTCATCAGCCACATGCAATAAAGGTTGATTCGCCATTCACAACTTCTGTTTTGTTCATTTATCAAAACATAATTATCGTCACGCTTGTCTTTTCATGATGAGACAGGATCGCAAAAATCACTTTTTCTCCGATTCTACAAGAAATCAGCTCTAAAAAAATTAGACTTAATTTATATACAGCAGCACCACTCCCCTTCCACGAAACGGAGATGGCGTGGTTTCAACGTGCAGACATGCTAATGTTGCAGCAATCGTGGATATATTATTTAAAGAATTCTTACCAGATGTATCCGAAATGACTGCAATACTCTTGAGCATTTTTACCACTTTTTGCAGCGGTCTTCGTTAAATCAGCAGAGTAAAATACGCTGCTTCTTGACGACACTTTCTCCAAGGTTGAGAGAGCCCACAGGATTGTTTTTAAAACAGAACAGCACCGAAAGTTGACGCGACTTCAATTATATGATTTCCAAAAGAATAAAACGTCTCCTATAAAATATGTACTGCCGAGGCTTTGGATTGCAGCAAAGACACCACGATCCTTTTCAACAGGTATTCCCGGCAATCATATTCTGCAAATAAAAGTCAGAACATAAGTGCACTAACATTTGTGCACTAACGTCATTCGTGCACTAACGATTGTGCTTCTGAGCTTGCAGACGAAGAAGACGGGAAAAAAATTTAAGACGTTGCCGCTGTGTGAACTTGGAGACGAAAGCTACACAGATTCAAAGGGTACGTCTACTCGAACCTGTCAAGTTAGGCGCATCCAAAAATGCATGGTAAATAGAAGAACAATGAAAAAACAATAAGTGATTACTCAGACATCCTTGGAAGTTTAAAATATTAAAATTGACACTCACTCACACACACAAACACACACACACACACGCACGCGCGCACGCACCAGTCCCTGATAAACGACTATATATGCTGCTAATCGATCATCAACATCAATTGATAATCAACTTAACATCAACTCTAAAATGCGTTTTTCAGCAATAGAAAGGCACATAATGGCTTTTCTTAACTTACGTAGCAGTCTAATTCGAAGGCTCAGCCACGGGTATAACACGCCTACTTTTTAACGCTGCCCTGTTATAACCTTGAATAGCAGTTGCGAGCATTGCTTTCGTAATTTTCTATTATGCGCAGAGAAGCAACTACGAAATTGATTGAGTGATTGATATGTGGGGTTTAACGTCCCAAAACCACTATATGATAATGAGAGACGCCGTAGTGGAGGGCTCCGGAAATTTAGACCACCTGGGGTTCTTTAACGTGCACCGAAATCTGAGCACACGGGCCTACAACATTTCCGCCTCCATCGGAAATGCAGCCGCCACAGCCGGGATTCGAACCCGCGTCCTGCGGGTCAGCAGCCGAGTACCTTAGCCACTAGACCACCGCGGCAGGGCGAGCAACTACGAAAGTGCCACGTTGAAATTTGCAGTAAATTAGAAAAATAAGCATTGTACAGGCCCCTGAAATTAGGAACTGTGCACGTACTCCCGTAGCGAGAACGACTTTACGTACGAGTAATTCTCGTACACAATGCGGTGGTGAATTCTGAAAGCACGTCAATGTAATGTGAGATATAGTAAACATTACTCACTTTACCACGTTATCCATTTGGTGGCTACATTAGTGATCAGAAGGCTCACAACAAAGCGAAAGTAAACAAAGCAAGAAACCATCTGTTGTGCTTCCTGTCATCACTCACGTAGTTCGTTAGTCACCCCGGCGAAAGTACGGTCTCAAATGATACACAAGCAGACACTACCATAAATATAAACTGCAATTATTAGACCCTTACGAGACGAAGCAAACGAAGCCCGTAGAAACGTTCAGCAGTAGACGAAACGCCATCGGCTGTTCGTTAAGTTGCCTGGGTGCGACTGTTGCCAAACTTGAAGCGGGGGTTTGGCTAACTCTACCTGCAAAAGACTTGGGGAAACCATGCTACAACTCTAAATGCATGAATTTTGCTGGAATGTTCATTTATAAAAACGAATAACTTAGAAAGGCGTTTTTTTTGTTGTACAGAGATAGGCAATTCTTAACCACAATTACGAATACACTCGTTATCAGACGCTTTTCTCGGCGCATGCAGTTCATTCAAGTAAAGGGAGCATTTCCGATGCCTGCATTGGCGAAGGAAGTGTGAAGGAGCGTTCATGAAACGCAGCGGTTCCTTGAGTGGAGGAGCCCGCTCCGGCTTGACTTCAAGTCGAGGGAAGCCCTTGAGTGAAGGAGCGTTTTTGAATACGCGCCTTGGTATTTTCGGTTAAATCCATGTGATTGTCAGCACCGAAAATGTGGCTAGGACACTCACCAAGAGCATTCTGCGTGTTTGAGGAAACTTAGAAATATTTTTCTGCAGCCAAGTTCCTCTAATAATGGGGTTGCTCGCTCTCCTTGTTTTCATCGATGCCCGACGTCTCTGCATGGATCTAGCTCTCTCTTCGGAAGCCGGTGTTGTCAAGTCCAGCGCAGGTTTCTTCGCGATCGCTATTTCGTCACAAGGCAGAGGAAATAGCTGCAGGGCTACTTCACTGCGCGCATTCTCATCCGGTGAAGCCTTCTCGCTGAACTCCCGCGGGTTGGACACATGGTTCTCCATCCCGTCCATCCGTTCATCCGTAGGGCGTTGAGGGTCTGCACTGCAGTACATTGGTTATTATTCTTTATAAAAGGCTGCTTATTCCATCACACACAGGTGTGTCCCTGCATCCTTCAGATGGTTGCCTCGGGTAAACATGCTCTCTGCTTCGTCCGGCGTCTGGAGGGACAGCGTGCTGAGTACGAGGGGAGCCGGCGCGTCCAGCTCAGCTAAGGAAGATGAGCTTGGGGCGCACGGTAGCAGCTTCTGTGGAGGAAATGAAGCCTCAGCTTCTTGTCTTGTTAGTCCTGCATTGTACACCAGTGCAGTGTCAGAGCACTGTTTGAGTCCAGTTCTTGTTGGATTGCACGGTGAAAAGCCTCGTCGTGGTGCTCCTCTAGAGACCCGTCCTCGGTAGCGGTGAGGTTGTAATGGGTGGTGGCAGTGAGGTCGCAGTCAATCCGCTCAAATGCAGCGATGAGCTTGGTGCTCATCTACCCAGGACTGCTGCCTCACGCCTTATACCAGTGCCATGCTGCGGCTGTATTCGGAAGGCGATCAATGGTCATGTCCCACTTCTGCTCTTGAGTTCACGCAGTGCGTGCTCCAAGAACGTGACGCTGGCAACCCAGTTGTGGAAGACATCCTGGAAGGCACGAAAGTGTGGGAGTTCGAAGGCGGCCAGCGATGGTGGTACGGCAGACGAAACTCTGGAACATGTCGACGCAAGAGACGAATTGGCAGGAAAGCTCTGCGTACGCCGAAGCTTTCTGCGGCTCTTTGGTGAGGTCTGTTCATGGTTTTGGGCGGCAACTGTGGTCAATGCAACATCAATATCGTGTAGCTCTGGTAAGGCCGCAAGAAACAGCGCATAGGTCGATGCTGTGAAGGCGTTGACCACGAGGCAGAGTCGCGAAATAACACGCCGCAGGTCCGCCGCGATATCCCACGACCCGCAAATGAAGCCAGTGGCAATGTTGGCCATAGGAGGTGGAATGGAGCTAACTGTGGTGGGACCGTTGTAAGAGGGAGCTTGAACAGCTCCCCTCAGCAGCTCAGGGGGCGATAGAGTCCGGAGTTAGAGGTTGTCAGCACGAGAAGTGTGACACGAGTCTCTGGCAAGAGGACGCCGCGTATCGACTTGGTGGTGGCAATATACGCTAAAAAACCTGATCGACATCCATTGAAAGCTCACTCTTTGAAAGAGCCTTGCGACCACAATTTGAGTAACCGGTAGCATACCTAATGTTCCCAAACGAATGGAACCCGTACGCCTTCTCAGACGTAGGTTACAGCGAGGTCCTTATCAGATGCTACCCTGGAACCACCGTAGAGGCTTATTATGGAAGATAGAAGTAAGCTTGTGTTGTTATCTCCTCCAATCCGAGTTACGTACGGCGCCCCATTTTTCTATCTTCCATAATGAACCGTTGCCAGCCAGCCCAAATGGTTGTTTTGCTACATCGAAGAGGAATGACGCCGTCCCCAAATGGTTCAATGAGTAGATGCTGCAGCGGTCGGGCAGTGGAGTCCATAATTCAGGAAGCGTAGACGGCGTTCCCGGTTGAAGAACAGACCCGCGCGGCCAACGACCCCCGAGGACATGTATAGGTGGCTTCAGCCACAATGTTTAGTTACGGCCCTGCGCGATTATTATTATTATTTCGCTCGACGATTCAAAGTGGACCATAAAACCACATCAACTGCCGCAGAGCTTGTCGCTATCCTGGAGGCAATAAGGTTTATTTCCGGAGAGCAACCTCGAGCCTGGACGATTTTCAGTGATGCAAAACCCGCTTTGCAAACCATTAATTGTATCATGAAGCAAGGTCCGTATTACAGCTTGGCAATAGAAATCACAGAACTTATTCAGGCTGCTTCAACAAATGGTCATCTTATAACTTTCCAGTGGATTCGCGCTCATTGCGGCGTGATAGCAAACGAAGAGGCGGACACTGAAGCTAAAAATGCCTTAAGCAGTGCCCCTGAAGTACGCATTGCGTTTTCACGAGCTGACACGAACGCCCTGCTTCGCTGCGTGATGCGCAGTTACACACTTCAGCACTGGACCAAACCGGAACGGCGACACCAGCAACTTCACAAATGGGACCCGGAAATGAGGTTCCGCATGCCTCCTAAATTGAAACGGCAACTCACAAGTATGATCCACCGCATTCGTCTTGGTGTAGCGTACACCTGACGTTACGCACATATCATCGGTCGCAGTGACACTGGTCCTAATTGTGAACACTGTGATGTGCCAGAAACATTTGAGCACATATTTTGTGTCTGCCCAGCATACGCACGTGAACGACACACACTGATTTCTTCTACTGAACCATATCGCAGTAGGTCATTAACTGATGAGACCATGTTGGGCCCTTGGCTAGACACCAACAGTGCAATTGCGGTCACAAGAGCAGTTATTACCTTTTTAGAAACCACTGGACTATGTGCGCGGCTATAAAATGTGTCTCAGCTAGAAAGAACACTACATACTCACCTCTCTATCTGACCATCGTCATCCATTAATCTTTCTTTTCCCCTTTCCCTTCCCACAGTGTAGAGTAGCAGGCTAGAGCAAGCTATCGCTCAGGCCGACCTCTCTGCCTTTCCGTAAATAAACTTACCTCCTCATCCTCCTCATGTGCATACACAGATCCGCAGAAAACAATGATGTCAGTGGGGCAGAGCGTGTCGCCTGGTGTATGGGTGTTTGAAAACGCGTTTGACCGAGTCGCAGCGATCTGCCGCAATCTGGAACAAATCGCAGCTTTAAGGCGTTGTAATAAATTACACAGTTTACGCAGAGAGCTCAAATCGGTCTCTAAATTACCCGTGGGACTTGGTCAACAGGCCCAATGTGTTTGTAAAAACCGTTAAAATCATTTCAGGGTCCCTTTAATCAAAAAAGACCTCTGCGTAGCAAATGTGGGACAATGCACTACGAGATGCTCAAGTGTTTCGCCGGAGCCACAAGCTGCGCACAACGGACTGTCCACACGCCCTTGATGGTTCACGCATCGGCTCACGCACCGGCTCAGAGCCCACTCTTAGTTTGTACAACACCGCTCGGGAACTACGAGGCAAGCCACGGCCGGGGAGGGAACGATCCATTCGCCACACGCTGGTATGAGTGCTGCTTTAGGCGGTGTCGGCGTATAAGCAGACGAGCATTGCCAATCGTTCATAGAATTCCCGGACAGTCACAGCCATCATGGGTGCATGACGAAGCAAGGCGATCCGCTTCTTCATTGCCCGCAATACCCACATGCGAAGGTACCCACTGTGCAGCTAGGGTTACCCCACGTGACAGAATAATGTTAATGGATTCCATGATGCTGCTCAGAATAGGGCTGTCGGTCTCCTTGCTGGTGAGTCTGCTAAGGGCGCCACGACTGCGCCATTGTCAAGGAGAAATAAGACACAACACCCGTACCGTTGCCCAGCTATTCTTATCTGCTTCGTTTGTCTCTTCCCATGCGAGCCTAGCGCACGCCCAAGCCACAAGTTATATATATATATATATATATATATATATATATATATATATATATATATATATATATATATATATAAAACGTAAGAAGATAGCGGTGGTTGGTAGAACATGAAAAAGAAGTGCTTTAGAAAACAACATGGCGTATGAGCCAGGCCACGTCTCCCACATCTAGCGTCACACGAGTCGACAGGATGAAGACCTGGCCACCGCTGTTCAGCCTCACATCATTCACGAAGCCACCGGCGATATGCCTCAACTGAATATCGACCACAGAAGAGGTGATCTCAGGCACATGCAGTTACCGGCATCATGACAGAATCATCGACTGACTTTCCCATCCCCAAGTACACCGGAGCAGTGAATGATGGACCTGTACAGGACTGGTTCGACCTGTTCGAGCTCCACGCTACCGCTGCATTACGGTCGGAACGGGAGATGGTCGCCAACTGTACCGACTACGTCTCCGGTGAGGCCTTCGCCTTCAAATTCTACCTCACCCACATATTCCAAAACGACGAATCATGGGAAAAGATCAAACAAGAAATGATCATTTGGTTTAAAGAATACAATGACGACTACGTCGAAGACTTGGTTATAACCCACCATTCAAGACAAGCGCACTCTGTCGTCAGAGTAAAAAGCAGCCTTCACGCATTCACCAACCTCCTGCTTTTCCATCGCGTAAATCTTCGGTCGTTCACAACGCCCACCTCTCGTCTCACACGTTCATTATATGGTCGGAATAGAGCAGAGAAGCTCGGAGCATACTCAGTCAAGCCCGGGTCCTACAATTCAGTTTCATGTGCCAGAAGAGCTCGCATCGTTCGTTGCACAGAAAGACAGTCGTTCCCAACTAGAATCCGACCAAACCATGCCTATTCCGATCTCACCATTCAGAGCACAGTTATCTGAAAGCCCAAACGCAGGAGACTCGGCAGCAACTCTTACAGGTTGCCAGGTGCCAGAAGCCTACATAATGAATGCTGTCGCAGGCACCTCTGATGTTCCTCCAGTAAAATCTGTCCTACCAACTTCACTGCCTAAAAAGAGTTGAAACAGTTACCGACTGGACACTACGTCAAATTTCCAAGAAAAACATTGTCATATTCTAAAAAGGCTGCCACCTCAGCTCTTTTCGCAGCAACATCATCAAAGTCAGCAAGTCCAACAACAACAGAGACTCCAAGAGCTACACGAACAAGGACCACGACGAACACAAACATCATCGGAAGATCACTCAAGGGTTAAACGAAGGCGTCTACAAGCAAGTCAAGTGAAGCGACGGCAAATTCAAGATGTCTCCCTCGAGAGAAATAAGATTTCAGATTTAAGACATTTTCCCGAAAACAAACATCAAACAAGTTTTCTCCAGCAGAGTTCAAGACAGAGCCTATGATCAAAGTGACTGAAACAACAGAGGACAAAACGACACAAGCGGTGTAAAACCACATCCTGTTTTGCAGAGAGACAAATGCATCACTCCATCAGCCAACGAATACGCAAACTGGTAGTGCACCGTGCGTACCATTTGCGACAGAAAACCCAACGTCTGCGAAACTTGTGCTATGAGTATTCCAAGGCGTTCCAACCCTGATCATTCCTCGCAAGAACTGCTGTATCATCACCACTTTCCGCGTTACAGCTAAGCTTGTGCTGTCCCGTACACAGCAGCCAACCTCGCCCACCAGAGCTGCGCTTGATATCACCGGACTGCTACCCTCTCCGGTGAATATTTTGTGCAAGTTTACGCAACTCTCATATGGCGTGGAACTACTGCAATTTCTGACATTTTTTGTGATGATACGCCACTTGTTTATGCTATGTAGTTTGTAGTTCACGCATTCTATTGGAGCGAGGAGGAATCCTGTGACGTAGGAAGGCAGTGACTGATGGTAGAAGCGGAGAAAGAAGTGCTTTAGAAAAAACATGGCGTGTGAGCCAGGTCACGCTTCCCGCATCTAGCGTCACACACACACACACACACACACACACACACACACACACACACACACACACACACACACACACACACACACACACACACACACACACACACACACGCACACACACACATATATATATATATATATATATGTGTGTGTGTGTGTGTGTGTGTGTGTGTGCGTGTGCGTGTGCGTGTGCGTGTGTGTGTGTGTGTGTGTGTGTGTGTGTGTGTGTGTGTGTGTGTGTGTGTGTGTGTGTGTGTGTGGGACGTATGAAGTGATGGTTGGTAGAAGCTGGGGAGGAAGAAGGCAGAATGGAATAAACATGGCGTATGAGCCTGGCCACGTCTCCCAGTCATCATAGCGTCACACGAGTCGACAGGATGGAGACCTGCCGGCCCCTTCATCAGTCGCTCATCATCGACGCAGTTCCCCACAAGACGCCCTGACCATACATCCACTACCGATTCATCTTCAACGAGGACACAACGACCAGCACCATGACAGATTCATCGGCCGACCTTGACATATCCAAGTACACCGGAGCAGCAGACGATGGACCCGTACAGGACTGGTTCTACCTGTACGAGTTCCACGCTACCGCTGCATCATGGTCGAAACGGGAGATGATCATCAACTTTACCGACTAAATATCCGGTGAGGCTTTCAAATTCTACCTCACTCACATATTTCAAAATTACGAGTCACGGAGAAAGATTAAAGAAGAAATGACCATACGATTTCAAGAATACAATGACGACTATGACGAGGACTCGCTTATAACCTACCATCCACAGGCAATCGCACTCGGTTGTCAATTTCACAAGCAGTCTTCAAGCTTACGAACGCCCAGCATGAATCGACCACTGCCACAACACAAAGTGGAACATGAGTACACTGACATGCGACCAAGCGTATTTCGGGAAAACCACAACCATCGTGCAGGCCTCCGTTTTACACGCAAGACGACACTTCTAAAATCATCGCTTCAGCATATGACACGAGACGTTGCTCAACCACTTGATGCTCCCTATTCTTCGTCTCGCATACATGGCCCGCCACCCGGTTTTACATCCCGTGGCTCCTCGGGTTCTCGTAACGCTAACCATCTGCCTTGTAAGGACACCGTGTTCACAATAGGTGAACCATCGACGCATCGGGAAAATAACCAACCATGCCATGACGACTCGAAAAGGTGTTTTTTATCACAAGACTTTATTTCTATGGCTCAGCAGGCTGTGCAGTCCGAACCTAAAAATGCCACGTTACCTATATGGTATCCCCGTCCAGTGCTCACAGCTCCAAGAACCGAAACAATGCAGAGGTAATACATACACCAAACCTCACACGCAGTTGTCTGCCAGAGGCGTTCATACTGGACCACTTTACGGAAGCTTTTGAAGAGCATGCTAGCAATGATGGCGCATTACCAACTATGCCCGATAAGCAAGACACCATTTCGCCATGCATCAGTTGTCTGCAGGGCGCATCAAACCTCGAAGGAAATGAATTCCCAATTCCAGAAGGGGCGCCACTACAGCCATCTCCTGAGCAGCACCAGCAAAGCAAGCAAAGCGAAGTACACAAACTCAGGAGACAACGAAAGAGACTGCAACGAGGGCATTGAAAAACGCGAAATTCAACGGAAGTGCACTCACCAATTGAAGAACATCGGAAACTAATATCTCGAAAACAAAGACCTATTCAAGACGTCAGACACTTTCGCACAAAGAAAAGTCACCAGAGACACTCCCTGCCTCAGCTATTACACCGATTGCACCACCACAGAAAACGCCGAGAAAGACGCGGAAGCACTGCTCGCACACCGCAAGCACTGAGGCACTTCATCACAGTCTGTCAAAAAGCACGAAAGCAACAAGCACCGGGATTGCACCGTTCTCGACGAAAAATAAAACCCCGACGACATCCGAGCTGCCGATGCAACAATGCATTCCATCCTTGCTCAGTCCCCAGAGGAGTTCAAGCAGCATTGTCAGTATCCATGTGTAGCCCACTCTGTCCGAAACGCAACAGTCAAGCTCGTCCACCAGAGTCGTCATAAAAAACACCGGCCTGCTCCCTCGGCCTTGAAAATTTAGTGAGACTGTGGAACTTCGTCGGGACGTGAAACTGCGAATTTGGCCATTATTTTGTTTATTTTGTTTTCAATTTGTTGTATTTTGTAACCTGTGCCATCTTTCGGGGGAATCGTGGGACGTATGAAGTGATGGTAGAAGCTGAGGAGGAAAAAGGCAGAATGGAATAAACATGGCATATGAGCCTGGCCACGTCTCCCAGTCATCATAGCGTGACATATATATTGTCACGGGGTCGTGACGTGGCCGAAGACAGGAAACTTTTTGTTGGGATTTAACTGTTTATTTCGGTGAACCTGTGCCCGGTAAAGGGAAAGTCTAATTACAGCAGCAGTCTTGCACAGATAGCAGTCTCGGGCTGATAGCGGCGAACGGAGCGTCGGCCTTCGATCAACAACTGGCAAGCGGCGAAGCGCGTCGGCATTTATACTCTTGCCGTCGAATGTTCTAGTGTTATCGCTGGCGGTGGCGTAGGTTCCAGAACAATCTGTGCCGTTCGCACAGTGGGCGTGATCTTATCGAAATGATCTACTACAGTACCAAACCTTCTCGGAAACTGCAGGCACGGTTTGCGCTGAGAATTGTGTGGTGTTTTGGGACGATAGCAAAAACTTGGGAAATGGAACGTGGCATTGCCCCCCTCTGAAAAAAGGCATCGTCCCGATGCTTTCACTAAAGATGAAGGTACAATAGTTATGCAAGAAAGTAGAATGAATAAATTACAATACAACAATAATACAAAAAACACTGTTTCAGTTTGTTAACGTGCATGAAACGGCTTTAGGCACGCGACATGGATGACTTCAGGTCGCGATCAGTGTCGTTGAGAGTTCGTGATGCCGTCGGGGACAACCTCGTAATCAAGTGGGCTGAGACGTCGAACCACCTTGTACGGTCAGAAGTACCGTCACAGAAGCTTTTCACTTAGTCCACGTCGGCGTATCGGCGTCCATACCCAAACACGTTCACCGGGCTGGTATTCCACGAAGCGTCGTCGAAGGTTGTAACGGTGGCTGTCGGTCATCTGTTGATTCTTGATACGGAGACGCGCAAGTTGTCGGGCTTCTTCAGCGCGTTGAAGGTACTCGCTCACATCGAGGTTTTCTTCGTCGGTGACGTTGGGTAACATGGCATCGAGCGTCGTTGCCGGGCTCCTTCCGTAGACCAGTTTGTATGGAGATATCTGCGTCGTCTCCTACACCGCCGTGTTGTATGCGAAGGTCACATACGGAAGAATGGCGTCCCACGTCTTGTGTTCGACATCGACGTGCATTGACAGCATGTCGGCGATTGTCTTGTTAAGCCGCTCGGTGAGGCCGTTGGTCTGTGGGTGGTACGCTGTCGTCCGGCGGTGGTTTGTTTGGCTGTATGCCAAGATCGCGAGAGTTAAGTCGGCAGTGAATGCCGTTCCTTTGTCGGTGATAAGGACCTCCGGGGCGCCGTGACGTAGGACGATATTTTCGACGAAGAACTTAGCTACCTCGGATTCACTGCCTTTTTGCAGGGCTTTTGTCTCAGCGTAGCGGGTGAGGTAGTCGGTAGCTACCACGATCCACCCATTCCCGAAAGCCGACGTCGGGAACGGCCCCAGTAGGTCCATACCAATCTGCTGGAAAGGTCGGCAAGGTGGATCAATTGGCTGCAGAAGTCCCGCTGGCCTTGTTGGCGGTGTCTTGCGTCGCTGACAGTCCCGGCATGTCCTCACAAACGAGTGACGTCGGTGGTAAGACGTGGCCAGTAGTACCTTTCTTGTATCCTCGCGAGCGTGCGAGAAACACCGAGGTGCCCTGCCGTCGGATCGTCGTGCAGGGCCTGGAGGAGTTCTGGTCGCAGAGCTGAAGGCACCACAAGGAGGTACTTAGCTCGAAGCGGTGAAAAGTTTTTCTTTTGTAGAAGACCGTTTCGTAGAAAGAACGACGCAAGTGCGCGCTTGAATACCTTCGAGACTTCGGTGTTCCTGCCTTCGAGGTATTCTATTAGGGCCTTAAGTTCCGGGTCGGCCCGCTATCGTTCAGCGAAGTCGTCGGTAGTTATCGTTCCTAAGAAGTAGTCGTCATCCGGGTCGTCGGGTAGCGGTTGGTCGACAGGCGCACGAGAGAGACAGTCAGCATCGGAGTGTTTTTGCCGGACTTGTAAATGACAGTAATATCATATTCTTGAAGTCTCAGGCTCCATCGTGCGAGGCGACCTGAAGGGTCCTTCAAGGTGGCTAGCCAACACAAGGCGTGGTGGTCGCTCACAACTTTGAAGGGCCTGCCGTAGAGGTAGGGGCGAAATTTCGACGTAGCCCAGATGATGGCGAGGCACTCCTTTTCTGTTGTAGAATAATTTGCTTCTGCTTTGGATAGCGATCAGCTGGCGTAAATAATAACCCTTTCAAGTGCGTCAGCCCTCTTCACAAGAACGGCGCCAAGACCTATGCTGCTTGCGTCAGTATATATTTCTGTCTCGGCGAATTCGTCGAAATGGGCAAGTAACGGAGGCGTCTGGAGGCGATGTTTAGGCTCCTGGAAAGCGTGTTCCTGTGGCGTTTCCCACTTGAACTCGGCGTCGGCCTTAGTAAGGTTTCAATTTCAATTCAATTTCAATTCAGTTTATTCCGACATCACAGGAGACATTACAAAAGTCACAACAGTGATGCTGTGGGGCGAAAGCAAAAAGCCATTAAGGCTTGACGAAGGCTTTCGCACCATTTGACAACATAGCAACAGCAACAGCAGCATGAGATCATCAGTTATTATACAATATCAAAACATGTACTTCAAGGTCATGCCGATTTGCATTTTATTAACACGTTGAAAAACATTTACAGAAACGGAGCAGTATAAATGGTTTATTGTAAGAAACTGTTTAAGGTTAGTGGCAGTAAGTAGCTCATCATCTGGCGACCATAGTTAGTACGTGTGTAAGGAATTTTCCAGTCATCGGTAGCTCGTGTGCTATAGGGGCAGGTATAGGGTGTCAAACGCGCTAAATCAGTAAGAAAAGAGTCGTGATTCTTTAAGGAAGTACGATATCGCTTCATTAAAATTGTATTGTATATCTCAGGCATTGGTTGTAAATTAAGGGCTTCGAAAATGGGTTTGGAATGTTCATCGCGAGGAACACCTGTAATTATGCGCACAGCCTTTTTCTGTAATCTATATATTCGGCCTAAGTTCTTTTCCGATGTGGTGCCCCATACTAGATAGCAATAGCTTAATGTAGATAAAAATAGCGAATTATATAGTAAGAGTTTAATTTTTTGTGGCAAGAGAAAACGTAAGCGCGATAAGATACCTACAGTACGAGAAAGTTTAGCATGGACAAACTCAGCCTGATCCTTCCATAGCATGTTTTCGTGGAAAAAAACTCCCAGAGTTTTCACTATCGGTTCAATCCTTATAGATTCTGAGCCAATCACTAATGATAAATCGCAGGTTAGTGAGAGGATCGGCTATGCGGGCGAAGGTTTTCACGAACCGCCTGTAATAGGCGCACAGGCCCAGAAATCGGCGCACGGCCTTCTTGTCAGTGGGCGGCGGGAAGTCGGCGATGGCGGCTGTTTTCCGTGGATCGGGACGAACTCCAGACTTGCTGATAACGTGCCCCAGAAACAAGAGCTCCTCATACGCAAATCTGCACTTTTCTGGCTTCAGTGTGAGTCCGGACGTCTTGATGGCTTGAAGTACAGCTTCAAGGCGCCGAAGATGCTCGTCAAAATTCGAGGAAAACACGACGATGTCGTCCAAGTACACAAGGCAAGTCTGTCACTTCAATCCTGCCAGTACTGTATCCATAACGCGTTGAAAAGTTGCAGGCGCTGAGCAAAGGCCGAAGGGCATCACCTTAAACTCGAAGAGGCCGTCTGGTGTGATAAACGCCGTCTTCTCTCGGTCTCTTTCATCGACTTCGATTTGCCAATAGCCAGTCTTGAGGTCCATTGACGAGAAGTACTTGGCGTTATGAAGCCGATCAAGTGCGTCGTCTATTCACGGGAGAGGATACACGTCCTTTCTTGTGATTTTGTTCAGGCGGCGATAATCGACGCAGAAACGTAGGGTCCCATCATTTTTCTTCACTAACACCACGGGGGATGCCCATGGACTCTTGGACGGCTGGATAATGTCATCTCGCAGCATTTCATCAACTTGTTTCTTCATGGCCTCACGTTCTCGCGTCGAAACCCTGTACGGACTCTGACGGAGTGGTCTGGCATTTTCTTCGGTTATGATGCCATGTTTCGTGATTGGGGTCTGCCGAATTTTCGATGACGACGAAAAGCAATCTTCGTATTGCAGGAGCAGGGCCTTGAGCTGTTCTTGCTTATCGTTTGGAAGTCTGGGACTGACGTCGAAAGCTATGGCAGGGGCTTGGTTCCTCTGAGCATGTTCCGCAGAATCGGCGAGGGCGAAAGCACTGGTGGCTTCGACAATTTCTTCGATGTATGCGACCGTTGTTCCTTTGTTCACATGTTTGTACTCATTGCTGAAATTCGTGAGCATAACCGTTGCTTTGCCTCCCCGCAGCTCTGCAATTGCTCTTGCGGCGCAAATATTTCGGGTGATCAACAGATGCTAACTGCCTTCAACGACGCCTTCCAAGTCAGATGATTTAGGAGCGCCGACTGAAATAATGACGCTTGAGCGAGGCGGAATGGTGACTTGTTATTCCAGCACATTCAAGGCATGGTGTCCTGACGGCGTGCGGGGCGGTAGTGCTTCTTCTGTGGATAACGTTATCGACCTTGTTTTTAGGTTGATGACAGCACCATGGAGGCATAAGAAGCCCATGCCAAGGATGACATCTCTCGAGCAACGCTGTAGGACTACGAAGTCTGTAGGATAAATACGGCCGTTAATTGTGTCTCTCGCTGTGCAGATTCCTGCGGGCGTTACGAGATGACCTCCGGCTGTGCGGAATTCAGGGCCTTTCCAAGCTGTCCTAACTTTCTTTAACTTTGCGGCGAACGACCCACTGATGACAGAATAGTCGGCTCCAGTATCGACGAGAGCAGTCACACTGTGGCCGTCGATAAGAACGTCGAGGTCGCTAGTTCGCCGTCTTGCATTACAGTTAGGGCGTGGCGTCAGGTCACGGCTGCGTCGGCTTGTTCCGCTGCTTCCATGTTGCGTCGTCCGGCCACCTTCGGTAAGTGAGCTTTTTGCCTTCAGGGCTTTGCCTGGTTGGTGTTGTGTTCAAAAAGCTCCGTCGCGGCGGTGTCGTCGTCGAAGGATCTTCGGTAGTTCGTCACACAGCAACCGCACCTCCATCGGTTGCTGCCCTTAGTTTCGCGGATACGGGCTAGGAGACCGGCCCCGCGTTGGGCCAGATTACTGCCGGAGGTGCGGTGACATGCGGCGGCTGGGCGACGGCGAACGGGAAGGACTTCGTGGTGTCCATTGAGTTCCTGCCAGGTAGTCGGCGATGTCACGTGGCCGATCTCCTGGCTGCGGACGCGGTGCATTTACGGCGAAGCCACGCAGTCCCATCTGTCGGTACTGGCAACGGCGGTATGTGTGCCCGGCCTCGCCGCAGTGGTAGCAGAGCGGGCGGTTGTCAGGTGCACGCCAAGCGTCCGTTTTCCTCGGTGCACTGCGCTGGCCCGCTGGGGAACGGAAGGACGTCGGTGGGGGTGGTGGCGGCGGTGGCGTCTGGCGACGGAATTGCGACGGGGCGGCGTTTTCGCGTGGACGGGGAGGAGCGTTGTGGCGCACTGCAGCGGCGTAGCTCATAGTTTCTGGCTCGGGCGGTGGTGTTTGGAGAATTCGAAGCGATTGCCGGACTTCTTCTCGCACAATGTCGGCGATCGAATCCACTTGAGGCTGCGCCGAAGGCAACAGTTTGCGGAGCTCTTCCCGCACGATCGCTCGGATCGTTTCACGCAGGTCGTCGGAGTCACTGGCTTGAGCAGCAGCGCATTCTGGATTCAGGCGACGATTATACTGTCTGGTGCGCATGTCCAGCGTTTTTTCGATGGTGGTCGCCTCGGATACAAATTCTTGGACGGTGTTCGGTGGATTCCTCAATAGTCCCGCGAAAAGCTCCTGTTTGACCCCTCGCATGAGGAAAGGAACTTTCTTTTCCTCAGGCATGTCTGGGTCAGCGTGACGGAACAGGCGGGTCATCTCTTCTGTGAAAATTCCAACCTTTTCATTTGGTAGCTGAACCCGGGTCTCGAGTAGAGCAGCGGCCCTCTCTTTGCGAGCGACGCTCGCGAACGTTTGCAGAAATGCGCCGCAGAAGACATCCCACGTTCGGAGCGTGGACTCCCGATTCTCTAGCCAGGTCCTTGCGGTGTCTTCCAGGTAGAAGTACACACGACGGAGCTTTTCTTCGTTGTCCCAGTGGCTGAGGGCGGCCACACGGTCGTATGTTTCTAGCCAGGTTTCCGGGTCTTCAAACGATGAGCCAAGGAACGTTGGTGGTTCCCTGGGTTGATGAATGACGATCGCGGGCTGGGACGCTCCGGTTGTCATTGTCGCTGCAGTCGAGGTCATGGTCTTGGTCTTCCGCGCCTTGTCTTGTAGAAGGCCGTACTCCGGTGGGAGACCTTGCTGTCGGCAGCTTGTTCACTGCTCTTGGTTGGCGTCGGTGTCTTCTCCGCGACGGGGGCTGGGTTCACGGCTTGACGGGGGCGTCCGGTACATGAACGAAGCAGCACCTCCACCAGATGTCGCGGGGTCGTGACGTGGCCGAAGACAGGAAACTTCGTGTTGGGATTTAACTGTTTATTTGGGTGAACCTGTGCCCGGTAAAGGGAAAGTCTAATTACAGCAGCAGTCTTGCACAGATAGCATTCTCGCACTGATAGCGGCGAACGGAGCGTCGGCCTTCGATCAACAACTGGCAAGCGGTGAAGCGCGTCGGCATTTATACTCTTGCCGTCGAATGTTCTAGCGTTATCGCTGGCGGTGGCGTAGGTTCCAGAACAATCTGTACCGTTCGCACAGGGGGCGTGATCTTATCGAAATGATCTACTACAGTCCCGAACCTTCTCGAAAACTGCAGGCACGGTTTGCGCTGAGAATCGTGTGGTGTTTTGGGACGATAACAAAAACTTGGGAAATGGAACGTGGCAATATATATATACAAAAAGTAGGCGAACGCCTACTTTTTGTACCGCATGTTGCCGCTGACTCTTTTCGGTGGTGGTTATAGCTTCCTCTGTCAGGGAACCAACACTGACCACGAGCGAGACATGGCCGTCATCCGCCTCAACTGGTGGTACCTTCTGGTACGCATCGCCGACTTCACGGACACTATGTTCTTCGTGGCCCGCAAAAAGTACACGCACATCTCGCACCTTCACGTGTCGCACCACGCACTGGTCGTGCTCAGTGGCGGGATCTGGCTAAACTTCGGCAGCGATGGTCAGGCCATCCTCGGCTGTTGCGTCAACGCGTTCGTGCACATCGTCATGTACACCTATTACTTCCTCGCTGCCATGGGCCCGCGCGTGCAGAAATACCTCTGGTGGAAGAAGTACCTCACCACCATCCAGATCACTCAACTCGTGGTGGTCTGTGCCCACTCGTCCATACCTTTGTTCCTCGAATGCGGCTACCCGAAAGGGCTGTGCTACCTCGAGGTGGCTCAGATTCTGCTCGGCATTGCCATGTTCACGAACTTCTACTTGAAGACTTACAGAGTCGGTGGGAGGTCAGGACCACCGCTGGCAGAAAAGGCAAAGGAGAAGGATCAATGAACCACCACGCATCATCTGGCGAACCTGCAACCAGGTGTGCTGATTAGGCGGTGTCTTTCATTACTCTGAGTCTGTACCTCAATTTAACGTAGCTTAAAAAGTGCTAGCGTTGGTGGTGTTCTTTGACGTGAACTTGCCATTGTTTTTCAGGCACTGCGGTTCACTTCTAACAATCCAGTTTTCCTGGTAGGTTTTAATGTGGCGGGCCTTTAAATGGGTGAAACCGGTTTTCCGCGACAAAGGTCATATGCGATTACTATGTCGATGGATAAAAGATATGTTGTTCTAATGGCCAGCGGCCGTTGTTCAGATACCCACAACAAGTGCGAACGCTAGGAGGTCGCAGGCGTACGGCCACTGGTCTCAGTTCGTGTATATTACAGCAGTTGAGAGATACAATTCATTATAACAAGACTTGAACACCAACAACTAGACAACTAGTTAGAGAAATCTGTTTATTGCAGCACTGATAGTTACGCTGGTGACAAACGGGCACCTATATGCTACTCTGTGTAGGGAAAGGAAATTGATGGCAGAAATTTTCTAAGAGCTGGAAGACAGGACAGGAAAAGGGAGGAAATATGTGGTGCTCAATGTTTTCAATTTGCCAGCCACTTGTATGAGCTTAGTATGTGTAGAAGAGGCAGTACACAGACACGAGCAATGTTTGATGCTTGGACGTCTGCAGCTTCGACACCACATACGTGTTATTGTAGGCTGATTATATCGTTCAGAACACTGCACTTACGTATTTCGACGTCACAGGTTCACGGTCAGACTTTTTCCTTGTTTGTACACATTAAAAGTGAATGTACATTGTGTTCTGTATATGTTGGACACTACTTCTGCTTATTTGCACATTGTGTTGTTCTTTACCTTTCAATAGTTAGTTTGACACCCACGTTTTTATTACTAGTGGTGCATTACCTTCTACTTGCGTAACGAAGCTGCTCCTGGTGATGTTGTTCTATTCATCTAGCCGCGTGTTCGGGAGCTACCGTACCTAATTGCAGAGTCCATTCGGGCACACGAGCATGCAAGCCATGATGCCGTGATTAACAGTCGTACAGTGATGTAGTAAGAATTCCAGGTGCTTAGTTCCCTAATCGAAATTCTCTTCACGTTTGCGGCTTCACTTCTTTTGTGGACTGGTCATTCCTACAGCTTGCGTACATGGTATAGTGGCAAAAAAAAAATAGAAGTATGTATATACTTGCTGCTACTTTCGCTGTACTTCAGTTAAACACATTGCATGATATTAATACACCTTATCCTGCACACAACGCAATTCCACGCCATGAATGGCACGTAGTTTACAGCATTTAATTGATATGTTGTGCGGGAGCTTCTTGTCACATAGATTCAACACGTGTATTGTGATACCATTTATTTATGTAATATTATGTTGCCAGTAAATTGGAATAGTAGATGCTGTTGATGGATTCACTTCAGAAAAACACCATTTCCGAGGCCGAAATTATGGCTACTGTCCACCACCACGGAAACATAATATCGTGGGCATTTAACTTACAGATCTTCATCTGTATATATCATCATCACAATGCCTTGTGTTATGCATCCTTATCGCTGTCGTGTATAAGCATGATCGTTGTGGCTTCGCCATGGCTGTTGGCCGCAGGGTTCTCGGACCAACTAAATGCAGTCCAAACCAAGACCTCCTAATACTTGCGGTTTTAAGAGCCAGAACTGCGATATGATTATAAGGCATGCGATAGTGAGGAGCTTCCGAAATTTGGACCCCCTGGCTTGTTTTAAAGTGCACTGTCATCACACAGTGCGCAGAAGTCTAGCCCTCTTGACTTCCATCTAAGTGAGACCGCGGCGATCAAGATAGAACCGATGACATTTTTGGTCAGCAGACGGGCACCGCGACCAGCTGGAGCGAAGCTGCGACTAGTTCATTCTGAAATTCAAACGTGCTTTCTTTCATTTCTTATTTACAAGCAGCCTACCCTTATACGCCAACATATCTCGTTAACAGCTGTCGCTGTGCGTGCAAGTGCATTCAGAGAGTGTGTTCAATGGCAGTCGCGAAACCGTATAAGAAGAGATTACTATCATATCAACGGATCTTCCCGCGTTAGCTAGCCTCGCATCTATATACCCCTTAAGCTCTCACGCAAGGGGAACTATAACAACGACACAATCAAACATTTCGTCTAGGAAGGCCTAACCCCATGGTCATAGGCTGTAACATACCTGTGGCATTTCCAAGGCAACTATAACAGCGAGATACCGATACCTTGCAGCACCAGCACCTATTGGCATGTAAATAATTCTTAAATGACTGCGACATGTTCTTCACTGTTATCAGAGCGCTTCCATTTGAATTCGTACACGTTCTTTCCGACGGCCCTGCCTTTTTTTTGTTTTTACTTCACACGTGGAATGAGTTTATTGCATATCGAAAAGAGAATCTTTGTGGCCTCAAGCCGATCGCATAAGGTCACGAGACAAGTAAGCAGAGGTTGCGGCCAACGGAACGGAGAAGGCACGCCCTAAACCTTCGGCGTTGAAGAAGCGTAATAGATAATCATCTCTCGGTATTGCTTCTCTGGCCTGCTCACCTGAGATACAGAATGCGAGTGCGAGGAAATATAACTCTACAGTGAATTGGACACAAAACACAAGTCCTGCGCTAAATGCACCGCACAATCACGTCGAAAGCTCGAAAAACGGCCTTTCTAAAGCCCTTTTTTAAATATTCCTCGAAAAACTACTACAGCAACGCTTGCACGGTACCCACTACGCCATAAATCACACAAATTTTTGTGAAATAGGAACAAGCCCACTGTACCATTACACGTTCTTCAGAGAGGCGTGGTACCCGCTACACACCCTTAAGGCATTATGTGCGGATTGTTGATGCTGTGATGATAACAAAGAATTATTACTGAGCCCTTTGTTAGGGGTTGAAAGCATTAAACGACCCACCATTTACGCAATTCGCATTGTATGACGCCTATTTGTTACATTACTCTTCTAAATCGTTGCAATACACATGTTTTTTTCAATCTTGAAACTTGGAAGCGCAATATCTGACAAGAAGGAAGACAGAAACCGAATACAGGGCGCAATGTCCTGCACGAGCTCGTCTCTGCTCGTGCCGAAAAAAATGCCAGAAGTGCTTCTGTATGTGCTCGAGGTGGCACACAGTTTAAAAGATGCGGCTACCAGGTACAACGTACCTGCAGTTTTTTCTGCGCGACATAAACTGGTTGGTGCTGTGCCCTCGTAACTCAGGACCGCTTAAATAATCGCCGTGCGTAAAAAAGCAAGTACGACGATTAGTCACATGCACCTTGGGATTTGCGTACTTGGGAAAGGGGTTTATATCGGACAGGGCTGTCATTGTGTCAACAATTTGGCACGGAAACGCGAGTGATATGTTAAAAATGATTGATATGTCCGGTTTAACGTCCCAAAACCACTATATGATTATGAGAGACGCCGTAGTGGAGGGCTCCTGAAATTTAGACCACCGGGGGTTCTTTAACGTGCACCCAAATCTGAGTACACGGGCCTACAACATTTCCGCCTCCATCGGAAATGCAGCCGCCGCAGCTGGGATTCGAACCCGAGCCCTGCGGGTCAGAAGCCGAGTACCTTAGCCACTAGACCACCGCGGCCGGGCTATGTTAAAAATAATTTCACATTTTATTGTGCCTATGCATTGTGATACCTGTGCATGTGAACCAGTGCTGTCTAGCGAATTCTCGGCAGAAGTGTAAGTGCGCCGGCGAGCAATTTAACGGAGGCTTATTACATTAAAAATCAAGAAGGTGATTGTAGTAGTGACACTTTTGTTGTGCTACGCAGTAGGGGAAAAACTGTTCTTAGAAACTTCGTTGTGATATGAATGTTTGTTATTCTGCTGATAATGATTAGCATTGTAGAATGTGATGTGCACTGCGCCTGCGTGCGCCAATCAACTTTATATATTTAGGGAGACTTTTGAATAAAGCTTAGTTGTGAGTTTGCAGCCTGTCCTGTCAATCTGTGTCCCTTCTTGTCTTCTTCGACGTTGTACTTCCAAGTTTTAAGATTACGAACCAAAGAGCACAGCAACGAATTCTTTTAACACACATGTTAACGTGATTCCTTCCCCGATACGAAGCTTGGAGTGGTTCTGTTTGCCGAAGATTTCCAAGCACCAGCGTAGCTCTGTGTTCTACAGAGGCACGCGGTGCTTGGAAGTCCTCGGCAAAGAAAACCTACGTCTGTGCAAGCCAAGGCTGTTTCACATCATTGGGTTACTATACTTGATGTGCTTAACAATATGAAAATGCTCTAGACTGAACAGCTTTTATCAGCGTTTCAAAATGTACTTGTGTGTATGTTAATCTTACTCTGCCCTTTGCACCAGAATATCAAGACGAAAAAAAAACAAAAACAGCGTGGCTCCGTGGTAGAATACTGGTTCTTTTCTCGCAGAGGGCGCGGGCTCGAATGCCATTCAGTTTTGCCACGGCTGCTGACTTATCAGTAGATGTACTGATTTTTAAATTTTTGTGCTGATTGAGTGATAAGGTGTCCGAATATACTGACTTTCTCTGCTTCCTACAGAAACAATCACAAAATCTGCTAGTTTTTAGCGAGTTTGATTTGATGTGACTGACAAAAGAAGAAAAAGTCAATCAGCTTGCTCTAATGACACTGCGAGAAAGTTGGTGGGAATTCGTCAGTGGATGTATTTTTCAAACGAACCGCATGGAAAACTAAATAACAGAAAAAAAAATTCCCCCCCCCCTGCCTTTCCTTCAGGTCATATCGCCTTTTCGCTCTGTACGCCTTACAGTTCAATTCGAGAACTACATTCGCTATAATGAGTAGGCGTGCGCAAGATCTCAACAAGCTCAGAGTGCTAAACGAGCCCGTTAGCCAGTGTTTCCGCGTGCGAAGTACTTTTGCAGGAAAGCCACTCACGCATTTTCATTATCGCATTGAAATTTGGCAAGAATTTCACTGTACATATGTGTTAAGTTTGCAAACAAGCACTCTTCGACTAAGCTTGACTACCGGAACGATTTATTTCTTTCCACGCTACACTCCCCTGTTCCTCCTCTCTGCCACTTCTCTCTATCAAAATTAACAGGACTGTGCTTACAGCTGCGAGATCCAGGTGGTGCTTTTTGAAAAGCCTTTATGGCTCCGGGGCACATCTTCCTGTAACGTGCTGGTGGAATGCACGTAGAGGGAGAAAATCATTCTATACACGAAAGTAATTGGAAAAATATTGCATTAAGATGGAGGCATTGGTTAAGTGGTATATACTTCCAAGGGAAATAGCGCGCTGAGATTCACGATGAAGAATCGGCAGTAGATAGATTATAATGTAATGTTTGCCGGCATTTAAGGTCCCAAAACCACGACATGGGTATGAGAGACGCCGAAAAATTGTGCACGCACATGATGCAGGCATCATTCGAAAACCAGCTCCAGCGATTTGAAGCTGCGAATTTCTCTGACTCGTTATTGGAAGCTGTCTCCGACGCACTTTTGCGGAAAGCAAAAAGTGAAAGTACTAAAGCTGTCGCGGGGAACAAGGAGCCGAAACCGTAAGACATGCAGTGGTTCCTTATTTTCATAAAGTCTCCCGCAACCTGAAAAAGGCAGCATGCCGGTTTGGGGTACCTGTCGCCTTTTCCGCGCCCGTAAAACTGGCTCAGCTGTGTCCGAGAACTGCTCGGGGGTTGGAGGCAAGCCGTCAGAAATGAGGCAAGAAACGTGGCACGATGTACGGGAAATGTGCCAGAGGCGTTGTTTGTGAGATTCCCTCTTCTTGTGGCAACTCATACATCAGGACTACCGGGCGCTGTATTAATGAATGGGTTAGGGAGCATGAATTAAATCTAATTAAGGATGGCTTTGCGCACTTGCCTATGCATTGTAAAGCGCGCGGGTGTGTACCACGTTTTAATGAGTAAGATTCTAGGTATGGGTAGGTATAAAACTGCGCGTAAGTGGATGGAAGCCTATTACATTAAAAAGAAAGGTGAAAGGTGTATCAGGGAACCGTCGGTGGCGATGTACGTATAGGAGAAGAGATTGTTTGATACCTAGATAGCGTAAGACTGTGTGAAGAGATTGTGGTTATTAGAGGGAAAAGAAGAGAAACATGAGCCCCGTAACTGTCTGCATCAGCGTGCGACACCTCAACAGTAGCTCACAAGGGATGGGGGTAAGGATAGATTAAAATGATAGGATTAAAGATTTTATATATATATATATATATATATATATATATATATATATATATATATATATATATATATATATATATATATATATATATATATATATATATATATATATATATATATATATATATGCGCTAGGACAGCGAGCGACGACATAAGAGAGATAGGAGAGATTGGAAAGATGGAAACACGGTCGCAGGAGTCCGAGGACGGGGGGCACCACTTGCGAGAGCTCTCGTCGGCGACAGGAGATGGCTGTGTGAAGGCCGCGCATGTCTGTATGTTGTTACTTAAGTCTAGGTTTGCGCCCGGTCTACTTTAGTTGTAGGTGCCGCTTGTGCTTGTCCTTGTATGTTCCTTTACTTGTGTTTGTGCTATTTGCGGCCAAAGCATGTCAATAGTTATAGTGAATGGCTCTACAATTTTCAACCCCCTGGGGTTCTTTAAGCGTTTCAAATCAAATCACTGGCGATGTAAAGCAATCTTGTGGGTGCGAATACAAAGAGTGCTAAGGATGCACAGAACCACCTCAACCGCGCTTAATTTTTATTGTGTGCTTCCAAGGACATCTTCTAAGAAGATCTGTTAGGGCCTCCCATCGCTCTCCATGTACTTCCCATGAGCATGGGCATCGGGACGATCTTGTCTTCGGGGGAGGGGGGGGGGGGAGCAAAGCCATGCTAAACGTGACCTGGCGGGTGGGATAGCCCTGGTGTAGCTTGGATGTGGTTCAAGGGCTGGTGCGGCTTGAGGGAGGTAAGTGGCCCCTTTTTTACACAACCCCTGCCGGTTATTATGAGCTGATCCCCTCTTGGCAAAATGTCGTGCCCGCTCCTTCATGCAAATGACACAGCCAAACTCTCGATCCGCCCGTCTTTTTCAGAAGGTGTGTTTTCACGCCTGAAACACTGAAGCTTCAATGTGCTCAGTGTCATCAGATATTGTTGTATATATAATCAGTCTTGAATGGTGTTTTGTTGACACCTTCGAGACACCATCTCAGAATTACAATTTGCATTGCTTCATGAAAGCTACAGTGCATTACGGTGTGTTGCTGATAGTAGCGTTAAATTTGTGATGCAAAAACTAAGCACAAAGACAATTTTAAAATCTACTGATGCACTTTCTATAAAAAAAAAGTCGTGACAACACTGATGCTCTTCTACCCGGCGTAATTTTTTAGCATTTTCGGTTTTTTTTTTCCTATTTCGTGGATAGCGCTTACGAACAACAGCGGTGGCGGTGGCGACGTCGGTGGCGTGGGGCTACAGACGGCCGTTTTCGTGATTTGATAACAGCTTTTGCCGAGGTAAAGAAACGGTAGGCCGATGAGATTCGTAACATATGCCTTTCGCGGGTATACTGGGTGAGCGTGAAGTGCACTTGCCCCTTTTGAACCTGTGCCAGAACGCAAAACGGCACTGCCATTACAGCGTATATAAAACGCAGGCGCGAGTTGCTGCGTCGCGCAAAGGCCACACTTCGTCCTTTGAGAACACCGAACCTCTCGGGCTGCCAGGCTGATGCTGCACGCCACGGTGCACGTTATTTGAACGCTGTGTTTTGAGATCAAGTGAGCCGGCTGCTTTCCGGCGAGGACAAGACATCTGCTTGAAACCCCAGAAAAGTTTGAACCGCGGCGCCATGGTTTCCGTGCTCACATACACGAAGGAACTATACGATTACGTCTGGTCGTTCCGAGACACGCGAATAGACGCATGGAACAGCAACATCACCAAGGGAAGCTTCATCATACCACTCGTCATCACGTACGTGTACGTAGCCAAGGTTGGCGGCCCTCGGTGGATGAAGGATCGCAAGCCGTACGACGTCAGGCGAGCTATCCTCGCGTACAACATCCTCACCGTGCTTGCGAACGCCTACTTTTTGTACCGCATGTTGCCACTGACTCTTTTCGGTGGTGGTTATAGCTTCCTCTGTCAGGGAACCAACACTGACCACGAGCGAGACATGGCCGTCATCAGCCTCAACTGGTGGTACCTTCTGGTACGCATCGCCGACTTCACGGACACTATGTTCTTCGTGGCCCGCAAGAAGTACACGCACATCTCGCACCTTCACGTGTCGCACCACGCACTGGTCGTGCTCAGTGGCTGGATCTGGCTAAACTTCGGCAGCGATGGTCAGGCCATCCTCGGCTGTTGCGTCAACGCGTTCGTGCACATCGTCATGTACACCTATTACTTCCTCGCTGCCATGGGCCCGCGCGTGCAGAAGTACCTCTGGTGGAAGAAGTACCTCACCACCATCCAGATCACTCAACTCGTGGTGGTCTGTGCCCACTCGTCCATACCTTTGTTCCTTGAATGCGGCTACCCGAAAGGGCTGTGCTACCTCGAGGTGGCTCAGATTCTGCTCGGCATTGCCATGTTCACGAACTTCTACTTGAAGACTTACAGAGTCGGTGGGAGGTCAGGACCGCCGCTGGCAGAAAAGGCAAAGGAGAAGGATCAATGAACCACCACGCATCATCTGGCGAACCTGCAACCAGGTGTGCTGATTAGGCGGTGTCTTTCATTACTCTGAGTCTGTACCTCAATTTAACGTAGCTTAAAAAGTGCTAGCGTTGGTGGTGTTCTTTGACGTGAACTTGCCATTGTTTTTCAGGCACTGCGGTTCACTTCTAACAATCCAGTTTTCCTGGTAGGTTTTAATGTTGCTGGCCTTCAAATGGGTGAAATCGGTTTTCCGCGACAAGAGGTCATATGCGATTACTATGTCGATGGATAAAAGATATGTTGTTCTAATGGCCAGCGGCCGTTGTGCAGATACCCACAACAAGTGCGAACGCTAGGAGGTCGCAGGCGTACGGCCACTGGTCTCAGTTCGTGTATATTACAGCAGCTGAGAGATACAATTCATTATAACATGACTTGAACACCAACAACTAGACAACTAGTTAGAGAAATCTGTTTATTGCAGTACTGATAGTTACGCTGGTGACAAACGGGCACCTATATGCTACTCTGTGTAGGGAAAGGAAATTGATGACAGAAATTTTCTAAGAGCTGGAGAACAGGACAGGAAAAAGGAGGAAATATGTGGTGCTCAATGTTTTCAATTTGCCAGCCACTTGTATGAGCTTAGTATGTGTAGAAGAGGCAGTACACAGACACGAGCAATGTTTGATGCTTGGACGTCTGCAGCTTCGACACCACATACGTGTTATTGTAGGCTGATTATATCGTTCAGAACACTGCACTTACGTATTTCGACGTCAGTGGTTCACGGTCAGACTTTTTCCTTGTTTGTACACATTACTAGTGAATGTACATTGTGTTCTGTATATGTGTCACACCTGTCCCGTTTATTAGGGAGGCGATCGCCGGGCTAATTCCAAGAGCCGAAGTATCGGCCCCCCGAACCGCACCACGAAAGCGTGGACAATTTAGAAGTGGTCCTTATTGGTGCGCCAGCGGACGCCGGCTGTGGTCCAAAGAACAAGACAGAGCCGAGAGTTGATAAACAAACAAAATTATATTCTCATTAACGGCAGATCAAAAACAATACACACGTATGCACACTCCACAATAGTTACATACAATACGTCACCAAACAGACAATGTACTACGCAGTACAATCAACCACACTTGAAACAACGGACACAGACATCAATACGCACTACAATGCAGTCGCATGCACTGAACAACCAAGACACTTAAAGACTAAAGAGATATAAAACCTATTCAGTCCAAAGTCCTTGGAACAAAAGTCTGAATGATACTCTTCCGAGAATCACTCACTCAGAGTCCAGCGTTGTTGTCGTTCCGCAGCTCTCGAAGTTCTCTTCCAGGAAAGCTCCCGTCTTTAATTGGCCACTCTTCAAACTTCAACTTCTTCGCCGGAACACGTCGGCTTCACACTCGCAGCGGTTGCCACGGGTCTTCGTTCGATAGCGGTAAACACACACACTCTTGCCTGTAGCTCGAGCCGTCCCTACGGACCAAAAACTTCGCCGACTACACGGCGGACTCTCTACGCACTCTGGCGCTCACTTCCGTCTCCTCCTGATTTCTCGTCTCGGCTGCTCGGTTAAATACCTTGCGCGCGACTTTCCAGATGTTTCTCGTCATTTCGTCGGCGCGATACGCAGCGAAGGCTGGGGAGAGGCACGAGACGGTTCGACTGCCCTCTCCCGAGGATGATTCACTCGGTCTGACCCCGCCTCCTTCGTTCTAGAAAAATCGCGGTCTTGCTGGGCCGCCGATGTGGGGTGAGGAGGATCGTCTGCGAAGCCGTGCTTCTGCGGGGAGAGCGCGCGCCCGGGAGCCCTGGATGTTTGCTTTCTTTTTTTTTTCTTTTTACCTCGCGGCGTTTCTGCCGCCCGTTGTCGCAAGGATTTGGCGGCGCGCTCTTGTTTAGCGCTCGTTCTGTGACAATATGTTGGACACTACTTCTGCTTATTTACACATTGTATTGTTCTTTTCCTTTATAGAGTTAGTTTGACACCCACGTTTTTATTACTAGTGGTGCATTACCTTCTACTTGCGTAACGAAGCTGCTCCTGGTGATGTTGTTCAATTCATCTAGCCGCGTGTTCGGGAACTACCATACCTAATCGCAGAGTCCATTCGTGCTCGCGAGCACGGAAGCCACGACGCCGTGATTCACAGCCGTACACAGTGATGAAGTTAAAATTCCAGGTGCTTAGTTCCCTAATCGAAATTCTCTTCACGTTTGCGGCTTCACTTCTTTTGTGGACTGGTCATTCCTACAGCTTACGTACATGGTATAGTGGCAAAAAAAAATAGAAGTATGTGTATACTGCTGCTACTTTCGCTGTACTTCAGTTAAACACATTGCATGATATTAATACACCTTATCCTGCACACAACGAAATTCCACGCCATGAATGGCACGTAGTTTACAGCATTTAATTGATATGTTGTGCGGGAGCTTCTTGTCACATAGATTCAACACGTGTATTGTGATAACATTTATTTATGTAATATTATGTTGCCGGTAAATTGGAATAGTAGATGCAGTTGATGGATCCACTTCAGAAAAACACCATTTCCGAGGCCGAAATTATGGCTACTGTCCACCACCACCACGGAAACATAATATCGTGGGCATTTAACTTACAGATCTTCATCTGTATATATCATCATCACAATGCCTTGTGTTATGCATCCTTATCGCTGTCGTGTATAAGCATGATCGTTGTGGCTTCGCCATGGCTGTTGGCCGCCGGGTTCTCGGACCAACTAAATGCAGTCCAAACCAAGACCTCCTAATACTTGCGGTTTTAGGAGCCAGAACTGCGATATGATTATAAGGCATGCGATAGTGAGGAGCTTCCGAAATTTGGACCCCCTGGCTTGTTTTAAAGTGCACTGTCATCAGACAGTGCGCAGAAGTCTAGCCCTCTTGACTTCCATCTAATTGAGACCCCGGCGATCAAGATAGAACCGATGAAATTTTTGGTCAGCAGACGGGCACCGCGACCAGCTGGAGCGAAGCTGTGACTAGTTCATTCTGAAATTAAAACGTGCTTTCTTTCATTTCTTATTTACAAGCAGCCTACCCTTATACGCCAATATATCTCGTTAACAGCTGTCGCTGTGCGCGCAAGTGCATGCAGAGAGTGTGTTCAATGGCAGTCGCGAAACCGTATAAGAAGAAATTACTATCATATCAACGGATCTTCCCGCGTTAGCTAGCCTCGCATCTATATACCCCTTAAGCTCTCACGCAAGGGGAACTATAACAACGACACAAACAAACATTTCGTCTAGGAAGGCCTAACCCCATGGTCATAGGCTGTAACATACCTGTGGCATTTCCAAGGCAACTATAACAGCGAGATACCGATACCTTGCAGCACCAGCACCTATTGGCATGTAAATAATTCCTAAATGACTGCGACATGTTCTTCACTGTTATGAAAGCGCTTCCGTTTGAATTCGTACACGTTCTTTCCGACGGCCCTGCCTTGTTTTATTTTACTTCGCACGTGGAATGAGTTTATTGCATATCGAAAAGAGAATCTTTGTGGCCTCAAGCCGATCGCATAAGGTCACGAGACAAGTAAGCAGAGGTCGCGGCCAACGGAACGGAGAAGGCACGCCCTAAACCTTCGGCGTTGAAGAAGCGTAATAGATAATCATCTCTCGGTATTGCTTCTCTGGCCTGCTCACCTGAGATACGGAATGCGAGTGCGAGGAAATATAACTCTACAGAGAATTGGACACAAAACACAAGTCCTGCGCTAAATGCACCGCACAATCACGTCGAAAGCTCGAAAAACGGCCTTTCTAAAGCCCCTTTTTAAACACTCCTCGAGAAACTACTACAGCAACGCTTGCACGGTACCCACTACGCCATAAATCACACAAATTTTTGTGAAATAGGAACAAGCCCACTGTACCATTACACGTTCTTCAGAGAGGCGTGGTACCCGCTACACACCCTTAAGGCATTATGTGCGGATTGTTGATGCTGTGATGATAACAAAGAATTATTACTGAGCCCTTTGTTAGGGGTTGACAGCATTAAACGACCCACCATTTGCGCAATTCGCATTGTATGACGCCTATTTGTTACATTACTCTTCTAAATCGTTGCAATACACATGTTTTTTTTCAATCTTGAAACTTGGAAGCGCAATATCTGACAAGAAGGAAGACAGAAACCGAGTACAGGGCGCAATGTCCTGCACGAGCTCGTCTCTGCTCGTGCCGAAAAAAATGCCAGAAGTGCTTCTGTATGTGCGCGAGGTGGCACACAGTTTAAAAGATGCGGCTACCAGGTACAACGTACCTGCAGTTTTTTCTGCGCGACATAAACTGGTTGGGGCTGTGCCCTCGTAACTCAGGACCGCTTAAATAATCGCCGTGCGTAAAAAAGCAAGTACGACTATTAGTCACATGCACCTTGGGATTTGCGTACTTGGGAAAGGGGTTTATATCGGACAGGGCTGTCATTGTGTCAACAATTTGGCACGGAAACGCGAGTGATATGTTAAAAATGATTGATATGTCGGGTTTAACGTCCCAAAACCACTATATGATTATGAGAGACGCCGTAGTGGAGGGCTCCTGAAATTTAGACCACCTGGGGTTCTTTAACGTGCACCCAAATCTGAGTACACGGGCCTACAACATTTCCGCCTCCATCGGAAATGCAGCCGCCGCAGCCGGGATTCGAACCCGCGCCCTGCGGGTCAGAAGCCGAGTACCTTAGCCACTAGACCACCGCGGCGGGGCTATGTTAAAAATAATTTCACATTTTATTGTGCCTATGCATTGTGATACCTGTGCATGTGAACCAGTGCTGTCTAGCAAATTCTCGGCAGAAGTGTAAGTGCGCCGGCGAGCAATTTAACGGAGGCTTATTACATTAAAAATCAAGAAGGTGATTGTAGTAGTGACACTTTTGTTGTGCTACGCAGTAGGGGAAAAACTGTTCTTAGAAACTTCGTTGTGATATGAATGTTTGTTATTCTGCTGATAATGATTAGCATTGTAGAATGTGATGTGCACTGCGCCTGCGTGCGCCACTCAACTTTATATATTTAGGGAGACTTTTGAATAAAGCTTAGTTGTGAGTTTGCAGCCTGTCCTGTCAATCTGTGTCCCTTCTTGTCTTCTTCGACGTTGTACTTCCAAGTTTTAAGATTACGAACCAAAGAGCACAGCAACGAATTCTTTTAACACACATGTTAACGTGATTCCTTCCCCGATACGAAGCTTGCAGTGGTTCTGTTTGCCGAAGATTTCCAAGCACCAGCGTAGCTTTGTGTTCTACAGAGGCACGCGGTGCTTGGAAGTCCTCGGCAAAGAAAACCTACGTCTGTGCAAGCCAAGGCTGTTTCACATCATTGGGTTACTATACTTGATGTGCTTAACAATATGAAAATGTTCTAGACTGAACAGCTTTTATCAGCGTTTCAAAATGTACTTGTGTGTATGCTAATCTTACTCTGCCCTTTGCACCAGAATATCAAGAAGAAAAAAAACACAAAAACAGCGTGGCTCCGTGGTAGAATACTGGTTCTTTTCTCGCAGAGGGCGCGGGCTCGAATGCCATTCAGTTTTGCCACGGCTGCTGACTTATCAGTAGATGTACTGATTTTTAAATTTTTGTGCTGATTGAGTGATAAGGTGTCCGAACGTACTGACTTTCTCTGCTTCCTACAGAAACAATCACAAAATCTGCTAGTTTTTCACGAGTTTGATTTGATGTGACCGACAAAAGAAGAAAAAGTCAATCAGCTCGCTCTAATGACACTGCGAGAAAGTTGGTGGGAATTCGTCAGTGGATGTAGTTTTCAAACGAACCGCATGGAAAACTAAATATCAGAAAAAAAAATTCCCCCCCCCCTGCCTTTCCTTCAGGTCATATCGCCTTTTCGCTCTGTACGCCTTACAGTTCAATTCGAGAACTACATTCGCTATAATGAGTAGGCGTGCGCAAGCACTCAACAAGCTCAGAGTGCTAAACGAGCCCGTTAGCCAGTGTTTCCGCGTGCGAAGTACTTTTGCAGGAAAGCCACTCACGCATTTTCATAATCGCATTGAAATTTGGCAAGAATTTCACTGTACATATGTGTTAAGTTTGCAAACAAGCACTCTTCGACTAAGCTTGACTACCGGAACGATTTATTTCTTTCCACGCTACACTCCCCTGTTCTTCCTCTCTGCCACTTCTCTCTATCAAAATTAACAGGACTGTGCTTACAGCTGCGAGATCCAGGTGGTGCTTTTTGAAAAGCCTTTATGGCTCCGGGGCACATCTTCCTGAAACGTGCTGCTGGAATGCACGTAGAGGGAGAAAATCATTCTATATACGAAAGTAATTGGAAAAATATTGCATTAAGATGGAGGCATTGGTTAAGTGGTATATACTTCCAAGGGAAATAGCGCGCTGAGATTCACGATGAAGAATCGGCAGTAGATAGATTATAATGTAATGTTTGCCGGCATTTAAGGTCCCAAACCACGACATGGGTATGAGAGACGCCGAAAAATTGTGCACGCACATGATGCAGGCATCGTCCGAAAACCAGCTCCAGCGATTTGAAGCTGCGAATTTCTCTGACTCGTTATTGGAAGCTGTCTCCGACGCACTTTTGCGGAAAGCAAAAAGTGAAAGTACTAAAGCTGTCGCGGGGAACAAGGAGCCGAAACCGTAAGACATGCAGTGATTCCTTATGTTCGTAAGGTCTCCCGCAACCTGAAAAAGGCAGCATGCCGGTTTGGGGTACCTGTCGCCTTTTCCGCGCCCGTAAAACTGGCTCAGCTGTGTCCGAGAACTGCTCGGGGGTTGGAGGCAAGCCGTCAGAAATGAGGCAAGAAACGTGGCACGATGTACGGGAAATGTGCCAGAGGCGTTGTTTATGAGACTCCCTCTTCTTGTGGCAACTCATACATCAGGACTACCGGGCGCTGTATTAATGAATGGGTTAGGGAGCATGAATTAAATCTAATTAAGGATGGCTTTGCGCACTTGCCTATGCATTGTAAAGCGCGCGGGTGTGTACCACGTTTTAATGAGTAAGATTCTAGGTATGGGTAGGTATAAAACTGCGCGTAAGTGGATGGAAGCCTATTACATTAAAAAGAAAGGTGAAAGGTGTATCAGGGAACCGTCGGTGGCGATGTACGTATAGGAGAAGAGATTGTTTGATACCTAGATAGCGTAAGACTGTGTGAAGAGATTGTGGTTATAAGAGGGAAAAGAAGAGAAACGTGAGCCCCGTAACTGTCTGCATCAGCGTGCGACACCTCAACAGTAGCTCACAAGAGATGGGGGTAAGGATAGATTAAAATGATAGGATTAAAGATTATATATATATATATATATATATATATATATATATATATATATATATATATATATATATATATATATATATATATATATATATATATATATACATAGATGCGCTAGGACAGCGAGCGACGACATAAGAGAGATAGGAGAGATTGGAAAGATGGAAACACGGTCGCAGGAGTCCGAGGACGGGGGGCACCACTTGCGAGACCTCTCGTCGGCGACAGGAGATGGCTGTGTGAAGGCCGCGCATGTCTGTATGTTGTTACTTAAGTCTAGGTTTCCGCCCGGTCTACTTTAGTTGTTGGTGCTGCTTGTGCTTGTCCTTGTATGTTCCTTTACTTGTGTTTGTGCTATTTGCGGCCAGCATGTAAATAATTATAGTGAATGGCTCTACAATTTTCAACCCCCTGGGGTTCTTTAAGCGTTTCAAATCAAATCACTGGCGATGTAAAGCAATCTTGTGGGTGCGAATACAAAGAGTGAGGATACGCAGAACCACCTCTACCGCACTTATTTTTATTGTGTACTTCCAAGAACATCTTATAAGAAGATCTGTTAGGGCCTCCCATTGCTCTCCATGTGCTTCCCATGAGCATGGGCATCGGGACGATTTTGTCTTGGGGGGGAGCAAAGCCATGCTGAACGTGACCTTGCGAGTCGGATAGCCCTGGTGTAGCTTGGTTATGGTTCAGGGGCTGGTGTGGCTTGATAGAGGTAAGAGCCCCTTTTTGCACACCCCTGCCAGTGGCCATGAGCTGATCCCCTCTCGGGAAAATGCTTTGCCCGCTCCTTCATGCAAATGACACAGTCAAACTCTCAATCCGCCCTTCTTCTTCAGAAGGTCAGCTTTCACGCCTGAAACACTGAAGCTTCAATGTGCTCAGAGCCATCAGAAACTGCTGTATATTTAATCAGTCTTGAATGGTGTTTGGTTGACACCTTCGAGACACCATCTCAGAATCACAATTTGCATTGCTTCATGAAAGCTACAGTGCATTACGGTGTGTTGCTGATAGTGGCGTTGAATTTGTGATGCAAAAACTAAGCACAAAGGCAATTTTAAAATCTACTGATGCACTTTCTATAAAAAAAGTCGTGACAACACTGATGCTCTTCTACCCGGCGTAATGTTTTAGCATTTTCGTTTTTTTTTCCTCTTTCGTGGATAGCGGTTACGAACAACAGCGGTGACAGTGGCGACGTCGGTGGCGTGGGGCTACAGACGGTCGTTTTCGTGATTTGATAACAGCTTTTACCGAGGTAAAGAAACGGTAGGCCGATGAGATTCGTAACATATGCCTTTCGCGGGTATACTGGGTGAGCGCGAAGTGCGCTTGCCCTTTTGAACCTGTGCCAGAACGCAAGACGGCACTGCCGTTACAGCGTATATAAAACGCAGGCGCGAGTTGCTGCGTCGCGCAAAGGCCACACTTCGTCCTTTGAGAACACCGAACCTGTCGGGCTGCCAGGCTGATGCTGCACGCCACGGTGCACGTTATTTGAACGCTGTGTTCGGAGATCAAGTGCGCCGGCTGCTCTCCGGCGAGGACGAAACGGCTACTTGAAACCCTGCAAGAGTTTGAACCGCGGCGCCATGGTATCCGTGCTCACGTACCCGAAGGAACTCTACGATTACGTCTGGTCGTTCCGAGACACGCGAATAGACGCATGGAACAGCAACATCACCAGGGGCAGCTTCATCATACCGCTGGTCATCACGTACGTGTACGTAGCCAAGGTTGGCGGCCCTCGGTGGATGAAAGATCGCAAGCCTTACGACGTCAGGCGAGCTATCCTCGCGTACAACATCTTCACCGTGCTTGCGAACGCCTACTTTCTGTACCGCATGTTGCCGCTGACTCTTTTCGGTGGTGGTTATAGTTTCCTCTGCCAGGGAATCGACACTGACCGCGAGCGAGACATGGCCGTCATTAGCCTCAACTGGTGGTACCTTCTGGTACGCATCGCCGACTTCACGGACACCATGTTCTTCGTGGTCCGAAAGAAGTACTCGCACATCACGCACCTTCACGTGTCGCACCACGCCCTGATCGTGCTCAGTGGCTGGATCTGGCTAAACTTCGGCAGCGACGGCCAGGCCGTGCTGGGCACTTGCATCAACGCGTTCGTGCACGTCATCATGTACACCTACTACTTCCTCACTGCCCTGGGTCCACGCGTGCAGAAGTACCTCTGGTGGAAGAAGTACCTCACCACCATCCAAATCGCTCAACTCGTGGTGGTCTGCGCCCACTCGTCCCTACCTTTGTTCTTCGATTGCGCCTACCCGAAAGGGCTGTGCTACCTCGAGATGGCTCAGCTTGTGCTTGGCATTGCCCTGTTCACGAACTTCTACTTGAAGACTTACAGGGCCGGTGGCAGGTCCGGACCACCACTGGCCGAAAAGTCGAAGGAGAAAGGCCAATGAAACGCTACGCAGTGTCCAGTTAATCTGCAACTGTGTCTACTTATTAGGCGGCGTCTTTCAAGACTGAATGTGAACCTCAGCGCTAGCTGTGTTGAAAAACTGTTTTCGTGGATGATGCTCTGTGACGATAACTTGTCATCACATTTCTTACGGTATGTGTATAACGCCCCTATCTTCGTCGTATGTTCTATGTTTCGGTCCTCCAGGTGAGACAAAACTGTTTGTCCGTGACAGGTGGTCATAGATGATCACTTATATTGACATGGCTTCGTAATGGCTCGCCGCCGTCGTGCAGATACCAACGAGCGTGACCACTATAGGAGGGCCCATGTTTACGACAGCTGGTCACAGCTTGCGTATAGTATATACACCTTGTGGCGGGAAATGATGCGCTACATGGCGGCTGAAATACCCAAAAGGAAAAAAAAAGACCCACTTAGTGAAATACAGAGAATTATATATACAAATGCATTTAGAGCACATGCTGCTCTAGATCTAAAATGGCGATGACAGAAGCTGCCTGAAATCAGGAAGGCAGGAAACAAAAAGAATATACAATTCTTGGTAATAGATATTTTATATTCGCAAACCATGAGTTCATGTACCTGGCCTGTGTAGTACGGACAGTACACAAATGAGCACAGGGCCCACACGCATTGCGTTTACATTGCCGACTGTGTAATGCTAGTGTGTGCGGACTACATTGTTTGATTTGCTGTACTTGCATGTTTCAACACGATTTATTTATGCTGTACCATTGCTTGTATTCGTAACCTGTAAATACTCGAAGTATTTTGTCTCCCTTGTATGCTGCTTTTATTTATTAGTATACAGAGTTTGTTACACTCAATAGTTCATCACTCACTTTTATTATCATTTATAGTAGTGCGTTATATATTATTTGCGTAACGGCCATTTGGCAATACCTTACTTTAGTATTTGACGCACGACTTTCACTGCCAGTAGAGAACTGCACAATTGATTCTCAGATGTATGACCTCTTGTAACCCATTGAAATATCCAGATTTAATAAAGAAATATAATTGGAACTCTTTTTGGATCTTTTCGATGCGAAAGTGTATATTTCTAGAAAAGAAAAACACCTAAGACCTGTAAAACAAAATGTTTCACAAATAGTTTTCCATAGAGTTTCATACAATATCACCTATAGAGAGGAATTTGGCGCTAGTGTCTACGCGAGCTCCTTCAGAGGCGCTTGCACCCCCATGGGAATTATGGGAAGTACAGGCTTCGGATCTGCTTCGGATGGTTCACGTTCTTGAGATTGGCGACGCTTGTTTTCTGAGTGTGAAACAAAGTAATATGAAATTATTTGATTGGAACTTGCTTCATTCATTTGTACGCCAACTTTATTGCAAAACGTTTTCGTGACAATGCGGCAAAAGTGAAACCTGGGCAAATTCAACCATCAGAGTATGCATCGCTCTGCCATTGCGTTCTATATTTGGCATCAAGATTTAATGAATTCCTTTTTACAACGCTTGAAAGCAAACATGCTTGTTTTTCTCTCGAAAATATGTATTATCTATATATGGTAATAACAGTACAGTATTAAGTGAGAAACACTTTAGGTTTCGTCTACCGCAACGCCAGGTGCGTCTGTTCAAGTGGTCTGCCCCCCACGCAACTCTGGTTTGTTGTGAAGTCGAGTCAGCGGAGCGTAGCGGTGCGTCTACTTATCTTCGTCATTGTTTTGCATTGATTGATTGATATGTGGGGTTTAACGTCCCAAAACCCCCGTATGATTATGAAAGACGCCGTAGTGGAGGACTCCGGGTATTTCGACCACCTAGGGTTCTTTAACGTGCACCCAAATCTGAGCACACGGGCCTTCAACATTCCCGCCTTTTTCGAAAAATGCAGCCGCGCATCCGGGATTCGATCCCGTGACCTGTGGGTCAGCAGCCAAGTACATCAGCCACTAGACCACCGCGGCGGGGCCACAGCACGAGCGCTGTCTAAAACTGAAGTTTAATGAAACAAGAATAAACCTAACAAAAATCGGCAGATGCGTGCGCAGAAAATTTAGGTGTCGTCAATAAAAATGTAGACTGTCTTTGCGCATGCCGCAATCTAGTAGACAAACAGATGGTTCAGATATACTGTGATTACCCTAGTAAAAATAGGTCTCCAGAATATTGCTGACTTGAAGGAAATAGTTATATCTTACGACACGTTAAATGTTTACAGGTCGATTCTCTTCGCTATTGTCCCTACTCACTGGCAACGGAGGTTGTACCAAGCGTCAGGATCTAACCGTTATGTAAACATGACGGTGCGTTGAGTGGTGATGGTCTGCAATAACCGCGCAAACTTAGCTCCCGAGTGTCGCATTGCGAACCAAAATCAGTCCTGGTTAACCTGTAACAACTTTCTCTTCCCCTCCAAACTTCCCTCTAAAAAAAAAACAATGTTCAATCTGCAATCGATAGCACTTGCACCACATTCTAAAAGTCGGCTTTTAAACGGTATTAATTATCAATATATGCCGATGTAGTGTACATTGTTACGACGACCGTACACAATTACGTACATTTCACATTTGAAAGATGGTTGGTTAGTAAGTTTTTCTAATCTTTAGTTTTATTTGGTGGATGCGAAAACCTTTTTGACAGTGCCAAAATCTTTTGAAAATTCTCTTTTCACGGTATACCCGCTTAGATTTCATGGCAGTGCCTTTGATAATAAGTATTTTTGTCTAGAGCACTGTATTTTACTGCATTTGTAGTATACGACTTGGATCAGTCGGTTTTATAGAGTATAGGTACAAAGAAGAGCTTCGGTTCTATGGCAGCTTGTCAAACTTCTGTGCTTGCCTCCGATATTAGTGATCACACTCCGATTTCATTACCAGAGCTTTTGTCCCTGACGATATCTGTACATCCCCGCGAAAGAGGTCTACGCTTATTTTTGTTTCGAAGTCTCGGTAAAGTTATATTTTCTTACACTCGCGTGCCGCCTTTCAGCAGTGCAACACAGCAGACAAGTGGATCAACCCCACAAGGTCATTAAGTCATTTATATCTTCACCGCTGATGGTTTAATATATGTATATACCTCCTCCCTTCCGTTGGCCGCAACTTCTATTTACTCGGCCGACGGCATTATGCAATCCGCCTGAGGACGCAAAGATTCGTGTTCGGATATGCGAAATCGAAGGACACTTGAGCTTCACCTTCAAGAACATACAGGGTGTCCCACATAACCTGAGCCAAGAATTTGAAAATGAAAGACACTTCAGTGGCGAATTGAACCAAACTCGTACTACTCGCACCAGCCCTGTAGGTACTCGGGCTATTTTTTTTATTTCTCCTCATGCTAATTAATTATTAATTCTTATTTACCTATTTTATTTATGGGCTGGACACCCAAGATATGAACACTGATATGTAGAGCACTTTCAGAAACCACCAACTAAATTGTTTCCTGTACGATACGTCTAGCGCTGTTATTTTTTTCCGCGTTGTAAAGAAAGCCTATAGCAGCACTATAGCATTGCGCTCGTGGTCCGTCACACAGCTTCTTTTCACGTTTCGCGGCTTTCTTCACAACGTGCAAAAAATAACAGCGCGAGACGTATCGTACAGGAAACAATTTAGTCGGTGGTTTCTGAAAGGGCTCTACATCTCAGTGTTTATATTTTAGGTTTCCAGCCCATATTTTTTTTAAAAATAGGTAATTAAAAATTATTAATTAGTTAGTGTCGGGAGAAATCAAAAATAGCCCGAGTACCTACAGGCTAGTGCGAGTAGTGTGCATTTGTTCAATTCGCCTGATAAGTGCCTTTCACTCTCAAACTCTTAGCTCAAGCTATATGGAACATAGAGTTTCCTAAAATTAACACGAGGGGAGTCTGTCGCTGCCATCGTTCAGCGACCGTGGGAGCGATGGGTAGTGCACACAGTTGCCTAGTCTTCGTACTTGCGGGTGGCGAATCATGCTTGCGGCTTCGTTTATTGCTAGGTTTCGGTTTTGTTTCGAAAGAAAAATTCAACTCTTTCGAACTTCGTGACTCGGTTTGGAAAGCTAAGTCTAAAATAATAAGGTGGTTAAGCGCAACCGCTGAACATTTGCTGATTTTTCTTTTATGAGGAAACAGCTCCAAGCCACACGAACACACACGGAGCCAAAGCAGGCGAGAAGTACGAAGATTAGCCTCGCCGCGGTGGTCTAGTGGCTAAGGTACTCGGCTGCTGACCCGCAGGTCGCGGGTTCGATTCCCGGCTGTGGCGGCTGCATTTCCGATGGAGGCGGAAATGTTGTAGGCCTGTGTACTCAGATTTGAGTGCACGTCAAAGAACCCCAGGTGGTCAAAATTTCCGGAGCCCTCCACTACGGCGTCTCTCATAAGCAAATGGTGGTTTTGGGACGTTAAACCCCACGAATCAATCAAGTACGAAGATTAGACAAATGTGTGTACTACTCGTCATTCCCATGCTCACTGAAGCGCCATGCGTTGCAGCTCCCATAGACACTAGCGCAAGAGTTCACTATAGTGTATATTGGGAAACTCTATGATATGGAACACCCTGTAGACGGCGATAGCGCAATCGAGCCTCACGCGCACCACCTTCAGAGCTGATAGCTCGCTTCGGTTCTCGGTGCATGCTTCAACAGTGCCGCAGGGAAGCGAACGACTGCGCACGTACGCAACATAAGCCGTTTCGAAGTATCGTTGAATGCCTATTGTAAGCACACTTGTCAAGTGCCCACTACGCCGTAGCTATTTTTTATGCGAATCAGCATCTGAAGGGCAACGCGCGAACCTACATAGCTGATTGCTTTCTTGAAGGTTTCGCTCTGATGATGATTCAATATGCCTAAGCGCTTTGTAACGGGTGCGCCTTTAAAACACCCTCTCGTTGCTCGATTCACACCTTTCGACACCTGGCGCGATTATACGCTTACGCCACACAATGTATGACGCTTTAAGGAGACCACGTCTACTATAGATGGCATTCGGAGGATGTTTTTTTTTTTCAAAGCAGTTTAAACAAATATTGTGGCTTCGTGGTAGAACACCTATTTGCCACGCAGAAAACCTGGTATCGATTATCATTTAAACACCGGAAGTGTTTATTTTATTTGAATGCTTTTCAATTTTGTGCGGTCGCGGTCAAGATGATTTTTCTCTCACAATAAACGACGCCAACACCGAAATTTCTGCGAAACGAGCTCTCTAATGCTGTCGCCTTCATACAACTCGAGCAACCCACATTGCTATATCTGCGCAGCAACTCAAACAATAGAAAAATTACGAGACCCTAAATCTTCGCTTTTAAAAGTTGAACGCAATAGCGACATCCCGTTTTTAGTGCGTACTGCAAACCTTTTCGAAGAAGAATGGCGATTTGGGCTAGCTGGTTTGAATTCATGATAATAAGGGTTGCAGCGCGAGCACGAATGTGCTAGAAGAAACAGACGAAAGTTGAGGTACGGAAGGCAAAGAGGCAGCGCTCGTGTTGTCCTCTTTGCCTTTCGTACCTCGACTTTCGTCTGTTTCTTCTAGCAGATTCGTGCTCGCGCTGCAACCCTTATTATCATGAAACCTTTTCGAACTTGCTATGCGCCCACTACGCGCCTTTAAGGGAACGGGCGGAGCAGCGTCTGTGCCTTTTGTAGCGGGTGACCCGTTTTAAAGCACGAAGTCATTATGATAATCACATTATCTGGCGCCCGATTTCAATGGCTGCTTGTACCTTACACAATAACTGCAATATTTCATGTTGCATTGCGAAGAATGTATACAGGACGCGTGTGTTAGTAAAACATGAAAGCTATACTTTCACTGCATTTTCAAGCAGAGAAAGTTCCTTTCACTGTATTCACAAGAAAACTCGGGAAATTGTACCTGAGGGGTTGTCGAGGGTAGAGCCCTTGGCAGCACCAAGGGAATTTTAGTTTGTGTCGGACTGTTACTGCTTTGCTTTGTTCTGCTTGTGCTTTGATGTACGCGCCTATGAACAGGCAATAAAGCAAAAAAAAAAAAAAGACGCGTGACCGTGTGGTAGAACATCCGCCTGCCACGCGAACGACCCGGATTTGATCCTCACTTCGAATCGAAAGACCCTGGTTTGGTTCCTACTCTCACTTAGAATATTTAGGGGCTTGGGCGTCCCTCGTAGTACGTAACCACCAGTGGCACATATTCGAAATAGGTATAACATTTGACCTCCAAGGTGGTGCCGGTGAGAGATTTCTTCTGTGCGTTGTTTAACAATAAAAAATAGTGCTCAATGTACATGCCAATGGCTGCGAATGGAGAATGAGAGACAGGAGCATTCGGCTTTTAGTCAACGCGCACGCTGCGATCCCCATTAGCAGCCATTGGCATGTACATTGAGCACTATCGGACAAGAAAGGGTTGCTACATTATACTCACTGGGGGTAACCTCCTTAGTTTTAGAAAGGTTTAGCGAGCGTTGAGCCGCGGGGCCATGAATACAATGAACTAGTATATACCATGAATGAATTCGAGGTGGTTAAAGGGGGGAAGCAGATACGAAGCGCAAGCCGTAAGAAATTAAAAGCTGAATCCTCCTGTCTCTCATTTCACATTAGCAGCCACTGGCATGTACATTGAGCACTATCTGACAGGGAAAGGTTGCTACGTTACACTCGCTGGGCGTAACCTCCTTGGTTTTAGAAAGGTTTAGTGAGCATTGGGCCGCAGTGCCATGAATACAGTGAACTAGTATATACCATGAACTCAAGGTGGTTGAAGGTGGGAAGTAGACACGAAGCGCAAGCCGTAAGAAAGTGTGCGTGTGCCACCTCTCGTTTAGTCCTTGGAATGTTCACTGAATGGCGGTGCTTCTATATGGGGAATATATGATAAAAAGATGCGAGATGGTGGGACTTGGAGTGTTGAATATATGGACGAACGGACACACAGACAGATGCATGGATGGACGCATGAACGGACGCAGGGGCGGATGCATGAACGAACGCAGGGACGGGCGCACGAACAGACGCATGGACGGTCACACAGACGGACGCATACACGGACGAATGCTTCGCCCCACTCTCCATCATTCATTCCGTGGATATGCTGCCATTTTTTTATTATTTATTTTATTTGCATCATTCTCAATTTTTTTTTTGGTACGCCTAACATTTTGATTTTTGGCTCACAACCAACGACGCCAACACCGACGCCGAAATTTCTGCGAAGCAAGCTATTTAACGCTATCGCACTTAATAAATAAATAGCAAGCCAGCTACAAAGAAACAAAAACCAAACGGAGGCATTTTGATCAGAGTGGTGCACTCATTGAAATATTTGTTATATGCCGAGAAATGCTGACGCTGAAAGGTATCGCTGTTCATATAGTTGTCTCGCGAGCCCTTACGCCTTTCTTACTGCCGCACCACAGGTATACGTTTGCGACGATGAACATAGCATTAGGCCTTCGTATAGACGCTAAGTGTGTTTGTATCGCTATTGTTGCTGTCCTTGCGCGAGCGTTTTCGGTGAAGCCCGCTAACGCATGAAGGTCCGTTGATATGGTAATGTAGTTTGATTTTGTGGTTTTACAAACGCCATTGGGTATATAATCTGCTCTGGCACACAGAGCGACAGATCTTACTTATGATTTGATATGTGCCATGGGGTTTCACGTCCCAAAACCACCATATGATTATAAGGGACGCCGTAGCGGAGAGCTCCAGAAATATCGACCACCTGGGGTTCTTTAACGTGCATCCAAGTCAGAGCACATGGACCTACGAAATTATTGCCTCCATCTAAAATGCAGCCACCGCAGCCGGGATTCGATCCCGCGACCAGCGGGTCAGCAGCCGAATACCTTAGTCAGTAGGCCACCGCGGCGGGGCCATTCATTCTTAGCGAGGTGTGTTGGTGGGAGGACACGTTGCTCCTATAACAAGTGACAGGGAAGCACGAGTGAATTTCCGCATGAACCGGTCGCCGCTGGGGCCTTTTTGGCCGCGGTGCTCAACTGGCGACCCGAAAGTCGATCATTGGTTGGGTTCGGGGCGCGGCGGTCGCATTTCTATGGAAGCGAAGGGTTGTAGACGTCCGTGCACCATGATGTGTGTTCCGACCAGCCGTTGCAGGCACCGGAGACCCGGGGTGGAGGACGCGGAGCGAGCATGGAGAGGCTGAAAAGAAACTTCACAAAGATTTACTTACAGCCTCCACGCGGCAAGCGTTCCATCACATGCCGGAGATATCGCGATACAAGGCAAAGATGTCGCTACTTCATGACGATCTCGTCGTATATACGTGACGACATTTTCGAGTCACATCGTGACAATCTCGTTTGGCGTGACGACGACCTCTTGTCGAAGAAGCCCGCGGGTGAAGATATTATTATAAAGAGTCCCCGTCAGCCCGTCCGTGCTTGCGTCCCTCCGTTCGTTCTTGCTTCCGTCCATCCGCACGACCATTCATGCGTCCATCCATGCGCCCATTCGTCTGTCCGTGTGTCCATCCGTCCATCCGTTTTCTAGTCTGTCTGTCCGCCTATCCGTGCGTTCATCTAGTGAACACTCCGAGTACCGTTATCTCTCATATCGCATCCCCTGTGCCTGCTTCGCCCCTAAAAGGAGCACTCAGGAGAATGTTGGTTGGGGAGACCTGCAGGGCAAGGGAATGTTTATTTTAATTCGTCCGCCTCGCTGGAACACTGGTTATGGTGCTCGCCGTCTGACCAGAAGGTCGCGGGTTCGATCCCAGCCGCGGGGGTCGCATTAGGTGGAGGTGAACTGCCAGATGCCTGTCCACTGCGCGATGTCGGTGGCCCGTTAAAGAACACCAAACAGCCAAAATGTCCGGAGCCCTCCACTACGGCGTTTCTCATCATGATATCGTGGCTTCGTGACGCAGAGCCTGAGATATAATATTATTAACTGCTGTAAATCTAAAACTTTTTTTACAGGATTACCTTGATGACATAATAGCACGGGCGGAGAAGGCTACTCAACCACAGCAGCTGGACGCCGGTCACGTTTCTTCGTGCTCTGTATTTTTGTATCGCGGATGTCGATCGTCCGATTGCGCGTGCTTGGGTGATCAAGGCTGTAACTACAAGAATTTGCTTCCGCCGTCTCAGTTTCTGCAGCCGAAGTACTTGTGGGGCGCCCACGCGCTCGTTGGTCTCTCCGTCCGTGCTTCCTTCCATCCGTGCGTCTGTCCGTGCTTCCGTCCACCGATACATCTACCCATGCGCCCATGAGTCTGTCCATACGTACGTCCATCGGTCCACCTGTGTTTCCGTCCATGCGTCCGTACATGCGTCAATCAGTCCATCCATGCTTCCACCCGTCAAAATGACAAAATGTATGTGTGCAACGAGTATATTTTTCCTGTTGAACATTCAGTTCCAGTGGTGAGGGTTATGTCTGTTAAACAAAATAGCTTGGTATAGGCAACTTGGCAGGTTTCTCCTCTTGTTGTTGCAAGAGAAGACGTAGTGCAACACATTGTGATTCAAGTGATATCTCAATTTTTATTTACACAGAGCTGATCTGGCTGCTTCCCCTAATTGCTGGTTTTTGTGGAGTCCCTGAGACAACAGACCATTATCTGATATATTGTAAAAAGATACGCTGAATTGCGCAAAATCACATTAGATGCTGTCTTCCGTCTCGTAAGATCGGAGTTAAACGCTCCAAATGTACTTTATTTGGGGGGGCTTTGTCCCTAGGATTCAGTGTCGGGAAAGTTAGCGATGCCTTGCAGGAGTTTACCAAAACTTCAAAGAGATATAGACTGTAGAAAATATTATTACTCCTAAATAGCTTTTTTCCAAACTGCTTTCTTCATTCAATTGTTTATTATTGTTTCAGAAACCATCCGCTTTATTTTCTATATCCGTTATTTGTAATTGTCGATTTCTGATTTAAATTTTGGCGTTGCTCTCTCATTAGTTTAAAAAAACGTAAGCTAACAGATTAACAGTATTTCATCAGAGCTACCCAGTTCTTGGCCAATACCCCAGCGTGGGAGTATGCCACAGTTTCCAGGACCTTTCTTCCCTCTTTTCATTGCCGCTAACTCAGCAAATAACCAATACGGCGGACTTTCGGGAAACACGTTCACAATGTAGCGAGAGATGAAGGAAAGCCAACTATAAACGTTTGTACTGCAAGAATCTCTCTTTTTTTTTGTTCTTTCCCGATTTTTTCCTTGACCACGGCCACTTTATTTTTTTTCCACCGGAAAATCCTCGCGTGCGTATTGAATGTGTTTCACGGATCCACCCAAACCGTGTCGATCGCATTCTTTTTCCTCTCGCCAGAACTCTTACATTAACGCCTATACTACAACGCTCGCTGCGTAACGTGGCAAAGACCTGACGTAATCGCCTGTTTTGTTGTGCTAGGCCATTCACATTTTCATGAATATAATTTTCTAAACGCGTTAACGATGCGGATTGAGGCGGAAATGTTGTAGGCTCATGTGCTCAGATCTGGGTACACGTTAAATAACCCCAGGTGGTAGAAATTTCCGGAGCCCTCCACTACAGCGTCTCTCATAATCATATGGTGGTTTTGGGACGTGAAACCCCACATATCAAGCAATCGATGCGAGAGAGGAAAACGTGAATTAAGCGTGAGCTACCGTACCACTTGCATAAGGATACGAATGACATGAAGAGCCCCGCTTCTATAGCTTCCGCTCCAATGTCGAGATAAATTGGCACCGAGTACAGAAAAGAGAAAGGGAAATCAAAAGGAAATAATAGCCGAGAGATTCAGAAATGAAGACAGACGTGGTGCGCCTGTAATAAAATGCTAACGTGGATCACGCATATCATTCTCTGGTCGCGCCTCATTTGCATGGCTTCTGCATCAACGGTTCGTGGCATAAAAGCAGCCCAGTGAGGAAGTGCATACAATGCAGTGAGTTTTCCTGCATTAAGTACGTCTCGTCTATCCGTACACCTACACCGGGCTCAGGCACGTGAAGGAACCGCAAGACAGCTCGACATTTCGCAGAGACCTCTCACTAGAAGACCACACTACGAGACAACGGCCCACGACAGACCTTCCCACGCCTCGCAGCAATTGCAGTCACCACCAAACCTCGTGTAAGACCACACGTGGCGTTTGACAAGTTGCATTCACACGCAAATCTACATGGCGACGTCCGCATTAACATATATAGCATCTCTACGTGACATGTACCATTACGTGTGGTCTTTCCGAGACCCCAGGATAGAAAGATGGGGCGTGGTGACCGAGGGGCGCCTCATCATCCCGCTTCTGTTTGCCTACGTGTACCTGGCCAAGATCGGTGGCCCCCGATGGATGAAGAATCGTGAACCATACAAGCTTCGAAGCGCGATCCTGACCTACAACGCCATGACGGCGTTGGTTAACGCCTACTTCTGTTACCGGTACGCCAGAGCAACTTACTTCGGCGGCGGCTACAGCTTCTTCTGTCAGGGCATCAACAGGGACGGGCCCTCTGCGGAGGAAGCGGAGCTGAACTGGTGGTACCTGTACGTCCGCATCGCCGACTTCCTCGACACGTTCTTCTTCGTGGCCCGCAAGAAGTTCTCGCAGATATCGGCCCTCCACGTCATCCATCACTTCCTCGTGGTGCTCAGCGGCTGGGTGTGGCTGAACTTCGGTAACGAGGGCCAGGCACTACTGGCAGTGCTCATAAACCAGGCTGTGCACGTGATTATGTACACGTACTACTTCTTGGCGGCCCTCGGGCCGTCAGTGCGACCGTATCTGTGGTGGAAGAAGTACCTGACAAGCCTGCAGATTGCACAATTCGTGTTCATCGTTGTGCACAATTCTATTCCGATATTCTATGACTGCGGCTATCCAAGGCCACTGGCGATGTTTGGTGTCGTGCAGCTACTGCTCGGACTCGTATTGTTCATAAATTTCTACGTCCAGACGTACATGCTGAAAAAGGGCGCCAACAAGGAAACGTCGTTGGTCGATGGTAAAGTCAAACAAGGCTGAGAGAATGTGTGAGAATGGCGTATTATTATTAGAAGTTGTGCCTCTGCTGATACCTGTTCATGATAAGCGCGAACGCATTATCCTGCTCAATGTGTATTTCAGAAGAATTCATCTGAAATTATACGTTGTGCTCTTGTCCACTAGCTGAAATAAGAGAGAGTCTATCAGCCAACTGATTCACACCAGACACGCACAAATTGCGCATGAACATTTTTAGCTAAATGTGTTCCCTCACCTTCAAGCCGCTGTGTACATCATCAAGAAACGGCCACAGCTGTCTTAGGACAGATCTTGCTCGCTGTTCTGAACTATGGGCCGTGCCATCATCTACTGTAAGGGCAACATCAGTCAATATTTCTGATTTTACTGGAATGGGTGTTGTCGTATCTTTGTTTTCTCTCTCTCTCATTTGGAGACGTAACGGGTAAGTGCAATGTGCCACGAGGCTTCTCCATTTGTTTTGTTCTTATTGTTGTTACTGCGATAGCAGTTATGTACACGGACAAAAAAAACGCAGTGTGCTTTTCCTGCCATAGCAATGTTCCTTATGAAATTCATCTCGATAACATTCCTGCACGAGTCATACGTCCTATGGACGAGAGAAAGCGTGCGAGGACAGCTGATTATCGCGGCTTGGAAGGAAGGGATCTCGTGTTCTACAAGACATATGCCCACTCAGAAGAGGGGAGAAGGCTAATCCGGGGATGATGCACCCAACCGATGAGAACTCCTTAGTCTGATCAACTGGGCCTGGTCACTCGGTTGATCAAACTACGGATTTACAAGGAAACCATCTCGTAGAGTAAGGCGGGGCAAAATGAGTTGCAGGGCAAAAGGCAGCATTTTGACTTTGCCGACTTATGTAGCGAACACAAATATATTTTTATTTGTTTCTCTATTTCAGCAATAGGCGTTTGCTCTAGTCAACGTTTTTTATGTGTGAAAGCGCATGATTACTCACATAGTCCAGGCAGGAAAAATTGTGCGGATAATGTGAGTGCGTTAGTGACCCTTGAAAAAGCGTAAAATTTCGCGCTACAAAATTTTATGATTCATGCATAAAGCTACTCCGGCGTCAATACAACAATGTAAGTATTTATGGTGTTACTTTAAACTTCTAGCTACTTACGACAAAAAGTTTAGTTCGTTTGGTGACTGGGGCCAAAGTAGACATTTTTTTTTTATTTAGAGCATGCCAGAGGGGCAAAAAGTGACAAAAAGGCATGAAGCTGCCATTGAGAGTGTCTTATTAAGTGAAACATTTACTTACACGCATCATATATTCTATATTATTTGTTTAGAATGGTATGGACGTACAAGAAAATATCATATAGAGCTTCTTGGCAGGAGTTTGACTTGAAAAAGCACTTATTGGTGGTAAGGACAGAACTTATTCCATTCACGCTGCATTTAGGTTGTTCGGCGTTCCCACGAATGCTATCAAGAGGCCCATGAAAAAATGGGAAGAATCTCCAAGACAAGCCGTTCACAAACACATGTTGGAAACGAGTTTTAATGACACATTTCTTATACTAAGATTCAAAAATCACAAGCGATAGAATTTTCGAAATTTATTGCCTCACAAAACCCGGCTGACGAAGTTTAATATCCCGTAATGCCCTCGCAGTTCTGCATTAAACCGGCAAAAAGAGACAAAGAAGACATGTCACACCATAGACGCCTTCCAATCGTGAAAAAAAAAAACCAGTGATGTTCTAGCATGTAACAAAAGACAACATTAGCACATTGACTGACGGTGTTTATAAGCTAGGAGTTTGGAGCAAAGGAGAGCTGGGTTCTGTCTGGATTAAATGAGTAAAAGCTGGGTTCAAAAAAACTGCGTGAGGGCCCACGGAGGGAATTTCAAGTGGCTCTACTGCAACACGTGAAAAGATTTTTTTTTCTTTTACACTGCCTCGTTTGACCCCGCAGGTTGGGGCAAAATGGTGCATTTTTATTTCTTTTTATAATACCCATTCGAACAGATGTAGCACGGTCACATTTATGTAGCACATATTTTGTACCCAAAGGAATGCTTTTCTATTGACGTTTCATGGTAACACGTGAAATAAAAAAAGAACTGCATTCAGTATATTCAAATTTATGTCGTGTTTTGCCTCACCTTGCCCTATTCACTACAAGACAGTTCGTGGATATACCTGCGTGCTACAGACATCATAAAGGTTGTTGTGGTTGCAGCAGCGGCCGCGATTCCTCATGCCGGCGCATAATAGGGTTACGCCAGGTTGAATGCTAAAGAAAATATCTGGGAGTTAGCTGCTAACCTGGCTGCGTATAACCTCCCAATCTTTTGTTACCACAATAAATGATCCATCCCTGCGGCGAAACTGAGTTTTTATTCTCAGACATCCTATTAGCGTGAAAGAGTTTGATTAATTTCAAGAATCTATCCTTAACGATGAAAAGGAAGTATGACTTGAGCAACCTGGGGAGTGTATGAAACGGACGGCAGCAGGATAACGTCGCTCCAGACGCATAATACTCATTTTCCTATACAGCAGGCGCGCCCAGCCGCGGTGGTCTAGTGGATAGGTACTCGGCTGCTGACCCACAGGTCACAGGTTCGAATCCCAGCTGCGGCGGCTTCATTTCCGATGGAGGCGGAAATGTTGTAGGCCCGTGTGCTCAGATCTGGGTGCACGTTAAAGAACCCCAGGTAGTCGAAATTTCCGGAGCCCTCCACTACAGCGTCTCTCATAATCATATGGTGGTTTTGGGACGTGAAACCCCACATATCAATCAATCGATGCGAGAGAAGAAAACGTAAATTAAGCGCGAGCTACCGTACTACTTGCATAATGATACGAATGACATCAAGAGCCCCGCTTTGATAGCTTTCGCTCCAATGTCGAGATAAGTTGGCACCGAGTACAGAAAAAAGAGAAAGGGAAATCAAAAGGAAATAATAACCGAGAGATTGAGAAATGAAGACAGACGTGGTGCGCCTGTAATAAAATGCTAACGCGGGTCACGCATATCATTCTCTGGTCGCGCGTCGTTTGCATGGGTTCTGCATCAATGGTTCGTGGCATAAAAGCAGCCCGGTGAGGAAGTGCATACAATGCAGTGAGTTTTCCTGCATTAAGCGTGACGAATTATTATCCCTTGTTCATGCGTGCCTGGCAGATGTAATCATACTGACGGAAACTTGGTTGTCAGCGAAAATTGATAGCAGGGAAGTTTTGCATGGTGCAAAAAACTACGTTCTTTATCGGTACGACCGAGGTAGCCGTTTTGGCGTCTTAATTGCGGTATCAAATAAATTTGTGTCTTTCAAAGTTAATGTCGCTTCTGAACTAGTATTAATTTGTGTGTGCATTCGCCTGCACCACAAAGACTACATTCTTTGTGCCTGCTATCGGCCTCCAAATTCTTCGTCAGGCTTTTCCGAGATATTTCATGATGTTTTAAATGAGATACATATTAGATTTCCTGCTGCAGTGTTCTTTGTTCTGGGAGACTTCAATCTGCCCGATATTTTTTGGTGTTTACCCCAACCAAGTGCTAGCTCCAGCTCGTCTGAAAACGCATCTTTTATCAGTGTGTGCTCAGATTTCAATCTAATACAACTTGTCAAGTACCTGACCTGTGTTACTACTACCAGCTCAACTATTCTAGACTTAGTCCTCACAACTCACCCAGATCTTGTTACATCCCTTTCTGTGATACCTGGTCTCAGTGACGATTCAGCAATCCACTTTACTATTCCCAACAGGAATTCCAGACGACAGAAAACCTCCAAAACATTCAGAGACTATAAACGTGCAGACTATGCTGCAATAAATAGGGAGCTTGAAATATTCACCGAAGAACTGTTTCAAAACTTTGATCAGTGTTCTGTAGACGAAAACCGGCATCGGTTCAAATCCAAGGTGTCTGAGTTAATAGACCACTATGTACCACTGCGTAGAATTACGAATACTGTTCAATCCCCGTGGTTCACACCGACCCTAAAGCGACTACGCAATAAAAAGCAGTGCCTTTTTCGGAAAGCCAAATGCTCGAGGTCAACTGACCGATGGGCTGCGTACAATGAATCAGCCGATGAATATGCGCACGCGCTTGCCGAGGCTAAGCGTTCTTTCTTTGAAGTTACCCTCCCTTCTATGCTTAGAACTAATCCCCGTAGATTTTGGCTAACCATCAACGGAAAAAGTGAAAAGAAAATTGAACTGATGTCTGAAGACGACTGTATGATCCCAAGTGAAATGTGCTGAGAAGCCTTAAATACGGTATTTCGTCGGTATTTGTGACCTGTACGCCATACTGTTTGTCCCCTTTCCCTGCCTGCAATTATTTACCCATGGATCCATTAATCATAGACTGGGTGGGTGTTGCCAAATTGATAAGGAATCTGAAACCTTCCTCCCCCGGAGATGATGGTATTAACCCCAAATTCTTAAAAAATACTGAAATGTTATCCGCTATAATTCTATCTAAGATTTTTTCACAGTCTCTGGAAACTTCTGCAATACCACAGGATTGGAAGGTGTCACACAGTCCCGTTAATTAGGGAGGCGATCACCGGGCTAATTCCAAGGGCCTAAGCATCGGCCCCCCGAACCGCACCACGAAAGCGTGGACAATTTAGAAGTGGTCCTTTTTGGCGTGCCAGTGGACGCCGGCTGTGGCCCAAAGAACAAGTCAGAGCCGAGAGTTGATAAACAAATCAAATATTATATTCTCGAAAATGGCAGATCGAAAACCCTACAGAAGAATGCACACTCCACAATAGTTACATACAATACGTCCCCAATCAAACAACGTACTACACAGTACAATCAGCCACACTCAAAACAACGGACACAGACAACAATACGCACTACAATGCAGTCGCATGCATTGAACAACCAAGACACTTAAAGACTAAAGGGAAAGAAAACCTATTCAGTTCAAAGTTTTTGGAACAAAAGTCTGGATGATACACTTCCGAGAATCACTCACTCAAAGTCCAGCGTTGTTGTCGTTCCGCGCCCTCAAAGTTTCTCTTCCAGGAAGCCTCGCGTCTTCAATTGGCCACTCTCCAAGCTTCAAACTTCTTCGCCCGAACACGTCGGCTTCACACACGCAGCTGTCGCCACGCGTCTTCGCTCGATAGCGGTAAACACACACTCTTGCCTGTAGCTCGAGTCGTCACCCCTCAGGTGGAAATCATCTTCTTCTCCTGCTTTGTCTCCACGGACAAAACCTTCGCCGACTACACAGCGGAATCCCTACGCACTCTGGCGCTAACTTCCGTCTCCTCCTTCGAAGTTTCTCTTCCAGGAAACCTCACTTCTTCTGCCTTGTCCCTACGGACAAACCCTTCGCAGACTACACGGCGGGATACCCTACGCCCTCTTGCGCTAACTTCCGTCTTCTCCTGATGATCTCATCTCCGCTGCTCGGTTAAATACCTTCCGCGCGACATTCCAGAAGGTTCTCGTCATTTCGTCGGCGCGATACGCAGCGAAGGCGGGGGAGAGGCGCGAGACTGTACGAGGGCCGTCCCCGACCGATGACTCAACCCGGCCGAACACGCCCCTTTCCTTCTAGAACTTTCCAGTGCTTGCCCAGCCGCCGCTGTGGGGTGAGGAGGTTCATCGGCGAAGCCACGCTTCCGAGGGGAGAGCGTCGCGCGCCCTGGGAGCCTTTAGATGTTTGTTTTCTTTTTTCCCTTGACCTCGCGGCGTCATTCAGGCGCGTTATCGCAAGAATTTGGCGGCGCGCCAATTTTGAGCGCTCGTTCTGTGACACTGCCCCCCACTTTAGGAATATTATCTCATAATATTCAAAACCACACAAACGAGCGCGAACAGCCCCCACACTCTCAAAGACTGTAACATAGTCCTTCGCTCATGACACGTCACATTCACAATATATCACTCAATACGATTGGATATTACAATTCAATCTCACACACGTGAAATATAACCGCAGGTCCATGAGTACAACGCTTCATCACACATTCCAAACAATACAAACGAACAAAGTTCTGTGTTTACCACAATTATACAACATTATACATCACAGCACAAACACGTCGACACTTGCGACACAAGATAACACAACATTAACACAACATATGGCACTCAACACTGCCAAACACATTCTGATTCGACTTCAGCACTTATCCTGTGTACTTTGCGCGGCGCTTGCGCCCTTTCTTGCGGTGCTCGCTCGCTCGATCTCTTCTTGTGTTTCCACGTTCTCTTTCGGTGAGCCCTTTCCAACGACGATATCTGAGGCGTCGTCTCAGCCATCGTTGTCACTTCCGACACCGTTAATGGGTCATAACATTCGACGGGTCCTGTCTGTTTATTTACCAGCTTTATCATGTCTCTACATTTTGCCCGGCTGGCCAACTCCGTCTCCTTTACACTGTCGGTCGGTTGAGGTCGTGCCGACGTAAGTCCAGTTGCTCGGCCCGTGAACTCATTCAACACAATCATCTTCCCATTCACTGTCTCTTGCGCCGCGGCTTCGCCTTGGGCTCTAGTGAGATCCGTCACGGGCTGCTCCTCCACTGTATCTCGCGGTCCCTGGGTTGGCGAGGGCTCTATCTTAGGGTCTTCTCCCAAACATTCCGGATCATTCGGTCCTCACGCCCCGGCGATGTTTCCGATGACAAGGTCGTAAAGGGGGGTCGTCATACATAGAGCGGTAACCTTCCCGCTGAAGTACGGGGTTTCCACCTCAATCTCTGCTTCGGGAAGCATCCGAACCGTACGGTCAATTAGGCAAACCGGTTTCGTTCTGCCTGTCAACTCACTTTCCCGTACCAAATTTCTCCGCACGATAACCGTGGAGCTACCGGTGTCTCTTAGAACGGTAGTCTTCTTGCCTGCAACCTTTCCAGGCAGCGTTGGCATTCCCTTCGTAACACCGGTTGGCTGTTTGGACATTACAGAACCCACAATAGGAATTTTCTCCCCATTCTTCAACTCTACGAATCCATCGGTGACGGCATTATTATTAGATCTCGGTGCCGCTTGCAGACAGGATACCTGGTGAGTTTGACTCGCTTCGTTTCGACATGCGTCTGCTTTGTGCCCAGTCTGACCACACTTAAAGCATTTTACCGCCGTAGGGCTCGTAAAGATCGTTCGACAGTTTTTCGCGTGATGATTCACTCGGTTACACAGAAAACAACGCGGAGTGCTCTCTGGTGCACGCGTCTTTTCTTCGGGAGCCGATTTCTTCGAATCTTCAGGACACTCCTTTTTGACCCTGGCCAAATTAGTTCCACCTTGCGCTTCCAGGAATCGATCAGCCAATTCAAGCATGTCTTCAAGTGACTTAGCTCTCCTCTCTTTCAAGTACAGCGACAGGCTTGGGTGGCAACTAGTAAGAAATTGTTCTCTAATTAGGAGCTCTCTAAGCTCATCGTACTCCTGTGCTGTCCCTGAAAGTTCAATCCATCTGTCGAAATAATGGCAAAGTCGGGCAGCATACTGTGTAGCCGTCTCACCGTCAGCTGGCTTTCCTGTCCGAAATCTGTCCCGGAATCCTTCCACAGTAAATCTAAATCGCTTCAGCAAAGCAGTTTTCACCTTTGCATAGTTGGCTGCATCGGTCGGCGTCAGCCTACCGTACACACTGAGCGCTTCACCACTCAAGCAAGTACTCAAAGCAGTTGCCCATTGATGTCCCGGCCAATTTTGGCTCCTTGCAATCGTCTCAAATCTGTGAAGGTACGCGTCAAGGTCGTCCTTCCTTTCATCAAACGCTACGAGCAGCTTGCTTGGGTTCAAGCGGAAGCCATGATCTTCCCGTTCGCTGCCTTCAACTCTAGCTTGGACGGGAGTTTCACTTCGCTGTTGCAAACGGAGCCGCTCGAGTTCTATCTCGTGTTGTCGCTGCCTTTCCCTTTCCTCTCTTTCTTCTTTCGCCCTCTCAGCTGCCAGTCTTTCTTTCTCCAGCTCCAACTTCAATTGCTGCTCTCTTTCTTCTTTCAGCTGTCGCTCCCTTGCCTCTCTTTCTTCTTTCAGCTGTCGCTCCTTTGCTTCTCTTTCTTCACTCGCCCTTTCAGCTGCCAACTTTTCTCTCTCGAGCTCCAATTTCAATTGCTGCTATCTTTCTTCTTTCGCTCTCTCAGCTGCCAACCTCTCTCTCTCCAACTCAGCTTCTTTTTCCGCTTTGGCTCTTTCGACCGCCAACCTTTCTTTTTCCAGCTCAGCTGCCTTTTCTTCTTAGGCACTCTCTTTTTCTTTTTTTTCCTTCTGGGTGACCCACTTCCGTAGTTCGGCGCCAGAAAGACCCATCTTCTCACCAAGAGCTACTAACTTTTCGAGATCCATGGTGTCTCGCAAATAAAACCTTGCCGCGTGCAAAAAGTACCTGCCTAAATGAGTCTACCGGAGCACTCCCCTGCACTCGTTAACGAGAACACTGAACAACACACCAAATCGTTCCGATAGCACTATCAACAACTCGAGGCTCTTTCTCACTACTTTGTACACACTGTGCACCAAAAGGTCCTGTGTCGCGGACGCCAGATTAATTGTCACACAGTCCCGTTAATTAGGGAGGCGATCGCCGGGCTAATTCCAAGGGCCGAAGTATCGGCCCCCTGAACCGCACCACGAAAGCGTGGACAATTTAGCAGTGGTCCTTTTTGGCGTGCCAGCGGACGCCGGCTGTGGCCCAAAGAACAAGTCAGAGCCGAGCGTTGATAAACAAAACAAATATTATATTCTCGAAAATGGCAGATCGAAAACCCTACACAAGAATGCACACTCCACAATAGTTACATACAATACGTCCCCAATCAAACATTGTACTACACAGTACAATCAGCCACACTCAAAACAACGGACACAGACAACGATACGCACTACAATGCAGTCGCATGCATTGAACAACCAAGACACTTAAAGACTAAAAAGATAGAAAACCTATCCAGTCCAAAGTTCTTGGAACAAAAGTCTGGATGATACTCTTCCGAGAATCACTCACTCAAAGTCCAGCGTTGTTGTCGTTCCGCGCCCTCGAAGTTTCTCTTCCAGGAAGCCTCGCGTCTTCAATTGGCCACTCTCCAAGCTTCAAACTTCTTCGCCCGAACACGTCGGCTTCACACACGCAGCTGTCGCCACGCGTCTTCGCTCGATAGCGGTAAACACCCACTCTTGCCTGTAGCTCGAGTCGTCACCCCTCAAGTGGAAATCATCTTCTTCTCCTGCTTTGTCTCCACGGACAAAACCTTCGCCGACTACACGGCGGGATACCCTACGCGCTCTTGCGCTAACTTCCGTCTTCTCCTGATGATCTCATCTCCGCTGCTCGGTTAAATACCTTCAGCGCGACATTCCAGAAGGTTTCGTCATTTCGTCGGCGCGATACGCAGCGAAGGCGGGGGAGAGGCGCGAGACTGTACGAGGGCCGTCCCCGACCGATGACTCAACCCAGCCGAACACGCCCCTTTCCTTCTAGAACTTTCCAGTGCTTGCCCGGCCGCCGCTGTGGGGTGAGGAGGTTCATCGGCGAAGCCACGCTTCCGAGGGGAGAGCGTTGCGCGCCCGGGGAGCCTTTAGATGTTTGTTTTCTTTTTTTTTCGTTGACCTCGCGGCGTCATTCGGGCGCGTTATCGCAAGAATTTGGCGGCGCGCCCATTTTGAGCGCTCGTTCTGTGACAGAAGGTCGGGAAGGTGGTTCCTTTGCCCAAAACAGGTAACACTCACAATCCCATTAATTACAGACCCATATCGCTCATCAGTGCACCATGTAAAATTGTTGAGCACATTATCTACAGCCATTTAGTCTGCTTTCTCGAAAACAATTCCTTTTTTAGCAAATTCCAACATGGTTTCAGAAAAAAATTACTCCTGTGAAACTCAGTTACTTAGCCTCACTAATGACCTATTTTGCGCCGCTTACCGTTCTTCAGTTATCGACTGCGTATTTATCGACTTCGCGAAGGCATTCGATACCGTTTGTCATAAACTACTGCTTTCTAAATTAAACTCAATCAACCTAGATGTAAATATTCTCAAATGGTTGGAGTGTTTTCTAAGTAACCGCACACAATACGTTGTTGCTAATGGCTTTATTTCCACGCACTGCTCTGTTACATCTGGTGTGCCCCAAGGTTCTGTCTTAGGTCCCCTGTTATTCTTAATTTATATTATTGACTTGCCGAATACACTATCATCAACTATTAGACTCTTCGCGGACGACTGCGTAATTTACAGAGAAATTTTGGATTCCGCCGACCAGGGAGCGCTACAATCTGACCTTAATAAGATTTCTACCAGGTGCGATACATGGTTAATGAAACTGAACACAAATAGGTGCAAAGTAATGCGAGTAACCCGTCAAAAACATAATACTACAGCGTGCACTTACATACTCAACCACGACCCCCTAACCAAAGTGTCATGTTACAGATATCTTGGCGTGTACATCTCGGATAACCTTTCTTGGCAAACACACATCGATCATATCACAAGCGACGCTAACCGCATGCTCGGTTTTTTACGACGAAATTTTGCTCTTGCTTCAGCAGATATAAAACTCGTTTTATACAAAACTTTAGTTCGGCCAAAGCTGGAGTATGCGTCGTCGATCTGGGACCCGCATATCAACTCGTTACTTCATGATATCGAAGCTATCCAGAATCGTTCCGCACGCTTCATATTATCAAACTATTTTCGTACGGCTAGCGTCTCGTCCTTGAAATCTTCCCTTAACCTACTTGATCTGTCTGTTCGCAGGAAAATATCACGACTTTGTCTTTTTCATAAAATTTATCACGCCAATTCAACGCTCAAAGATTCGATGCTTTTTCCTCCCACTTATCATTCGACAAGAAACGACCATCAGTTCGAGGTTGGCGTACCCAGCAGCCGGACAAACTATTATTTCAACTCATTTATTCCTAAAACCAGCTCGGACTGGAACCACCTCCCCACCTGCATTGCTTCAATAATTAATCCAGCCAATTTCAAGGTGGCTATTAGTGGCCATATTGCCTGATATGGGTGATGTGGCCACTGATGGTGGCCATATTGACCATGATGGTGGCCATATTGACCATAGAAAAAGGCCTGCGGTGCGTCGCGAGCAGTAGACCTATGTGTCAGAGAAGAGAGCTCGGCTTTTAGAGTCTCTAAGCTGTCAGCCCCAGTGCCAAATTTGTAACGCCTCTGTATATAAGCTGTACATAAACCTTGTTTAACTCACCGTCGTCTCGTCCGCTCGTCTATCAGCTCTGCGCAGAAGCAGTCGCGAGCTGAGAAACCTACGCTACCAAACGGATGGTGACCTCCCCAGCGGAGTTCGAAGCAGTGGCGCCTTCGGGACCGTGTTGGCGTCGCCGTCTTTCGAAACAGCGGTTGCAGCGGTGAGATTTCAAGGCGCCCTTCGCAACGTCGTCGAAGTTGCGATTCGTAACAACCCCGAAAGTCTCCTTGCGTGCTCATACACTTAGCCATGGAAAAGCAAAAGAAAGAGTTGGATTTTGTGGTTTCAAGCTTTCGTTGGGGCTTTCAGTGTTTTTTTTTTGTCATGCACTATGGCGTTGATGCATTGTTTGGGCCAGTAACCGGATATAAGCGAACCAGTCGACGATATCGCGGGTTAGTGAAGAAGCTCGTCTCTCTTCTTGCCCATAGGCCTTCCTCTGAGGCGGCGGTGGCATTTGTTGGCATAGGGGTACGTGGCCAGTCAAAGGAAGAAAAGAGCAAACTATACTGGAACGCACTGAGTCCGAGTATTAAACTAGAAAACGCAGCATTACGCGTTGTGAACCTTAAGTGCAGAGTGCCTTAGAGTCTCCCTGTCCGGACCCATGGTGCTACTGCCCGACAATAATGCAACAAAACAAATTGTCAAGTGCAAACGATTTGTCTGTTTTGATGGAAGCGCCGTTCATAACAACAAAAAGAAAGGAACGGCATTTCTACCACGCAATGGAGAGCAGCTCGTTGCAGCGTATGTCGCCTGCTGGGAAAAAGAATTCCAGGATGGATTGATGTTATGAGCGTCCCCTTTATAATTGGTCCATGACATGACTGCCACCAGGCCCGCCAAACAACACACCCTCTCCTTTTTTTTAAAAATGTTGACCTAATGCCTTGTCTACTTCGACTAGCTGTCTTAATATAAGGGAATATAAGTACATTCACAGCCCACTTCTTTGCTCCATGTGGCAGAACTAATGTCCTCATTTTAAATGCGAAGCATTTTTTGGCGAACTTCGGCGACTTAGAGCCTATCTATCTATCTATCTATCTATCTATGTATCTATCTATCTATCTATCTATCTATCTATCTATCTATCTATCTATCTATCTATCTATCTATCTATCTATCTATTTGTCTAGCCGCTTACGTTTGGCTGCTCTCGTGGCCACTCCCTTAACTAGGCGTGAACCAAAATTAGCATGGGAGGATAAGATGGTTGGACGAATATGATGCGCTGGTCAAGACATGAATAATGCCACGATCCCGTTGCGTGCACCGTCAAACACTTCCCACCAGACAGTGGCACATACCCAAAGGCGGGTATGTGCTGCTAGTATGTGGGTATGGGACACAGGTGATTGACACTTAGTATCTATGCAGGAACGACGAGAGCACACATGGGCAATTTTAACACGCGAGCATTCAGAAATACCAGACATCGGTAGCATCAACCCGACGAATGAAAGAATAAATCTCAGGGTCCCAGCTGGAATCAAACCCAAGCGTTCTACGTGGTAATCAAGCATTTTACCACAGAGCTATGCGAGGTCTCGGAACTACTTTTCAAATAGACGCTAATCTTCGTGAAACGTCAGTAGTGGTTGCAGGGCTGCCTACCCAATGTTATAAGCATTATATATGTGCTCCTTTGATACAGCCGTCACGTCAAGTTAACGTCAATTGTAGTTAGTTGCCATGCGCTGAAGTTGACTCATGTAGCAGTGTCCAGAGCTACCATCCTCGCGAGCACCAGCGCTTCGTGTCAGCTACTGGTGTTGCTAATACGCATGTTCCAGTTGGCATCGTTGCGTAAGTGCAAATAACTGCTTATGTAAACATCTGCAACTTTTCAACATTTGTCTGTGCGTGCAACTTTTGTACATATATTTAGCGTCATTTCATGACGTGCCGCTCAATAAAAAAAAATTGCAACACGGTCACCTTCCCTCCGCATGCTTCGCATAACGTCGATTCCCAGGTATATGGGATCTGCCTAATTTTTTCCTTCTATTCATTTCTGACCTTTCTCTCTAGTTTTCTGCCACCAATAGTCTAGCCATCTCTTATACTGATCACTAGCGTGTTAGACTTTCCATTGTTATCCGCGAAACCCAAGGATCCATATAAGCTCGTGCCTAAACTACATCTGGGTGGATCTCCACATTCAATCAGACCATGTCCCGATTTTCATGTCTTCCCCGCAGCACATGTATCGTTCTTCATTACCGAATCTCGCTTTATTGCTACATGTTCTAAAGAAACCCGATATCGCTTCAAACAGCTAGCAAAGAATTAGCATAAAATTCATTTCTTATTTCGTTTTTGCCTTTTGGGTGGTTACTTAGAGTCGTTTTTTTTCATCGCTGTCATCCAGTGAATCTTCTCCTCCTCTCTAACTTTTCACTAAACGCTCTATGTTCCCTACAGCCACACATTTACTACATCGCCTACAGCCACACATTTACTGGTGGGCCTCCTAGTACTTTTCTACACCGTGTGTCAAGGCTCTTCCTATGCGTTTAACGGAAGAACTTAGCCTATTTACCCTCCATCATATTTCTTAGCCGCTCTTCGAACCTTACTTTGCTCTAGGATTCGGTCGCTTCAAAACTTGCCCATCTCATATCACCCTTTACAGCCTCATTTGTCGTCTTCCGGCGAGAGCCTGACGCGAGGCGTCCCAAAGTTTTGCGATTCATATCCATTACTGTCTGCACCTCCGACCTCATGCAACTGAGTTGCGGAATGCGAGCCCCGGAGCCATTACACCTTTTCACAAACCTCGAAGCACCCCGCAGTCATCGTCTATTCATAACGCTTTGTGCTTCATTACTGAAGCATTCCTCTTTCCATTTGCACCCGATTCTTTCCCTGTACCTCCATGTACCTATCACCCCCGCTTACCCATACACCCAAGCACTTGTATTTGATTACCCTAGGTATTTCTTGGCCCTAATGGACATCACCTGATCACTGGAATCACTTAATGCCATCAATCCTCATTCTGTTACACTAAATCCTATCACATTCCCTTTCGCATACTATATCATCCGTTGTATGATCTCAACTGTACACAAATAAGATAATATCTGAAAGATAAATAAACCTGTAAGTTTTTGCTCAGTTGTCACGCCATCCTGTTTGTGAGACCAAACGGAACCAATGTTGCAACCTCCGAGCGTTTTTTTTTTCCTCATCACCGTGTAGATTATGAATAACTGCGGGGACAAGGGACATTCCTATTTCTGCCCCTTGTTGATATCAACTTTCTGTCTGCTACGTATTCCTTCCTATTTTATGCAAACTGTACTTTCTCGGTAGATCGCCCTCAAAGGATGTATACATTATTCGCCGATGCCATTTCCTTTCAATATATACCATAAAATTTCCTGATTAACGTTACCACATGCCCCAGGAATGAATCATCGTCAGTGTCACGTAGGGACGGCTTTCTGTTATCTCATAAAAGAATACCAAGTACTCCGAATAGTTAAACACTTCTTTTTAAACATGTCTAGAAAAGTCACGTGCAAATACCTGTTTTCTATTTCCCGGTTCGCGGGCCTGCTTGTAGACTACACTCCTGCAGTCACGTGCTCCCAACGTCACTGCTCCTCCATTGGCTGACCTTGGGCAGGCGCTGAGCCACGAGCGATTTTTTCCTACTGCGGCTATCTTGATCAACGTGGCGAGCGAGTGTTGCTGGCTCGTGCAATGGTTGCCGCTCCACTCTTGGGGAAAAATCGCCCTCGTGTGAAAAGACCTAATGGAAAGCCCTGCGCAAGCCTGGGCACTGAGATGAACCTAATGGTTGCCACTGCGTTATCTGTGTGTTTTTATATATATGATTTAAGGCTGTCAGCAAGTAAGGAACTCTCAGGCCTGATGATTTCTCTTAGTGGTGTTGATCCCACGTTAAGAGGTAATGCATCATCAGGTAATGCATGATCTAGAAGCGCGCAGGTGAATTGATTAAATCATGGTTAATTACAGTCCCTCGCAACTCTTCTGGGCATTCTTTTTTCCTTGACGACATGCTTGCCTGCTTCTGAGCCTCAATGTGTACCAAGGTTATTTCTGGGGTAGTACGTGCAAAACTAATAAGGAACGCCGTGATAGGAAGTGAGGACAAAAGTGTGTTTCACGCCTCTGTTAAAAACTAGTGAAACTGACAGATGAAAACTACGAAACAGAAGCTAAGAGAAACATTATTTCTCGCTTCTCAACTGTGGCGTCATTACTATCACTGAAATTGAAAGAAATCAGTAAAAAAAAAACACCCTTGCCGTCAGTGTGAAGCGAATTCCCCCCTTCAAATCAGCTATAGGTTGAACTTGGCTGTAATGGATTCGCACTTGTATGTAGCTAGCTCTGAACGTGACTGCACAACAGGTCTGAACTTAGCTGAAACTATAGCTTGAACATAGCAATGGTAGATCTTTCTTAGTTTTACAAAACCTGGTCACAAACTTGGCACGAATGCTATGGTATGAATAACTCTATTTTGGTCCTGAGGATCAGTGCAGACTGACGTTCACTGCTACCACGTTGGGACAGAGAGGCCAAACTCCTCTGTCGGCGCACAGGCATTCTGGCAACCCTGAGTTGGCCCGCAAGCACGTCACTGAGCAGCATCTGGTGCCACCATGGTTCACCTTCAGAATCACCACTGTCCAACGCCGAGCAGCGCCAGAACGTGTGGTTTAAATCGAGCACCCCCTTCCTCGGGTCCCTCATTTAATACAATAGGCCGAAGCACAGCAGTTCCAATTGATTTTATTAATGAGGACCAGGTTAGGGTTCGTGCGCGGTGCGCGCCTGCACAAGTCTTAAAGTAACCGTCGGTGGCCTGTTTAGTCTATAATGTGGCAAGGGCCCAACGTTTGGTGACCTTGTTGTAAGTTACCAGCTGGTCCCCAAACTATGAAGCGGAAAATTCATCCACCTCAGGGAGTGCACGGCACAATAATTCCTCATGCCTGCCTGTGTGCAATATCGTTGATGTTACGCAGGGCTCCCACCAATGGCTTTATGTTAGCCGTAAACCAAGTAACTGTATGCGGATTACCTACCCTGCAGCAGTCTGCAAACAGGTTCTCAACAATTCTCTTAGAGAAGGCTTTAATCGCAGAGTGAGAGTCACTAAAACATTAAAACTAAGCCGGAATCAATAAGTGCTACGGCAATAGCTACCTGCTCAGCGGCCCGGATCGATCATTGGTACAAACAGAAGTGGTGGTGGTTGAAAAACATGTATTGAGAAAAGTACTGAGAGTTGCACTACAAATGCACTTGCGGCATTTCGAATGAATGTCCAAATTTCAATGAGAAAGAGTTGCGCTGGATTCTCATGTTGGCACTGCTGGTAAAAGCACGAGCAAGGCGCCACTCCAGATCGGAGTTCCTGTACGCTGGATGATTCTGACGTACAGTTCGTTTTCGTGCTGCATTTTTCTTCTCTCATTCCCTCGCTCTCCTTTTTTTTTGGGGGGGGGGGGCAAAGTTTCTTACGCTGTGACTCAGTCCCTCCGTTGTAGTAGCCATTCCTTACTTCTCACAAGGTTCACTAGATGGCGTACGTCATCACTGGTTGGCGTGGAAGCACGCGTTCCGTGTGGTTTAGTTTGATAGGATGGCGGACAGACATACGGACAGATGGGCGGACTGATGGACTGATGTACAGACAGACGAACCGCTGAGATGACAGCCCGCGAAGCTTTGCCCCATTCATCACCATTCACTCCGTGAATATGCTGTAAATAGTTTTTTTTGTTTTATTTTTTTACCACGTATTCTGGATTGGCTCGTCGACGCTATTGCGTTCTCGCACTGTCCCGCCGTGGTAGTCTAGTGGCTAAGGTACTCGGCTGCTGACCCGCAGGTCGCGGGATCGAATCCCGGCTGCGGCGGCTGCATTTTCGATGGAGGCGGAAATGTTGTAGGACCCTGTGCTCACATTTGGGTGCACGTTAAAGAACACCAGGTGGTCGAAATTTCCGGAGCCCTCCACTACAGCGTCTCTCATAATCATATGGTGGTTTTGGGACGTTAAACCCCACATATCAATCAAATACTTGCGCTCTCGCACAACGACAATTCTCGCTTACCGATGCGCTGTTTCTTCTTACGCACGTACTACGTACATACGAACGTACTTCCTTTGCGCGTCTCATGGCTGTATCTGATTGAGCAGCGGAAACAAGCGCGGCCGGCGCAGCGGAAATCAGTAGAGCGAGATGTCCCCGTTTCTGGGCGCTGCTTAGCCGTGGCCACGTGGCCGTCGTTAAGCGATAGCAGATCAGTGGCAGTCACTGCCACGCGTTCCTTGGCTTTATCTGATCAGGCGGCGAAAACGCGGCTTTTTGTGGAACGCTCATGTTTTACCGGAGGATTGAAGACCTTTGCTATAAAAAAAAGTCAACAACGTATGTTTCACTTTGTGCAATATGACTGGCACGCACTTTAGTGAGTAGAGTCATTTTAGCAAAAAGAGAGAGAGCATTAAGCATATATTTGGGTATGATTCATTGTAGTATGTGGATTCTAATTCGACATGATGCTTATGCGCAACGAGCATATTTTCCCTGTTGAACATTTAGTCCCAGTGATGAGGGTTATGTTTGTTCAACGACTCCTTGGTAGGCGACTTCAGAAATTTCTGCTCATATCGTTCAAAGAGAATATGTAGCACAAAACGCTGCGGAGCAAGTTGTACCACTACAGCTAGCTTAGCCGATAAGCAATAGACATTCACGACATAGCAAGAGATTCAAGAAACCTAACTATGGACGTTTGCCCCGCAAAGCTTTCTTTTATTTCAGACGTTTTTCTCTGAATATCGGCCTGTATATTTTTTTCACATAGCACTTCATCGTGTGTTTACTGCATTTATCTCACGGATTCACCCAGAGTGCATTTTCTTTCCTCTCGCCAGAACTATTATATTGTCGCCTACTACAACGCTCACTGCACCAAGTGGTGAAGCCCTGACTCCAACACCTGTGCTGTCAGGTCGAACACCCCCGAAACTATACTCCGTGTCTTAATAGCAGTGCGAAAGCTATAAAACCAAAGCACATGTGTGCTACCGCCCCATGAAATGGTAGCTAGGTTTAGCGATAACTTTCTCACTTGCGTTGCTAAAGTAAATGCTGCGTTATTTATTATGCCACTCAATCAACAACAGGAACGCGTAGGTGAAATAGTTATTGTTTACTTTGCAGTTCACTTTGCCTTTCTTTCCATTTCTTAGACAACACCACCTTTCTGCACACCGTTTTTTTTTTTTGACACCGAGCTCATGAGTTCGGGAACAATGATTCAGAAAATAAATGTTAAACAGGGCATTATGACTTAGTGCATCAGTGTGTGGTCGCAAGCGTTCGATTCAGTTTTCCAAGAAAAATACACTAGCATTATGACACTAAAATATGTCGTAAAATATACTCGTAAGGTTACACGTAACATGATAATCGTCACAACCCCGAAATCACCATCGATATGTTTCTCCCATTCACATTTTACTTTCGAAACGCGTAAACGACGCGAGGAGAAGGAGGAAAAGACTGAGGAGAGGAAACGACGCAACTTGTGCAACCATATATTACAGTAGGGAGCACGGCTCAATGGCGATGATGCGAGCGAGCATAACAGACATTGCGTAGAAACTTGCGGAAGCCCTAGCCTTCACTTCGATGTGAAGATCAGTTGCTGCCGAGTATCGGAGAAAGGAAACGTAAAAACATATAATAACCGAGTGATTCAGAAGCAAAAACGAAGGTCACGCGTCAGTATAAAGATACGAACGTGGATCACGCACATATTCTCTTGGTTGTGCACAGTGTGCATGGCGTCTGCATCGCCGGTCCGTGGTGTGAACACAGCCCGCTGAGGAAGTGCATACAACGCAGTGAGTTTCTCGGCGGGGGGTGTGGCTCCTAGATCCATACACCAACAATGGACTCGGGCAGGAGCAGGAACTGCAGGACGGCTCGTCCTTCCGCGAAGACCTGTGGCTAGAAGGCGACCCTACGGGACATCAGCTCACAGACATTCCCACACCTGGCCGCGACCGCGGTCATCAAAAGGTTTCGCGGAAGACCACACGTGCCGTCTCGTCGAGTTGCATTCTCATGCTGATCCACATGGCAGCGTCCACATCAGCATCTCTATTTGACCTGTACCATCACGTGTGGTCATTCCGAGACCCCCGGATAGAAGGATGGGGTGTAGTGACCGAAGGGCGCCTCATCTTCCCGCTTTTGTTTGCCTACGTGTACCTGGCCAAGATCGGCGGCCCCCGATGGATGAAAAACCGCGAGCCCTACAGACTTCGTTACGCGATCCTGACGTACAACATCGCGACGGCGTTGGTTAACGCCTACTTCTGTTACCGGTACGCCAGAGCAACGTACTTCGGCGGTGGCTACAGCTTCTTCTGCCAGGGCATCAACAGGGATGGGCACTCTGCGGAGGAAGTGGAGCTGAACTGGTGGTACCTGTACGTTCGCATCGCCGACTTCCTCGACACATTCTTCTTCGTGGCACGCAAGAAGTTCTCGCAGATATCAGTGCTCCACGTCCTTCATCACTTCCTCGTCGTGCTCAGCGGCTGGGTGTGGCTCAACTTCGGCAATGAGGGCCAAGGAATGTTGGGACTGATCATAAACCAAGCTGTGCACGTGATTATGTACATATACTACTTCTTGGCGGCACTCGGACCGTCAGTCCGGCAGTACCTGTGGTGGAAGAAGTACCTCACCAGCCTTCAGATTGTGCAATTCCTGATCGTCATTGTACACATTTCTATTCCGATATTTTACAACTGTGGGTATCCAAAGCCACTGGCAGTGTTAGGCGCCGCGCAGCTATTGCTCGGGCTCGTATTGTTTATGAATTTTTACCTCCAGACATACATCCGGATAAAGGTTGTCGATAAGAAAACATCGCAGGCGGATGGCAAAATGAAACTGGGCTGAGGAAACGTGAGAGAATGACCATTCTGTCTTACAAGCTGTCGCTCTGCTAATATTTTTTTTTTCCTGGTGAGCACAACCGCATTACTCTTAACCATTCGGCACTGAGAAAAAAATTTGTCGAAAGGTATTTACTGCCAGCAGCGATCATGGAGAGTCTCTAAGCCAGCTGATGCACGCTCGAAGCATGCAGGAACTGCCCGTCAACTTTTTGAATAAAAATAGGCCTCGATCTCCTCCCATCAACTTTTGGTATATCATCAACAAACAGCGAGATCTTACCGAGGGGAGATCTTGCTAAGCAGTCTCAAACATGGTCCATGCCCTCATCTATACCACAAAGACACAATCGCTGAGTCAATATCTGTGATATTGTTTTGCTTTCTTTTTTTGATCGGCGTTGAAGCCGGTATGTGTGATGTGCCGTTAAGGTTCCTCGCTGGTCTTGTTCTTGTTACTGTGATAGCAGTTATATGGATACTTTCTGTGTATTTTCACCATTGTCGGCGCCGTGAGGTTCTGCATACAGTTCAAACTGATAACACTGCTGAGCGCGTCGTAAGCTCCTCGTGCGAGTAGCCATCGGCCATACCATGCTGAATGCGCCGGTTCTCGTCCTCGTGCGAGTAGAAGCGTGCAAATGCAGCCTGAGATTGTGTCTCAAACGGAGAAGAAGCACGTGTCTTTCGTGCGCGATTGGACGATCGGACGGATTGAGGAGATGAGGAAGTGGGTTGATGATCCGGTCGGGGGGTGATGCCTGGCTCCAGTAGGTACTTGACCTTGATCAACCTGGTGCGGTCGCGCGCGCCCCTATCTAGAGAGGAATCAGAGTACGGCACATACCGTCGTGCGTGCTGCAGACGGCACGACGGTATCTTGATCACTGCAGCGGCACGTTCCCTTACACCGGCATTTTGTTGAGTTACGCCAGGTTGCATAATAAAAGAGTTGCCCGAGACTTAGCTCTTATAGCCTTACTTTGTGTAACTTGCCAATTTGTTGAAATCGCATATTATTCCCCCGGACGAAATGGTGAGTTTATTTTTTTTTGTAAGTGCTCAACAAATTAGCCTCAGGAGGTATGCTTGAAGTTAGAATACATCCTTAAAGAAGGAAACTTTATTTAAAATGTAACTCTCTGTATGCTTTGAACAACTCGGAATAGTTTATCACGCGGACGCCAGAACTACAACGTCACTCCAGGTGTATGATCCTTCCTTTCCCCGTAAAGCAGGAGAAAAATAAACAGCACAATGGCAAGAAATTAAGGAAATGGCTGGCAACCACGTTAGCTACCTTTAGTTAGTAAGAATTTCTTCCGCTATCGAAGAAAACATCACGGAGTAGTGACTCTGGACCTTCTTAGAGCCTAGTACCTTCCATTGCTTTTGTTGAAATAGTCATAATAATCAGCTGACCCAAAAATGTTAACCCTCTGCTTGTCCCTCATTTTCGACCTCGTGTGTATTACTTCTCACGTCCTTTCGATGGGGTTGCGTAGGAAAATCTTTTTTTTAAGCCGATATGGGACTACATAGCTGTAGATTCAGCTTGTCCCACATGTCGCTACAACCTAGACAAAGAGTATAAACCGGCGTATTCGCGAAACGTTTCCCAGTGGAATCTAAGTGATGACGCGTGTTTGTAGTTCATTCATGCATTAGGCAGCTTAGATTAGGTGGTACACTCAATGCAAAATAAATTGTCACCATTTGAAACCCGTTGTGCTTCATATGTACTTTTTCAAGCACTGCTTCACTTGACACGTTGCGGTAGCTCCTACAAGGTACAAGTACTTATGGTTTGTTTCCGCTTTTTCGTGCACACATATGGCACACATATGGAGTAGTTAATAAAACTACTCATGAAATGTTCCTAACTTCTGAAATGAACGACAAAGGGAAGCGCTTCAATCGTTTTATACGGCGCATTTCTCTCCGTGAAGATGCTCTTCAACTGCACTTTTTTTTCTGCTATAATATCATGTTTTATTTTATTGGTCAGAATAAAAATAGTGAATCTTCTTAATTAATTTTGTGATGATTACTGACAGAGTGTCACTGCGTTGCATATTCCCCCTATATTTTTCTCCTAAAGGCCGGGTCACTAAAGAGAAACAAGGAGATGGTTTAGATTGACAAACTGCACTGTGATAACTCTAATGCCTCAAGGTTCACCATCATAGTTTAATTATAAGCGGAGAAAAACAAGCCTACAATTACATTTTAAAGTTTTGCGCCCAAATCTGCCCGCGTGATACCAAAATGTCAAAATGTACTTTTGGTTTTCATGAAAGTGGCCCGACGAAATTCTCTGGAACTTGGTATGTAAATATAAAAAACACACATATAACAATGTACTTCGTTTTTATCGATTAGAAGCTGCATAGGGACCCCGTAGACGCCTTTGTGACGTCACGGTATTTGGTGCTAGAATGTCAAGATGGCGCCTGCACCCACATTTTCTTTTCGCTATACGGTTCACTATACTTCCCGCTCGTTTTCTCGCGGTAACAGTGGCGTTTTCGAGACTGTGAAATTCTTCTTTACTGATACGCAAAAAATCACAGCATATCCACGAAGTGAATGATGATGAGTGGGGCGAAGCGTCCGTCAGTCCGTTCGTTCTTGCTTCCGCCCGTCAATGCGTGCGTGCATGCGTCCATCCGTACGTTCATCCAGCGAACACTCCAAGTACCGCCATCTCGAATCTTTTCATCATATATTCGTCATATACAAGTACCACCATACAGCGGACACTCCAAGGACTACACTCTAAAAAAAGGGGGAGCGAGAATGGAGAAACAGGCTTCGTTCCTCTTTCGGCGCAGCGACTTCCTCCCTTTCGGGTGCTTTACCCATCGCGCCCTCTCGCGGCAAGGACCAAAGGAGCAACGTTCCTCCTTCAGCGTTCAAGTTTCTCTTCAATCACGGGGGTCTTGCTCGCGCGCATGCGCACGCCAAGCCTATAGCCGGCCACGGCCAGTCGCGAGCGATTGCTTTTACCTAAGATTGTTGTAAGCAATGCAGGAGTGACGTTTTCTTTTGTTTTATTACTGTAGAGTAAAAGCCTCTGTTTTTTATCGTCATAAACAAGAGGTGGCTACCTACTACTACTACTACTACTACTACTACTACTACTACTACTACTACTACATTCATCGGAAATGCACGACCCACGGCTTAAGGAGCTTCACCTTGTGGGGGTGCTGACACCCCCCCTGTAAAGTTGTCTTCGCCGCGTGGCGCACGTGTCTCGCCCCAAGGCTTTGTTTCGGTGGTGACCACCGCCGGGCGATAGATGGCGTTATGTTCGCTTTGAGTACCACTGTTGGTAGAGTGGTAGCCGGCGGCGGTGGCCCCTGGCGGAAGGCGGGCCTTGGTGGTGGGCGACAGTTGAGCGAGTCTCTTCTGCGCGTGGCGGCTGCCGCGAACGGTTGTCTGTCGCGTGGGCCCCCCGGTGCTCGGCACCGCGGGCTTCGCGCCGGGGTCCCACGTGGAAGGTCAGGCGTTGGCGACGCCGCCTTGGGTATGTGCTAGTGTGTTGGGTGTGTTAGTGTGTTTTATCATGTTATTGTGTGTTTAGTGTGTCAGTTATGTTTGTATGGTAGCGTGTTAGTTGAAATTGGTGTATCATTCGGCGGACAATGTCCTCGTCTAACTTAGTTAATAAATGTATGTATGTTGTGTGCTTTGTACCGACCGCGTCAACTGTGTCCGTTCACTCCAAGAGCGTGGCGTGGCAAGGCGCGCGTTCGCCTCGCCGAGACCCCACAACCTCTAAAAACCATTTTCTTCTTCAGTGTGCCTTTAACCGTTTCATTGTGCAAGTGAAGCCCGAGACATGCAAACCTTGTTAAGTTTGGCCTGGAAATTCATCTGGGCAGACGCCATGGTGCGTAAGCCGGTCCACTGGAGAGGCTCTCAATCCCTTCGGCACCCAGTCTGCCAGACGCTGTCAAAGATTTGAGTAATTACCCAGACCATGTGACAAGCGAAGGCGAGTTCCTGACTTTCAACTAGGGACCTTTTTGTCGTCTTTTCGAGCAGAAGCGGTGACTGATGCCCTCGGTGACTCATTGGGCGACGGGGAAGCTGGCGTGACCGGCGCCAGAGCTGACGGGAGAGCGGCGCTCTTTTAATCCTGAATCAAGTAGCCGACCGGCCGACTGCCTATGCCCGCCAGGCATTGTCCCTGCTAGCCGGAGGATGAGACGTCGTGTCGCCACGACGCCACGACGAAAGAGGACAACAAGGACAGCATCTTGCTGGAAGGGACCGCGGCGGCCACCGCAAATCACCCCGCTAATAAGGCGAGCTGTGCGGCAGACCCTTTGATGTACGTTGTCAGGATCGTGGGAACTCTCGACTAGCGGCACACACACGACGAGGAAGAGCCCTGCTGGCGCCACCTTGCAGTGCAGTGTTCACGTGGACCGTGCATGCTCGTCCCCCTCACCTGTGTGTGTGTGATTGGTGTTCCACTCGCAGAGGAGGAGCATAACAGGGCTTAAAACGACGCCGCAGAGTGCTGGACGTCGCTCTGAACTATGTAACGTTCAACCACCACGCTCGTGGTTTGGGAAACCCGTAAGCTTTCTTTGCTGTAAATATGTGTAAATAGTGCCATAAACCTGTTTGTTTTACGTATCCTGTTCTTGTCAGCGTTCGTTTCCTCCACCCGGTTACACCACGCTACCACAAGAGACCGGGTAGTCCCCCATTCTTTACAACCTGTAGGCGTATTGTACCTTCGAACGCAATTTTCATAGACATGCGCAGTATATTTCTATTCAGACCGGAAGTGGGTACACGTGTGAGGAATGAAGGATGCATGCTACCGTAGGCTCTCCCACCTTCAACGCCTTTCCCTACGCCAAGGCCGTTAAGATACGATTCTCTAGTTTGCGCAGACACAGTTCTCGTAGTTCTCTTAATCAAAACAGGCAAGTTTTTTCCCCCTTCGGGGTTTCTCGACCTAGTGTCCTCACGTTTTTTAAGTGCGAAGCGTTTCTTAGCGAACTTCGGCAACTTTGAGCGTTTCTATCTATCTATCTATCTATCTATTCGATAATGGTATCGATACCAAACTTGGTATGGCATAACATAACTTTATGAAGAACATATCTGACCAGTCATAACATGAAAATCATGACTTGTATGTCATGAATATCATGGTTTACATTTCATAGTCCCGCTGCTCTTCCGGTGGCTTCGTTCACACGGCATGTTGCAAAACAGGTATAGTATGACATGATTGCATGGCGAACACAAGCGACAGACCCTAACACGAAAATCATGATATGCGTGTCATGTAACAACACGACTACGTGCCACGCTCATGATGCGCTGGCGGCCGTTTTGTTAGCGTCACATGTATCAAATTTGGTATGTTTTCTACCAAGATTGACCAGCTTCACAGTTTTTTTTAGCTTTCCAGTGATGGTGTAAACTTTTTTTTATTTTATGTTACCGTTCATTTTTTAGCGGAAATAGTTGTGCGCTCTTGGTGGTTTACGAATACTTAGCGGCTAAGAGTGCGCGCTGCGCTAAACTCAAGGACACGGGTTCGATTCCCGCGGCTATATCCACTGCCACAAAGAAAAATGTTATCAGGCATGCTCATGCACTGCCACCATGACGTCACTCATTTTGACCGAGCGAGCGAGCGTACGGGACGCTGTGAATTCACTGCCAGCATCGTCGTCCGTTAAAAGATGAATCGTTAGCGGCAAGTTTTACATGCTTAAGCGCTTTATTCTGCCTTTTGCCTAAAAAAAAAAAGCATTGTCTTAAGTGATGTATTATGCTTGAAAGTGTTTCGAGATTTATCTGTGAGCAATTTCTTCCGCAAAAAAGTCACAAAGATTATACGCCATTGAACATGTGGTCGATCAACAATTAGAAACAAAACTTAATGGCTCAACAAAGGTACGAAATGAAGAAGGTAAATATTATTAATTTTTTATTTATTTACACACCAACTTAGATTATCTAGAGCATGCAGAAAAACTGTTCTTACTCATTTGCAAAATTTTAGAAGTTTTATTTGTACTCTTTCGAACTTCATAGACACGCAGTTGAGGAAGGTGTACGCTGCTACCACAATTGTGTTATTCAGCACAATATCAGGGTGATGACCATAGCAAGAGAAAAAAAATCTTTCGTTTCACAAAAATCTCTTACGACTGACACAAGGAGCAGCGTTTCCTGTTTTGCTCTGGCCCCTGTCGCACTGATAAGTAAAGTCGCTCATATAACTTAGGGCCTGGGAAAAATGTTAGCACAGGGTCTATATTAAACCGCGTAGCCCCTGTGGGCGCTTATACTGCACTGCCGGTACTTGGATCAGTACATTTGGTAGTGGTTTTTAAATTTTTTAGCTTGAAGTAGAGCTCGCACACCTGAAAAACATTCAAGGAAGCGCTTTACCTCAAGTATCTACAGACATCTAAATTTCAGGGAAACGTATTAGACTAAGGTGCTGGCGAGACTGGCGCAAAGTTATAATACCGCTATGAAGTGATTGGAATACCGGCAAACAAATAGGATTCGCGAAATCGATGCACTAAGCAATGCAACAGCTTTTCTTCCATTTTTCTCAACCAAGTGAACAGACGTATAGGTCCGCTGCGCTATTCGCCAACAGCAAAATGTTTACGAACCTGAAGGAAAAACGCCTGTGCTGAAAACATACTGACACGTGTGTTTATTATTTTAATGCCAGAGCTTACGCTAACAAGCCAAAAACACATCTGACACGAGCGAGCACAGAACGAGCACAGAGCGAGCACAGAACATAGTGGAGATGGTGCCATTGAAACGACTTAGTAATATGTAGTATAGGACACACGTACCTTCGGGTCACGAAGAAAACGGATGTCGTCGTGAGATTGACGAACGACTCGCTCCAATTTTGTTATTAGGTTGGCCTTTGGAAACGAGAACACTCAGAACTTCGGCCCTTTGCCACGAAATTCGCCAAGCAGCATCGCCCAACCGTTCAGATTTGCAGCCGCACAGATTGCGAATACCCAGTGCAACAAGCGCATCACGTATACCCGCTTCAGCCCACGGACGCAGAAAAAAGACGGCATTTTTTAGTCGCCCACAAGCACACCATCACGCCGCGAAAAAGTTCGTCAGGATTGGCAATTCATATCTGTCCAGCGATGAGAGCAAGCGTAGGTATGTCAATGCAGCGAAACACGACGATGTAAACGAAGTGACGTCAGAGCCCACGGCAGCTAGAAAAATTGAACAGTCCTGAAATTATCCAGGTGTCATTGGTATATAGTGGCCGCCTCTCGAATGACCAAAAACGCAAGAACACCCATGCGTCAAACTTTAAGTGCACAGTAATGGATTATTATGTGTGGTCTAACGTCCCGAAACCACCATATGATTATGAGAGACGCCGCAGTGGAGGGCTCCGGAAATTTCGATCACCTGGGGTTCTTTAAAGTGCACCCAAATCTGAGCACACCGGCCTACAGCATTTCCGCCTCTATCGAAAATGTAGCTGCCGCAGCCGGAATTTGATCCCGCGACCTGCGGGTCAGCAGCCGAGTACCCTAGCTACTAGACCAGCGCGGCGGGGCCACTAAAGGGTTGGGTAGTGTCATTATGGCAAGTAATTCCTATTGAGGGCTTTTGAAGTATAGAGGTTTCAAGGAAGGGAAAAATATTGGCCCCTGTTTCAACTCTCCCTGGTCCGATGGCCAGCTCAGGAGCGCCCTAACAATGGTCCTGGATTCAACCTCTTGACGTGGAAATTGAAAATTTTCTTCTGTAGAAACTATGCATAAATATGTCGTTTTTTTTCACGTTTGCTGCTGTTCCGTGTACGTGGGCAACATTTTTTTTTCATTAATAACTTGTTATGCTTATTATACCGTATGGTTAGGTAGCGTACTTGCCACTGTTCAGTACCTATATGGTATAATAATCAGCCACCAACTAGCCCAGCTCTCAACCTTATTGCTCTGCTTTGTGCGTGCGTGCGTGCGTGCGTGTGTGTGTGTGTGCGTGTGTGCGTGTGCGTGTGTGTGTGTGTGTGTGTGTGTGTGTGTGTGTGTGTGTGTGTGTGTGTGTGTGTGTGTGTGTGTGTGTGTGTGTGTGTGTGTGTGTGTGTGTGTGTGTGTGTGTGTGTGTGTGTGTCAACGCAAGCTAACCAACGAGGGTTAGCTTGCCGAGAACACCACGCCGCACAATGATACAGCTAGACCGCGAGCACTCTTCTTTTTCTTTCTGAGAAGGGGGGGGCTTTACACATTTGCCTATATTTGCGCTATGTAAACAATATTACTTTGCTCCTTACGTAGTTGCCATAGGTGTCACGAACACTTACACTAAATCAAGCTCAATTTCCTTAGGGAACAATTTGCTTACGCGCACGCTGACCATTCCTTCGAGGCTACCACTGCGCCGACAAGTTCCACGGGAGTAAACGTTGCTCCGCATGGTCTAACAGTTCCTCCCTCGTTTTGCACACGGCACCTTCGTCTTGCAGTTAATCCCTCCGCGGACAAACTGTTGGTAGCAGGGACGGAATGCAGCAACTATGTCCGAAATAAACTAAACTAAACTGATAAATTAAACTCCCATTTCATTCTTTTGCGGCTTAGAGTGACATAAGTTGAATAATAAAGGAGTTGCCTGTTATAGTTTTACGTCATGTAACATCAAATTTGTTAAAATCACATGTCATCCCGCCGGACGACACTATAAGGTTTTTTTTTTTTTTGGAGTGTGCAACCGATCAATTAGCGTCAGGAGGTATGTTTGATGTCATGATATGCATTCGTAAAGGAGTAAAAGGAAATTTTGAAAGTAACCTCCTGTATGCGTTGAGCAACGCGGGAGAGTGTATCAGGCGCACGGCAGAACCACAACGCTGCTCCAGGCGTATAATCCTTCCTTCCCTCGTAAAGCAGGAGAACAATAGAGAGAGGGAAAGGTCAACAAAATGAGGAAAATACATTAGCTACCCTTGATTGTTAGTATGATTTTCTTTCGCTATTTAACTAAGCACCACTGATTAAAGGCGCTTCCCGAAGTCTTCCCAAGCCCTGTACGTTTCATGGGCTGCTTTTGTTGTTTGACTCATAATAATCAGCTGGACGAAACAAGTTAACTCTCTGCTTGCCCCCCATTTTCAACCTAGTGTCCATTATTTGTCACGTCGTTTTCATGTATTTGCACGAAAGTCTTTTTTTTTTTAGCCCATCTCGGACAACTACATGGTGATGCGACCGGGGTTTGCAGGCACCGGATATCCGGGATGAAGATGTCGAGGCAGGAGGAAGTTGACTCATTAGAAAAGGTTTATTTACATTATGCACATGGCGAGCTCTCGCACATGATCGGAGCTCTTTCTTACATGGCGAGCTCCAGAATGGCACTCCTCTACATGGCGCCCTTCAAGTGAGCCGGGTGGATCGTTATAAAGGGTATGTTCTCCCCAGGTCCCTAGATCAGGGAACGCGTGCAGATGGCACGACACATCCAAACATGATGATCATGACACGGAAGTCATGTACGGCATCATTTACCTCCACCTCGCAACGTTGTGCTGATTTTAAAGTGACATCCCAACATTTATCATTCGTGTTTCACATATCATGGATTCCCACTGTACGTGGGATCTGCCAATATTTTTTTTTTGTCTTTCGTGCATTTTTTCGCTTGCCAAGCATCGTCTCACGGTAAAAGTGGCCTTTTTGGGACTGTATAACTGCACTTTACTAATGAGCGAAAAATTGTATCCCTTTAAGCATTTCATTGGTAAGTGAAAACCTGCAAAACATGCAAACCTGGAGGTGTATTGCACACCTCCGAATGCAGGGTCCATTGGCGGGCGCAGTGTATCTCTGTTCAGCATTGAAGTGCGTAGGTGCGAGGAGGTGCGGATACCTTTTACCGCAAAGCCCCCCACCCCTTCCCCGCTTTCCTAACGCTAAGGCAACTACAATCAGAGTTCCGTACAAACACTAAGTACAGCCAAGTTTCCACAGGCACATTTCTCGCTATTGCCCTTAATTCAACAGACCACTTCTTTTTAAATCAACACGCCAGCTTAATTCAACGTGCCGCAAGTATAGGCGACCTTAGCCCAAGTTCGGCATCTAATCAGCCACGCTTCCGGAAGTCGCATTACTTTCTCTGGCCTCGCTCTCACCGTTAACTGCTACAGTTGCCACAATAGTCTGTAACCACAAGAGTTTGATTAGTAATGATGGGCGTTAGTCGTCGGGATGGAGATTAAGCGTCAACTTGCATACATCCACATTGAGCGGCGCTATGTATAGCAAACAATGACAGACATTGCGTGAGCTATCTTGTATATCTACCTTATATCAATGTACAGTAAACACTAAACTACGTCTGTATATGACACGTCTTACTTTCATGCTTCATAGATTCTTATGACGAAGGAATCAATCATGTCCGCCCCCCTCCTTTTTTTTTTTTTTTTTTTGCACTGCTGAATCCCCGCTAAATCAGATTCACTCTCCATGGCGAGTGTTTCCACCAAACCATCGACATAAACAAGGAACTGTATATAGATGATCGAATGTTTTCCTATTTCTAGTGCATTTGAAAGCCAAGCCTTATAAATATTTGGAGTCCGGGAGACGTATGCCATAACGTTAGAGAAAGCTTTTTTGCTCTGCAGTGCGATTTGAAAGGGAAAGCTCTTTCACATCGTACTATACGTTTATACAACTTCAGATCCCAGAGTTCAGGCACGTAGCGAGAAATTCTTTTTCGGGGGGGGGGGGGCACATTTTTTGATTTTGGGATGGGCACCACCTGGAAATGGTTATTTTTCGCTCTCTGTACCATGGCGCAAAAATTTTGAAGGGACGGGCCCGGTGTATAACCTTCTGGTTTACGCCCCTGCCAGCGTTCAAATATGATGCAATGTTCGAAAACTAAATCCCAAATGGAGGCACTTGCAAGGGTGCCCCCACCCCAACTCCAACTTCACCATATAGAGGGTCAGACCCCCTCATGATTTACGCCGCTGAGTATAAGCCGCAATGCACTACGATGTGCGCAATCGCACCACAGAGAGAAATGCGTATACATTAACGTCAGCTCTCTTATGGGCGAACAACTTAAGGATATTCGTTTCATGCAAGTGTCACTGACATTAGAGAGCTTTAGTATAGCGGAAAACGCTTATGCTATCATTAGCGTTATCGCAACGGTAACGCTAAAACGGAACGCACGGCATGTCAACTGGTGCACTTTAGGTACAGCGAAAGGCGTTTCCGCTAACTAACGCAAGCAACTGTGAAGCACCATCTAGTTATAAAAACAGTAAGTGGACTTAAAGAGAGAGAGAAGCAGGGAGGTTAACCAGAAATTGGGGCATCCGGATTGCTACCCTACACGAAGGGAAAAGAGAATGGGGAAGAAAGATGAGAAAGAAGGCGAAGAGCAAAATAAAAACCTCGATTGTACATGTCACTAAATCTAGCTGAAGAGAAGTGACCGGCGGATGCTGCAGCGTCTCCGTTCCGCGTTTGGTTCAAGGTTTCGCCTGACAGCCCGAAACAGATCGCTTTCTTCCTCGAGCATTCCTCAAAAGGCCCCTATTACATGTATCAGGTTGACCTGTGCCAGCATTTGCGTTATCTTCGAAATAGGCGAGGGAATATAGCTGCGCGGCTACAGAAAACATGAGCGAACCTTGTAAACAAACTGCGTTACGCCCTCTGCCCCGCAAATCGCCTGTGTACTTCGAAAGCGGAGCTATTTCATAGGCAGCACATGGCTGGCTAAGACTCATTGCTTAAATCTGGATCAAATACGAGCATTATTTGGGAATGAATGGGTTTAAAGAACGCAGGCTGCCGACTATAAAGATTAAAAGTGGTCGGCTTTCGCTTCAAGCACCGCAATCTTGCCATATACGTACGTGATCTCTCGCGTACGTTAACGTTCAACGCTATATTCCAGAAATAGCACTCGTGTGTAAGAGTTCGGGATATATAGGTTAACGTTCTGCACATTCTAACCTTGGAGCCCTCAACGCCGATGCTAACGCTACATTCTTGCATTTGCTGTTTCCCGCTATACTATAACTGTCTATTGACACGACGCGAATGAAAAAAAAAACATCCAGAAGTTGCAAAATAAATGTTTTACTCCATGCTGAAGACAGCGATAGCACCGAACTTCAATAATGTTTGTTAGCGAGCTCATTGGTGCTGCATGTTACGAAACAGTACGCTTTGTTAGTGTGCCTAGCAGTACGTGCAAGCATAGGGAAAACCGAGACAGCTCGTATACAGTTGTTCGTGTTCTCAGTCTGCTGCAAGTACAGCAATATATACATACATAGTTTTGCAAGAATTCCACGTCCACCCGCCACACGAACGAGTTGTCTTAAAGAGAGAACAGAAAGGCAGAGATGTAGACCTGAGAAATAGTATATATGCTCTAGCCCACTAGTCTGCACCAGTGGAGGGGAAAAGGGATAAAAAAAAAGAACCTACAACCTCGCATACGTTTAAGAGAAGGCTAAAGTAAAACGCTGAATCAGTTTGAATAATTGATAATCCGTATAAAACTTTATTGCAGCTAATTAGTTTCATCATAGTTCCATAAAACAGAAAAGTAAAGGCAAAGTTTACGCTTTTAATTTCGCACTGAATGAGAGCCAAATGCCAGAGAGACGAAGGAAATTACCGAGATATGGGTCCAAATGTAAAAACATTTGGACCCATTGGCTCAATGAAATTTCTTGAAACATGCCATATAGAGTACGGCGTCCTTAGAACACAACGAAGTTCTTTTTTTAGTAATATTTGAGGTTTAACATACCAAAACCACCATATGATTATGAGAGACGCCGCAGGCGGAAGAGCTCCGGAAATTTTGACCATCTGGTGTCCTTTAACGTGCCGCCCCAAATCTGAGCACACGGGCCTTCAACATTCCTGCCTTTTTCGAAAGTGTAGCCGCCGCAGCCGGGATATTCGATCCCGTGACCTGCTGGTCAGCAGCCGAGTACCTTAGCCACTAGACCACCGTGGCGGCGGCAGTTCCTTTTTACCGGTTAGTAATTGTAAAGGTACTTGCAGATGCCTTTAAAATCTGTGATGCCAAGGTTAGCAGGTTCGTAAACTTCAATGCGGCGCCGTCACATGTAATCTCTTCTTGCGCGTTTTTCAAAGCGAAGCTCTCAAAGCTCAAGATAAAACGTTTCGATGTGTGCAACAAAAAAAAAACCTCCACGCCATTACATATCAATACAAGCAAGCCACAGCTGCGCGTCACTTGAATTTAATCTCGCCTCCGTGCATATCGGCTGAGGAGAAGCCGACGAAGGCAGTCGCAACCGCCGGACCAAGACCGGTGATAATATAATAATTGTCGGGGTTTAAAGTCCCAAAACCACCATAAGACGCCTTTCATAAGAAAGGCGTCTTATGAAAGGCTGTAGAAGTTTCGACCACCTGGGGTTCTTTAACGTGCACCTAAATATATAGGCACACAGGCCTGAAGCATTTTCACCTCCATCGAAAATGCGGCAGCCGCTATCGGGACTCGATCCCGCGAACTGTGGGTCAGCAGCCTATTAGCTTGGCGGGTTTGGCTAAGTTTGGCCGGCGTAACACGAGCCCAATACGAGCGAAGAAAAACACACGCTTCTAACGAGGGATCCACAACCAGGCCTGTACGTTGGCGTCTGGCACCGCAGTATAAACATTCTCGAATAGCCCGTGATAGGCCATGGTTCGACTCTATACTCTGTCTATGCCAAGCAAAGACCTATCATCAGGCAAGAAAGTCACGTCAAGCCCCCAAGACCGACCATACAGCTTCACTGTTTCTTTGGTTTTACAGGGCTATAATATAAACTTTTTATTTTTTTTCATTTTTTTTATACCGGGCATCTTTTCGCTGAAATAGTGGTGCCCTCCCAATTGGGTGTAGTCAAGGGCGGTTTGCTCATGCTTAGCGGTTAAAGGTGTCGTGGTGCTAAGCTCAAGGACGTGGGTCCGATTCCTGCAGCTGAAGCGCCCCCATCTCAAAGGGCCAGAAATGCAAGAGCACTCGTGTGCCCACATTTGAGCACTCGTGTGCCCACATTTAGGTGCACGACGAAGAAGCCCAAGCGGTCAAAATTAGTCCGAAGTCTCCCACTGAAGCACACCTCATAATCACGTCGGGGTTATGGCGTGTAAAACTGAATAGATTATTATTATTATTATTATTATTTTGTTGTTGTTGTTGTTGTTGTTGTTGTTGTTGTTGTTGTTGTTGTTGTTGTTGTTGTTGTTGTTGTTGTTGTTGTTGTTGTTGTTGTTGTTGTTGTTGTTGTTGTGCAATAGTCTCACAAGAACGACTTCTCTGTGTCATTTGCTTGTACTTGAACTGTGAATTAGATTTGAACCTAACTTGAGTTATCCTCCGAGGCTTGAGAACTTGTAAAAAGAAAATATGTGATGCACGTGTCAGCTGAACTGTAAGTGTACTGCGCGTGAGAAACGTGCACGGCGCCGGAATAGAATATTATGCATCGCATGCGATGAATACGAAAGACATTCCCACGCCTAACCGTGTCACAGGATCGCCGAGATGGCGACAGCCACGACGACGTAAAGCAAAGACAAAAACGACAAAAATAAATAAATAAATGTGCATCTTCACTGCGTGTCACTCATCGGCGCTTTCCTGATTACGCCCCTTAAAGAACGAATTCACATGATCATAGTTATTACCGAGCGTGTGTTTGCCTCGCGAGTGCCGATGCCGCTAGTGGTGCTGGCAATCGAAAAGCATCTGATGTGTTCCGCTAAACTCTAAAAATATGAATACACACGCACGCATGCAAACACACACACACACAAACACACACACAAAGAGAGAGAGAAAGAGAGCAAGTTATCAAAGAAAAAAATTACAGCCCACTTCCACTACCATGCAACAAGAAACGAAAAGGAATCCAGTTTATGCATGGCTTCCGCAGAAGAAGAAGTTCAATTAGCATGTCAAGTGATCGAATCCACGACCATTGTTAGGGCGCTCCTGAACTGACCATAAAGCTAGGGAAAGCTAGGGCGAGGTGAAATGAGGGCCCATATTTTATTTCTTTCCGTGAAACTTACACCTTGAGGGCCCTCAGTAGAAATTATTTGCCTTAACGAGACTATCTATCCCTTTAATGGCATTTTATACAAAAACATTCGAGGACTCTGGTGGTAAGTATACGCCACTGACAAAGCAAGCACGGCGAGGGAAATCAGACGTCTCCCCCCACCCATAAATGTTCATATTTGAGCGCGTATACATACACGCACATATACAAGCGCGCTCACGAACGAATAAGGGTGGTTTAACCACCTCCCCAACCCCTAAAAAATGCCGTCTACGCTATACTGATATATTGGTATACGCCCTTTTAATGTAAGTTCCGCAAAATAAGCGAAAATCATTTGTAATCAAACTTTCCACTTCGCATAGAACCTAATTATATATTGAGTACATTTGTCTGCAAGATGAAAAATAACATCCAACGTATTTTTAGGCTAGGAATTAGCCATGGTGTGTATGTTCAAGTCTAACATGCAACTGAAGCGTAATAAGTGTAGATTTTTAGTTGAGTATAATGCTGTATTTTGTACTTTCATGCATGGGTATGTTTGTTGAGCGATTGGACTTTCTTGAAGGAGACTTCAGACGTTTCCCCTAGCACAGTTCAAAGAGACATGCAGTATGACACACTACGAAGCAAGTGACATCTTTACCGTTAGCATAAAAAACTGGCACTAGCCAATACGACGTACGTTCTGGGAAGGCTCTCGCGACAAACAGTCAGGAGATGCAGGAAAGTGAACTATGGACGTTTACACAGCAATGCTTTCTTTTCTCGCCGCTTTTTCCTGGGCATCGGCCTCTTCATTCTTTTTTTCCGCCTTCAGGAACTCATCGCCGCGGTTAACACATCTGCCTCGGGAATCCACCCAAAACGTGTCGATCGCGTTCATTTCCCTCTCTCCAGATGTATTATATTAGCGCTCACCGCCTCACTCCCATCTTCGGGTGGTATAACCCTGACCCAAGCGCCTCTTGTGCCTGGCTCAACAATCCGAACTAGGCGAGCAAGAAGGAAAATAGAACGAAATAAATATTCGAAAGACAAAATAAAAAGGGAGGTAGCACGCCAGTATAAAGATATGAACGCGGATCACGCACATCATTCTTTGGTCGCACGCTGTCTGCATGACTTCTGCGTCAGGGGATCGTGGCATAAAAGCAGCCCGGTGAGGAAGTGCATATGCAATGCAGTGAGTTTTCCCGCAGGGAGCACTGCTTCTTGATTCGTACACTTACAACGGAACCAGACACGTGCAGGAACCAGTGGACGGCTCGACATTCCGCAAAGACTTCTCGCTAAGGAAGGCGACTCTGCGAGACAACAGTGAACGCGCCTAACCACGCCTCGCAGCGACCACAGTCACCAACAAGCTTCACCGAAGACCTCGCGTGCCATCTCGCCAAGCCGCGTCCACACGTAAATCCACATGGCGGTGTCCTCATTAGCATCTCTACTTGAACTGTACCATCACGTGTGGTCCTTCCGAGACCCCAGGGTAGAAGGATGGGGCGTAGTGACTGAGGGCCGCCTCATCATACCGCTCCTGTTTGCATACGTGTACCTGGCCAAAATCGGCGGCCCCCGATGGATGAAGAATCGCGAACCGTACAAGCTTCGAAGCGCGATCCTGGCGTACAACTTCATGATGGCGTTGGTGAACGCCTACTTCTGTTACCGGTACGCAAGATTAACGTACTTCGGCGGCGGCTACAACTTCATCTGCCAGGGCTTCAAGAATGACGAGCATTCTGTAGAGGTGGTGCACTTGAACTATTGGTACGTATACGTCCGCATCGCCGACTTCCTCGACACGTTCTTCTTCGTGGCCCGCAAGAAGTTCTCGCAGATATCGGCGCTCCACGTCATCCATCACTTCCTCGTGGTGCTCAGTGGTTGGGTGTGGCTCAACTTCGGCAACGAGGGCCAGGGAATACTGGGACTGATCATAAACCAAGCTGTGCACGTGATTATGTACACGTACTACTTCCTGGCGGCCCTTGGACCGGCAGTGCAACCATACCTGTGGTGGAAGAAGTACCTCACCCGCCTGCAGATTGCGCAGTTCATATTCGTCGTTGTGCACTTCACTGTTCCGATATTCTACGACTGCGGCTATCCAAAGGCATTGGCACTGTTTGGCATCGCGCAGTTACTGCTCGGACTCGCATTGTTCATCAACTTCTACGTCCAGACATACATCCGAAAAAAGGGCGCCAGTAAGGAAACGTCGTTGGCCAATGGTAAGGTTAAACAGGGCTAAGAAAACTTGAGATCTGGCCGCTTCGCCTAACAAGTTTTCGTTTCGCTGATAATTGTTCCCGATGAGCACAACCGCATCATCCTCCACCATTCGCTATTGTGGTGGAACTCACAGGAATCTACCTGTGGCCGTGACTGCCTACTGCAATAACGAAGTCTGTCTACCAGCGAGTTCATGCACAGCGGACACACACGAAATGCGCATGAACTTTTTAGCTAAAAGTATACGAATGTCTTCATCTCCCATCTGCTCTGTTCTTGATCAAGAAACAACCACCGCTGTCCGAGGACTTGCTCAGTGTCCTGAAATGTGGCTCATGTCCTCATCTACTGTAAGCTCACCATTGCTAAGTCAATGTTTGTTATACAAATGGAACAACCATTTACATTTCTTGTTTTTTTTTTCTCTCTCTCTAGCAAATGGTGCTGAAGCCTGAGTGAGTGCTGTGCCATGAAGCTTGCTTGCTGATCTCGTTCTTATTACTGCGATAACAATTCTTTGGACACTCGTTTCCAGTGCATATTATGCCGTTGTTTATGCCAATGAGGTTCCGCTTACAGTAAGAATCGATAACATCACTCCATGCATCGTATGTTGTACGAGGGAGCGAAAGCACGAGAAGGCACCCGACAATCGTGTCTTGGTGAGGAAACAGGTGTATTTCGTCGTGCGAAAAACCACTGGGGGGGGTTTATGGTGTGGAGCATACGCGACCGTATAGCATGAACACTGTATCAACCGGGGCATTGTCACATGCATACCTATCTTAACAGCGATCAGAAGAGCGATCATGCATTTGTGTATGCTGCAGACAGCACGCAGGTCGCTTTCCACGCGGCAACAGCTGTGTTCCCATAGGCCGGCCGGCGTTCTATTGAGTTATGCCAGGTTGGATACCAAGAGAGTCAGCTGCTTGCCTTACTTCGCCCAACATTACCATCTGTTGTTATAACATTCATTGCTACACCATTGCGGCGAAACTGTGAATCCTTCTTTTCAAAGCTCGCAATGAGTTGGCGTGAGGAGATTCGTTTCGAGTAAAAAAAAAAGTAATGTATCCGTATCGGGGAAAAAGAAAATTTAAAAATGCAGGAAGCTGGCAATACATCGCGCAAAGCTTGGCACAGCAAAGTCCGAGCCCATGGCCGCTCGTACTTTGGTTCCATGACGTCAGAGTTTTCTTCACGGGGCCATCGCCGTCTCTCCTCCTCCCTGGCATTCTCTCGTCGAGCGTCGTCAGGATCGGCTTGTCGCGCCTCCTCGCGGCTTCTTCTCGGGTCAAGTAGGTTGGATCACTAGCCATTTACTGACGTTCTCGTCGACCGATACTTATAGGCTTCGAGGTAGACGGCTTTTTCTTCTTTCTGAGCACGATCTTTCTTAGGACACCCAAGACTGTGTGGGCACAATCGGGCACAGTAAGGCTATGAGCGGTGGTTCCTTAGGATGTCTCTGCCGGTGGGCGTGGCGTAGCTACTGGACATGTGCTGCGTGGCAAGGTAGTGCGATATGGTCGCTAGACGGCGTGATGCGAGGTGTGCGCGTTGTCTCCGTTAGTGGGCGTGGCTTAGCGGCAGCTAGTTTTGTGCATGCGCCACTTGGTTAGGTCATGGGTCTATCTGCGGCGTGGCTGGTTGCTAGGCAACGTGAGGCGAGGTTTTTAGGTGATGAGTCTCTCATGACAGACATTTTACGTCGAGTTGGAACCGCTTAGTTGTGAGAAATAACCTCCATGCATGCTTTTAACAATTTCGAGAAATGCATCAGATGGACGGCGGAAGGATGCCCCAGGGCGCTCTACAAGTGCAGTACTTCCTCTGAGGAAAGAAAAAAGAGAAAAAAGAAGAGCGTTATGGACAGAAATTAAGGAAAATGCCGACAACCGCACCAACTACCTTTAGTTTAGAGTGTGCTTTTCTTTTGATAACGAAGAAAGTACCACTGGGTAATGGCGCTGGTCTTTCCTGAAGCCCTGTACCTCGCACTGCTGTTGCTGCGTAACTCATAGTAAATCAGCTGCCCCAAACTCTTTAACGTTCTGCCCCGCCGTGGTGCTCTAGTGGCTAAGGTACTCGGCTGCTGACCCGCAGGTCGCGGGGTTGAATCCCGGCTGCGGCGGCTGCATTTCCAATGGAGGCGGGAATGTTGTAGGCCCGTGAGCTCAGTTTTCGGTGCACGTTAAAGAACCTCAGGTTGTCAAAATTTTCGGAGCCCTCTACTATGGCGTCTCTCATAATCATATGGTGGTTTTTGGGACGTTAAACCCCACATATCAATCAAATCTTTAACGTTCTTTTTGCCCCCGTTTTCGACCTAGTGTCTATTGTTTTCATGTTGTTCCAATACACTCGCGCAAAAGTTCGTTATCCTCGGATGACGTCGATGTTAACTGAGCCTGCCTTCTTTCGTTTATACACGACTACATGAAGATGGTAAATTGGCATTGTCCAAGCATTTCCTTGAAGAATCGAAGTGACGACGCACGTCTGTAGTTCATTCGTGCACCAGGGAGTTTAGATTATGATACACTCCATGTAAAATAAAATGTGACCATTTCGAACACGTTATGTCTCAAATTTGTTTATTTACTTACTTATTTATTTCAATATACAGCAGCCCAAATACACGACTATAGCAGGAGTGGATGAGTAGTGAAAGACGACAGTGGAAATGTTTAAATACCAGCTGCTTCGCTTGCACACTGCGCCAGCAAATCAAGCAGAATATGTGGACGGTTCGCGCTTTTTCTCACGGGCACATATCACATGAAAACAATTATCTAATAAAAATAGGTATGAAACTTTCATAAATTTTGAAATGAACGTCTATGTCTGCACGCCAAAGGAAAAGTTGTTTTATACCATGTATTACTTCCATGAAGCTCTACAATTGTGATTTTACTTTCGGCAACGACTTTGTCTAGTAGTGGTCAGAATAAAAGTGAGGGCCTCCCTAATTCATTTCGCGATGTTAAGTGACATAGGCACCATCATTAAGTCCCATATTCCTTCCATTTTTGTCTATTAAGGGGATATGGTAAGGTAAATGGTACATGTCAGTTTTTACGTAACATTTTAGAAACTGCTGCAAGTATTCACATAAAATTTCACGGGCTCGCAAAGAATACCACTGGTTATCACGTGACACTTTTTTATTCCTAGATTTTTATTCCTATGGTCTACTCTCAAATTTTAAAGTGTGTTCACTTATTCAATGTACTTTTTCTCTGCCACCTCCGGAAGGAATGTAATGACGTTCATCCGTGTTATTGTAGATACTTTTAGGTTATACCTTAGCTAAAAATAGGGCATCTTTTTTGCAGCTTTTGTAAAAAATACTGCATGCACAAGGCCACACTCGGAGGGTGCGTATTGCTGTTTGAGTTTATACAGCTTCACTTTTTACAAAATCAGCAATTTTTTTAGTTCAGATATTTCCAACTTGTTGTATCATGTGCATTTAAACTTTCATTGAAATCAATTCAACACTTTTTTTTAAAAAAAGGTACGCTGAAAGTGAGAAATTTCTAAAAAAAAAACGCCATTCGAGAAAAACGAAGTTTCATATGCGCAAACTGCTTACGCCAGAGGGCGCACGGCAGACTTTGGCACTAAGGTTCCTGTATATGCTATTTTTAGGTAGCATATAGAGTAATGTTACCTTTAGGTAGCGTGTACGGTAACTTCATTTGGCACTGAATTTAAACCGCTTGGAACGGCCGCTTGTCGTCGGGCTTTCACAGGTTTGTTCCTCAGAGCGCAGTAGATTTTTCGGTGTCAAAATGGTAAATTTCATTTTTTTCGGGCGGTAGGAGGGTTTATCCCACCACATCACCTTGAACGCATCATTGTGCAACTGAAACCTGAAACCTGCCTTAATCTGGGCCTATTGTACTTCCGAATCTAACGTCAATAAACTCGCGCAGTGTACTTTATTAAAGAGGCCTTAAAGTAAAATAACAATTTAAGTCAGAGTTAAATCTCAATGTATCAAATTGTAAAAACCAACAATATTATCAACAGCAGTGTCCTACTACTTACCAAGAAATTAATGCAAATGTACGAGAACACATGCGCCACGAGTAGGCATTCGCAAAATGATCCTGATGACGTCAGATTTACCGCCTACGCTTAATCACTAGCAATCGAACAAGCTGCACTAAATAAAGGAGTTGTCGTGATCAAGAGACGTAATAAGATGCTGCTTGTTCGTTTCTGTTTGATTCATGAAAAAAAAATATCCACCGGACGTTACTATAGGGAATGGTGCGAGTGGTTCAAAATTTTAATTTTTGGCTGGTTAAACTGGACAGGTTGTGCCGTCTAGCGGAGCCAATTTGAACCAAGCACGCCTGCCATCTCGGAGGTCATGACAGGAAATTGTTCAAAGGCGGTTGTTGCTGCTGTGGCTCCCGCTACTCTCGTTCTGCTGCTGCTAGTGTCGGTGGCCACGCAGTAAAGCCGGGCAATGCTGTGCACGGCAACAGTCACGTAAAAGGTTCCACTTGGGGCGAGTAACTGCGAAGCAGCAGCGTTGCACATGGGTGGCGTCATGGTTGGAACGGCACTAACGCGGGTGCTGTGGTGAGCGCTGGAAGATTCATTTGAAGTGATGGCTGGCGTAGATCCTGTAGGTAACACGCACAAATGAGCGGCGGTCACAGCAGGTGTTGCGGGCGAACGGACGAGCCACGAGCGCGCGGCAGGCGAAGGAGTGAGTGACGTAAGCGCGTACTGCGAAGTGAGCGTGATGCCAACGCGCAGCAACGGCGTGACCTACTTAGCACGGCACCAACACTTGCGGCACACTCGTACGGAGGGACAGCATTACACAGGCTAGTCAAGCTGCTTAGCATCTAATAAAGCGCTGCGTGAACGGAGGACTGTGGCGGCGGCGGCTATTTAGGAACGCTCCAGCGCGCTGGTTTTCACAGTATCCCAGTTAGCATGGCGGTCGTGCTACGCTGCGTCGTCCTCGGCTGTTGATGTGAAATTGGCAGCGCGAAATTGTCCGCGCTAGTCAGGCTACTCACGGAGTGGTATGCAATTATACATACATGTCTGAAATTTTTTGCATCAACTTATCGCATAATCGAAGCAGCTGCATTCAGAATTCGTCCTATAGGCAGCATTGTAATTATCGGCAATTTTTTCTTGCCTTTTTGTGACGGTAACCTCTTGCTTCCCCCTACTTCCGACCCAATCAATAAAACAGTTTCACGTTTCAGGCCTTCTTTGTACAAGAATTAGGGCGTTGGCATACCAACAAAAGAACGAATAAAGGACGCTATTGAGGCGCAATAACAAGAGTGTTTTCTCAGCTGCAGCACTCTGTTATTGCTGACAAACAAAAGGTCAAAATATTTAGCCTGGGTAATATGTCACAGCCTCTGCGCTCGTCTAACAGAGATGAGACCTTGTTAAATGCAAGAAAAAAAACATGCGGCCCTACACGCCGACCAAAGCATGAATTCAATAGAAACATGTTCCGTCTTCATGTTCTTCTCTTTTTTTTTTTTTTGTTTTGTAAAGGCCAAAATGCCTTTCTTACACCTCTGATACATCTCTGCTTTCAGTACCTATTAGACAGAGCACTATTCACTTCTAGTTTGCGGCGACAAAATGGAGGTCCACTTCCCGACTGTCTGCACATCGACGTATAGCCAGGACAAAAGGGGTTCAACCCCTCCCCCCTTACCAGCCCTTGCTCCGAGCCCCCTCATCCAACAAATTTTTAATTTTGTGTACGAACGCACACACACGAACGTACACTGTCTACCGTAGAATGTCTTACATAACAAAAACAATCTTCCATAACCCACACCCGTATGCATCATTTCACGGTGAACCCCCAGAGCACTCTTAAAAGGTGGCAATTCGCAGCGACATATATGTTTTTTTCTGGATTCGCAGGTTTCTAGCACATATAAGCGGTCCTTAGTTCCCACATGGCTGGAATGGTCCTGTCGCCCGTCAACTATCGTTGCTGTATATATACAATATACTTTGGTACAGCAGCTATATGGTGGCGCATCAGTATTATCCACATGCACAGATACGCCAATATGAGCACAGCCGAAATGGCAGTCGCGCACGGAAAAGGTAAAAAGGAAGCTTCTTCTCAATGCAGCAAAGAGCTACATAACGGCTGGCGACGTAATCCTAAGACGACCCGACGTTACACGCGTACGTCATCTCCGCGTGGCATAACGGCATGCAGCAGGAAAGAGTGTCACATAAGAATGACATGACGAATGACCCCGCGAAGCGTTCTTATTTACGACGAAAGGTGAAGGACGCAGTCCACGCAGACAACAAAAAAGAAAAGAGAAGGGGACAGGATCAAGCGTCACCTGTGGCACGTGAACTTTTGAAGGAGTGTTTTATCAATGTTAAACGAGATCTGTGTATCCATGCCTGACGCGTCTGTCACTCTGCATAAAATACAAGCGCTATTATTATTATTATTATTATTATTATTATTATTATTATTATTATTATTATTATTATTATTATTATTATTATTATTATTATTATGCTATCGTGATGCCATAAGTATAATATTGTTCACCTATGTCCTGCGAAACTATCTGCGCACATGTCTACATGCATATAACAAGAATATTTTTTATTTCTTTTTCAAAATAAACTCAGTTGAAACTGACGCTATATCCTGTCCGATTCCTTTCATTCATCTTTTTTTTTTTTCGTCTACGTGGATTACCTCCTTCATCTTTCGCCAGAGTAAACCACCTAGCCCAACAAGAAGTTCTAGTAGCTGTGCATCGACGCCTGCGCCCGAAGATATACGATAGCAGAATAAACACTGAGCGCCAATATTCATCGGCCCGTTTATGATTATCTTGGCGAGAAACACTCAATGTGATCTCGAAACTGGGACATCTCGACGCATAATTTCCTAACACCACCGGTTATCGCGCGAAATGTCGGCGTCCAAATCGCGTATATTAATTCACAATTAGCACAAGAACACTATGAGAAATTCCTATAAAAGACGCAGAGCTATGAGACGCCGCGCAATAACCACCAAGGTTATAACCATCCCGATGACACCTTCTTGCGATCGAGTTCCTTCATATATATTTATAGGAGGCCACACTCAATCTACGAAAAGTGATGGCCGCATTCTTTAACAACACAAAAGCGGAGAGCAGAGGGTCCAGACGTCTCATTTTTATTGCGTAGAGGAGCTGGACCTCGATCAAAGCTCAACCGTAAGCACCGTTGAGCCTCTGCGGTACGGCCTGAAAAATATTTTATAACATGCTAGTTGATGTTCGAAGAACACTGATGATTGATTGATATGTGGGGGTTTAACTTCCCAAAACCAGAGACGCCGTAGTCGAGGAATCTCGAAATTTTGACCACTTGGGGTTCTTTAGCACACGGGCCTGCAGCATTTTCACATCCATCTAAAATACAGCCGCCGCAGCCGGAATTCGATCCTTACCTCTAGACCGTAGCCACTAGACCACCGCGGTGGAGCATTGTTCGAATAAAATTACCGACCCCTCCTCCGGAGTAAGAAAAGCCAATCTTGAAGGACGTGCCTTTCTGCAGTGGAAGCGTGATCCCATTACACCACACAAACACATGCTACGGTCATTACTTACAACACCACCTTGCACTCAATTAGGTCTGAGAGACCACCTCCCAGTAGGTGGTCACGTGGAGCATATCATGCACAACCATTCACATTTTGCACTTGTCGTTGTGTAACCCCATGTTCCCATTAGAATGCTCTGGTGGCAGCCCAAACCGGGTTGTCAGAACATCATATACAAACGCTATAGGGCAGAGGTACTACAGTTCAGAGACATAACACTTTGATTTAGATCAATAAACAATTGTAAATGATACGAGTTCTGCGAAGAATGAATTTCGCTACCTATATTTATGCACCACAAATTCAGCATGACTTACATTCCTTGTGCAACACTGGCACTTACATGGCGTGTCACATACCGACGGAGAAAATATTGAAAATGAAGCAAATCCAAGGCATACTTCGAAAATGTCGAGGTGTTGACCTAATGTTGTTACGACGTTTCATTCAAACATTTTTTTTTTTTGGCAAAACAGATAGATCGAATAAGTCTGACAATTGGAATACAGGGACTATCACAGTCTGCTTGCTTTTATTCGCGCTCGGATCACATAAAAGCTTTTGCGCATTAAATCCACAAATAAGTGGATATCTAGGTGTCTGATAATTGCGAGAAATATTCACTCTCCACTTTGTGTGATGCGCATGCGGCTGTTTTGCACTCTCCATTAACGCATTTACCTTATCGAGAAAGCGGCGAGCCACGGACTCATCGCGCCCTCGACCGCACACGTCTATGCACAGAACCAGCACAACACACCCTCAGCGTAAGAAAACGAAAAAAACGTACAGTAACAGAGTACGTAAACATGTCAAGTGTGTCCCTGCATCAATACATGTATACCGGACTTGAGAACGATGCACGGATTGCACATCGACAACGCGAGGGCTACCACGGTCACTGTAGAGATAAAGATTTTATGCGCGGCGTTAGTTGCGTCAAAGCGCATTCCACCCCGCACATTTGTGTCGCGAGTTGTGAAAGCCCCGCGACTTCGAAATGACGTTGCGCTAGAACCAGATGCAGTGGGCACGCTGCTCACCATTGTCCAGCCAATAAGCAGTAGCCCACTGCTTATAGGCTGGACAATGGTGAGGACGTGCCCAAATGGCCGGTACACGAGATGAACACACCAGAAATAGCTTCCCTGCGCTCTGAATTTTCTGGAGCATTTTCAAAACTTGAGTTCTTTAAGTCTCTTGTGGCGGCAGAGGCCGCAGCAAAAAAACTGAATCATGATGTGTATGCGCACATGTGCTAATCATGCGACCTAGCTGTGCACCCATAATAATTTTAAGTGCATATGTCGGACAAAGTAAATGCATATTCTTCCGACATTCGCCGCTGACGTTCCGTTAAATAATGCCGCCAACACATCTACAAGTATTTACCTACGACATGCCTATGACGTACATCCCATGCCTGCAAAGGCAATCTGTGCAATGCGAAAAGTGCGGTCAAATGATTTCGCAATGTCCACGGGTACACTTCTAGTACACTCTACCACGGGCTATGGCGCATCGTACAATCCAAGATGGCTGCGGGAAAATGATCAACCCATGAACTCGCAAAGGAAGATAGGACGCACGAACGTACGCCCCGCGCCGCTTTCACCGGATTAACTCTTGATCGTCGAATGAGAGTATATCGGACCAGAGTCCCTTCCCAAACCATAGGAATGGCTAAATGTTCGCTACCTTTTTTCTTGCCGCAGTGCGTAGGGTGGATGTGTCAGCTGATCAAGCATGCGTCAACGACGCCTTGTGTAATCCTGCGCGTGCTACAGGAAACTGAGTGAACTCGAATTGACGCATGAACTGAACGACACTCCGAGATAATTTGGTGCCGAGCCTGCCTGACGGATTTGATTTGCCGCAGTAGTGAGCCAGTAGCGAGTAGCGCTACGTCGCGGCTCCACGGGACCGAATGTTTAACGTGCCGATGGTTTGCTAACACATTACGCCGTCGTCACTACTTGCGCTGTAAGTACCATGCAGTTGCTTCTTCAACGAAACGCAAGCATTTAACTTCGCATTAAGTAGCGTCTTGTGTCACAGCCATGATCAGACTCTAACAGTGCGCAATTCGCTGCACTCGGATGTTGCAGGTTCCATCAGCGCGATCACAACAAGAATATCGAAACACACGCGTACGATATTCGTAACGTCAAAATTGTGAAAATTTGTCGAACAAAAACATCGTTTAAATTGCAACGGTAAAGATCAGGAGAAGTTATAGCGTGTAGTGTAGTCGTAACCACAGAACGCCTACGTCGTAACGGCATATATTTCACTGCTCTAACCATTTCGCTTCGCTGGTCGAGCTCGAACGTGTTGACGGCATGCGGCGCTCCGCAATACCTACTGTGATTGGGCTACATGCAATGCACAAGGAAAACTATGCTTTTTACTTTGATTGATATGTGGGGTTTAACGTCCCAAAACCACCATATGATTATGAGAGACGCCGTAGTGGAGGGCTCCGGAAATTTCGACCACCTGGGGTTCTTTAACGTGCGCCCAAATCTGAGCACACGGGCCTACAACATTACCGCCTCCATCGGAAATGCAGCCGCCGCAGCTGGGATTCGAACCCGCGACCTGTGGCTTTTACTTTGAGCTCGCTGAAGAATATCATATAATGAATACAACCAAATTGACTTACGAGCGTGAAAAAAACATTAACGCACGTGGGGGCGTGAAGTGCCACTCGATCGCTGCTCGTGAATCAGCAGCTGATCGTTCATCCTCTCTGTCGCTCTCAGTGCGATCTACGTCCAGTGAAAAATTCTCGACGTAAAGACGGCTTCTTTGAACACCACTGGAATGCGAGGAATTCTCTCCTCCGAACGACTTCGATAACACCAACCACGCGTCACTCAGGCCCTGGAAAACCAATTGGCCACCCAGGACCAGGCCCGGCGAGCCCCTATATCTAGTGGCGCTCCGGGCGAAGGGCCCCACCCACTTTAGTTACCGACAGTACAAACGTTTATTTTCTCTCTCACCACGCACAACATGAACACGTCACTGACTCTCCACGTTTATCTAGGCCAACGCCTCATGGATTGGATTGGATAAACTTCTATTTGGTCCTCCAAAACACAGATCACTGTGTTGTGGGCAGCTCCCACGTGGGGACAGAGATGCCAAGCTCCTCAGCCGCCTCGCGGGCTTGGTAGACAGCCCAGAGCTGATCTGCCAAGGACGAGCTGCGCATTGCCGCCTCCCATCTGGCAGAGGTGATGTTCGATAAATGAGCGAATTTGGTGCACTTCTAGAGCATGTGTTCTAATGAAGCTATTTCCCCACAATGTGGACAAATATTACTTTGGTATAGGTCAGGGTACATGATGTGTAACATTTTCAAAGTAGGCTACGTCCGCGTTTGCAAAAGCCTTAATGTAAGTGCTTGGGGCCGGGTTAGATTTTTGTGAGGTGGAGGGAAAATCCTTCTAGACAGGTAGAAATGTTTAGTGAGCTCGTTATATGTTGTAAGAATTTCCCGGTTATCTCCTTCACCGGTAGAACGCATCCCCGGGGAGGCGCGGTTGGAGAGTTCTCGCGCCACCTCGTGTGCTGCTTCATTGTGATTGGGAGGGGAATCGTTTATTGCCCAAGGTGAGCTGGGAACCAACTCAGAAGATGATGCGTTATGTTCTTGCCTTGCAATATTCTCAGCGTTTGTCCCCTTGGCGAACGACCGTAGTGCTGCCATGGAATCACTGTAGACGACTTCAATGTTATCCATCTTGAGTGCTAAGGCGATGGCCACCTGTTCCGCAATGATTGGGTCTTTCGTCCTGACCGTCGCCGAGTTGACGACATGGCCAGCCTCATCGACCACCACTGCCACAAACGCTGTCTCATTGGCGTTGATTGATTGATTGCGGGGTTTAACGTCCCAAAAACACCATATGATTATGAGAGACGCCGTAGTGGAGGGCTCCGGAAATTTCGACCACCTGGATTTCTTTAACGTGCGCCCAAATCTGAGCACACGGGCCTACAACATTTCCGCCTCCATCGGAAAATCCCATTGGCGTAGGAAGCCGCGTCAACAAATACGACCCCTCGTTCCTCGTTTGAGACTTGTCGAAGTTTAGTCCTGGCCCTCGCTACTCTTCTTCCGACGTTGTATTCTGGATGCATGTTTCTTGGTATAGGAGACACCGTGATATTCTCCCGGATGTTTTCGGGGATATCATTGTAATTGCGTCTGATTGCCATTGGGTGTTGGCCCAGCTCCTGCAGGATCATTCTCCCCGACCTTGTTGTAGATAACCTTGCAAACTGTGCTCTCTCTTGGGCTTCTGCTATTTCCTCGAGCGTGTTGTGAATGCCAAGCTCAAGCAGACGCTCGGTGCTGGTATGTATGGGTAGGCCCAGGACCTTCTTGATAACTTTCCTGAGGAGCACATTCAGTGCCTCGGACTCTGCTTTTGACCAGTTGTGCATTGCTGCCTCGTACGTGAAGTGGCTTACAACAAACGCATGCATCAACCTGATGAGGTTGTCTTCCTTGATCCCATTTCTTTTGTTGGCCACTCTGCGTATGAGGTGAACTGCACTGTCTGTTTTCCAAGTTAACTTGGCTATAGATTTGCTGTTGGCACCGGTAGACTCTATCAGCATGCCCAGGACTTTGATGGAGTCGACCCTCTGGATGGCATCCCCTTGATTTGTACAGAGGTGGATGTCTATCTGGTTTAACGGCTTCCATCCCCTGAGCTTCGGTCCCCGGCGTGCAGTCCGATACAGTAAAAGTTCTGACTTACTCGAGGAGCACTTAAGCCCGGAAGGAAGAAGGTACTCTTCTACGGTGTCAATCGCCTCTTGCAGAGCGCTCTCAATCTTCCCCTCGCTTCCACCTGTGCACCAGATGGTAATGTAATCTGCGTAGATGCTGTGCTTCAATCTTTCAATGCTCGATAATTTCTTTGACAGTCCAATCATGGCAATGTTGAACAGCATTGGTGAAATCACTGCCCCTTGCTTCTAGTTCGATTGCTGCCGTCTCGATATCTGCAATCTTCATCACAGCTTTCCGATCTGTAAGAAAGGACCATACATAGTCATAGAAAGCTTTCCCCAGACCAAGCTTGGAAATCGCTTCGAGTATGAATGAGTGGTGGATGTTGTCAAACGCTTTTTCTAGATCTAGGCACAGAATGGCTCTCACGTCTCTGGTTTCATTGTCGATGACCTGGTGTTTCATAACCTTCAATGCATCTTGTGTGGATAGCCCTGCCCTGAATCCAACCATATTGTGTGTATATATGTCGTTATCTTCCAAGTACTTGTTTATCCTGTGCAGTATGGCACGTTCTGCAACCTTGCCGATACATGATGTCAAGGATATTGGCCTCAAGTTGTCCAAGTTAGGGGGCTTTCCTGGCTTAGGAATAAGGATCATGCTGGCCAGCTTCCACTGCTCTGGCACCCTGCCTTCTTTCCATGCTGCATTGATCATATCCTTCAGGGTTTCAATTGAATCGTCATCAAGGTTACGAAGGGCCTTGTTTGATATACCGTCCGGGCCAGGGGCCAACCTGCCGTTGAGATCATGCAAGGTTCTTCTGATCTCCTCGATGTTAAAGTCGCCCTCAAGACCTGGATCGGGCCTGCCCTGGTACTGTCTACTTGGTGGTGCCAATCCTTTTTTGAACGCCTCATGGGCGCGGAGAACTATTCGAGCCTCTGGCACAGAGTAACATAGTAAACGTTTACTATGTCACTCTATGCCTCTGACGCCCAGCAAGACGCGAATCGCCAAGGAGATTATACTAAAACTTTTTAGTACAACCTCCTCGCGAAACGCCCGCAGTGTGCTGCCACCTATCAATGAACGTAAAAACCAAGCGGCACAGCGTTGGTCAAGGTTTGCCAAAGCAAATCGCGAGCCTGCGCTTCTTTCCACGTACATGAAATATTATCATTATTCACTACAAAAGCACTGACGAATGCTGTATGCACGTAAAGCAAGGCCAGTTCAAACGACAAACATCAGACGATAACATTATCCTATCCAACGTGGCTGCAGAAAATCTTGCGATGCTATTGCAACACCCTAGAGAAGGCACTGTCATGGCCTATAGGAGGCGCGCCGTGCTTTCCAAGACTAGAGTTACTGTATATGCTGTATATTTCATTGCATATTTCATTGCTCTAACCATATCAATTTGCTGGTCGAGCTTGAGCGTGTTGGCGGCATGTGGCGCTTTGTTATATTCACTGTAATTGGGCTGCATCCAATGCGCAAGAAAATCCGTGCTTTTATTTTGAGCTTGCTGAAGGATATTATACAATAACAAAAATATTATCAATAACAGTGCCCTACTTATGCACAAGAACACGCGCCGCAGTAGGACATTTTCAAAATGATTCCGATGACATCAGACGGACCGCCTTCAAATAATCACTAGACTTACGAGCGTGAAAAAAACATTAATGCACGACGGGACGTGAACTGCAACTCGCTGCTCGTGAACGAGCAGCTGATCGTTCATTGTCGCTGTCACTCTCAGTGCGTTGACAACCATCTACGTCCAGTGAAAATCCCCGACGTCAAAGACGGTTTGTTTGAACACCACTGCTGAAAATAATCTGAGGAATTCTCTCTGCTGAACGACTTTGATAGCATCAACAACGCATCCTTTACCACTCGCAACACCAACACGTCATTGAGAACATTTCGCTCCAATACCCAGCAAGAAAGGAATCGTTTACAGTGTGCTGCCATCTATCTACAAACATTTAAAAACAAGCAGCGCAGCGGCAGCGTACGCCAAGGTTTGGAAGCGCGAATCACGAGCCTGTGCTACTTTCCATGTACAATGAATGTTATGGGATGAATTCATACTAAAGCACTGACAAATGATATCCGCATGTAAAACAAGGCGAGTTTCAACTGCAAAGGTCAGACGATAACATTTGACTATACTATGCTGCTTCATAAAATCTCATGAGGCTTACATGTGTATCGAGAGCACGAGTCACCATGTATTTTCAGGAAAACTTCGCGTCTCGCGAGAATGAACCAGATTTATCGCGCCATAGACAGTTCGGTATATTCACTAATGCACGAAACATACAGTGGTTTGTGTTCATTTCTTGGTAATGCATTAACACTGAGTACAACCTAATAAGAAAGGGTCTGCCTACTGATCATCCACTCCTGAATTCCGCTAGGCGGCGGGACAGTTTATGAACATTGCAACACTGCATATATCCACTGGACAACAGTAAATGTCGGGACAGTCCCAGAAATGTCGTAGCACTGCTGACTGAGAGCTGTGCTTCTTACTCATATGTAAGAACAGCTCGCAAAATTATTGAGCAGGGGAAATAAAAAGCTAAAACAATTATTTATTCAACGAAGTTCATGCACAAGCACTATTCACAAGCTAAACCGTGCATATAAGAACATTTGCTGTAACAGAAATGTGTGGAACTGTTGTACGTACAAAGATTAAGCTGCCACGACTGCTGGTGCCATAAGGACGTTTCCAGCAGAGGCCCAAGTTAACAGATGAATAAAACATAAGCTGTGCTACAGCAGCTGTAAACAAAAGAAGATGCAGGCAATTGCTCTGCCTGTTGGAAGACCTGCAAGACAGCAGAACTTTCTTGTTTCCTGATGTTTTCTCTGTGAACACAGATATGGCCAGACATATTTATGCGTGGTATAGGAACCATTAGAAAGGGACACTGCAATTCGTATTCAAAACCACCATCTCTTGAATATACCATGAAGTGCATGAAAATTTGCATTTAAAACCATCATCTTTTGAATATACCATAAGGTGCATAAAAAAGAAAAAGCTTGATTTGATGCATCAAGCGCGTTGCATAGATTAAAAAATATATTTTCAAGGCTAAGCCGTATTAAGTTTGAAAGAATACTTAGGTCTACAGTTCAACAAGTGCAAATGTGGCTGTACTGCTGGTACATACGGTATATTGTTCGGATGCGAGTATCACACAACTTCAAAGGTGATTCTCGAGAACAGGCACAATAAAACACACTGAAATAAATACATTTCTCAATGCCGGGTAGGCACAAGTCTTGAAAAACATAATAAATAAAGATGATGTAGTTACAAACAAAAAGCACAGCCACAGAAAAAGTAAAGAACGCCTCATGTATGCTCCGCTGGTATGTCGTCATTTTTTTACCTATAAGAAAGAACTATGGGTTTGAAAAATGTAGGGATGTTCGGGGTTATAGAATTAAAGCCATGAGTATATCTCAGTGATTAGGATGCGTGTTGTGGTCAGGACAACAGCACACTGTCCTTTTAATTGCTTGTTGAGCATGCACAATGGTTACATTGAATAAGACCTAATGTCTGCACATATATAGAAGAATGAGAAGAACTGCTTCAATGAGCTGTTAATCATGCATCCTTTTACGATTATTTTTTTCTACCAGAGCACCGTTAATCATAACGATGTCAAATAAAAAAATTGAGAAACTGTAGACCGATCTCACAATTTTAAAGAATATTTTGCCAAAATTTGCATCACATTTGTCCCAGAAAATGTGACAGAGCTTTCATTTCACTTCCCAATAATATCTAAAAGTGAGATTCCTTGTTTCTAGCCCTCGTATGCGTTACAACAATGAAGCGTACAAATTTATTTCGCTTTGGTCAGCAAAAGTTGTGGTGGTTTCAAGAACGGTGCCAGATGTCCCTACAGTAGTTTTAATGAGGCATTTGGTGGTTTCTTGTACAAGTGTCGGCGTACAATTTTCTTTTACTTCTTTAGGTGTAGCTGGTATCACAGTCTGTATTGCCCGTCTATACTATACACAGGTGCTCGTTGGCGGAATGTGAAACATGTGACAATCATTTCTTTGTGTGACCATCGCTCATCAGCTTCTCGTAATGCTGCGAAAAAAAAAGGAATAAAGTCATGTTAAAACTTGGACTGCACTCCCAAGAATTCACTGCAAGTCAGACACAATAAACAGCGATTTCAAATGAAGTGCCTTCATTAAATGAGGCTACCAAAAATGAAGAGAAACAATGAAGAAATAATGAAGATTAGGCGATGAGTCCCTCAATTCTATCCTCAGCTATGCTGAATTGCAATTGCAGACGCGGAGCAACTTTTTCCACTCTTTCTGAAACAAATTTGTTCCCATAGTGAAATGACAGCACAAGTCTGCACATTCCAAAGAGAGAGTCGGAGATGAATTCACAGTAGACCAGTGCGCTGGTACATACTAAAATTGCCGACGGCGGCGCGCCGATGGTTCCACCTTCAGCAGTGGCGTGACGCGGGGCATAGGGAAGGGGGAGGGTGGGTAGATTTAAAAGTTGGTCAGGACAGAAATTTGTCCCCAGATTAAAAAAAAAAACTCTGTTCCTCCGGAAGGGCAAAGCAGTTAACATGATAGCAATATGTCTTAATGTTATTTATTTACAAATACTGCTGTCTCAGTTTTTGAGACATACCAGGTGTAATTACAGATGTTCAGCATCTTGAAAAATACAATTTAGCAAACTATATGTCTACAGAATTCTTTTTCAAACGGTTCAGCACAGAGTCTGTACAGACACTTATCAAGCTAATTCCATAAACCAAGAGTCTGTACAGACACTTATCAAGCTAATTCCATAAACCCATGTCCTGCGGGAAAAATAAAACAAAGCAATTCAGAACATATTTAACCGGTACAATATTTAGAAAACCAGACCGGCCCATACCAGTAGCAGGGCTTTTTGCACATGCAAGGAAACACTTCGGCCATATAAAGCTTTGTTGTAACCCCACAATAATCAAATTGCGGCAGCCGAGCACTTTGGCCACTAGACCACCATGGCAGGTAGTTTGTAACACCAGTGTAGAGGTAAATGAGCCAAATGAACCTAACATAGTCACACACAAAGCTTTCAATTCAATTTGAGCAGCTACGGCAATTAATATTGACAGCTTGGTGAGGCAGTATCTCAGCTGGTAGAGCTCAACAGCGAATGTCAAGACAAAATGAAATGGTCGCGTGGCAGAGACACTACTACTTCTGGACACACATATGCGAACGCTTCAATGTCACTTTTACAAACCTTATGAATCGACAAATGCAGCATAAAAGGCACTGTGTGTCACGGAACAAGAAAACAAATTCATAATTAGTTGTGCTCTTGTAAACGATGCGTCACTGCAATCATGTTTATAAAATAGAAAACACAAAGCATACGAGATATATAAATGTGAAGTACTACAAAACTTTTGAAGCTTCTACACTGCTTTTACACAGGGAGAAGCAACTGTGTGAATGAAAAATATGGCACGCCATGAAACTGCTCAGTAAGGCATGCCCGTATGCAATGTATACAATGAAAATCGTAAACAAACAAGATGGCAAATGGCCACCAACAGCAGCATGCTGTAAAATATTAAGCAGAAAACGAAACAGTCAGAGAAATTGTGGCTGAGGCTTGCAGATTGTATGTTTAGATTTCCAAAAAGCCTCTTGACATTCCGGTTCACAGTAAAAAGGTTTGCATTTATGCTTTGAAAAAACACACACACACATACACACACACATAAGAATTCGAGCTGAGGCATGCAGGAGCCCACAAGTTGGGTCAACTCTGTGTATTTCAGTGCGGGTCTAGCATTCCAAAACCATGATACGAGATACGCCACAGTAGAGCGCGCTGGAAATTTTGACCACCTGGGGCTGTTTAACGTGAACCTAAATCTAAGCACACGGGTCTCAAGCATTTTCGCTTCCATCAACGATGCTGCCTAGGCGGTTTGCAGTTGAGCACCAAAACCACTAAACCACCGTGACGGGCGCAACCGCCGACTCCTTTGCGACCACCAAGAAGACAATAAAACTGGCACTACTACAGGTGAAGCAGCAGAGCTGCATTTCCCTAAAGCCGTGCAAAAAATGATTTATTATTGGCTTGGGGTGGCTTCTCATATAAAATTCCAGATAGTCAGGTTTGAAACTACCGTTAAAATGCTGCCTGTAGTATGGACATGCTGCTTTGGCTGATAAGGCAAGCCTCAACGCAGTCATGCCACAGAGAATGGGAAAAGCAAGAACTGATGCATGTATGTTAGTAAACAACGGTTCACCGTAAACCTAGAAAATATAGTGCCACCTTCTGTATACGAGATTAATCTTAAAAAATAAAGGGTAAACTACCAGCAGAACTTTGCAGTGAGTTGGTTATTGGTTGAATGGTCTAAGGTACAACAACTAACAAAATTAAATTCCGAGGTTTCATGAGCCAGAACTGTAAATATGATTAAAAGGTACACTCTAGTGGGCTCATTACTAATGTTTATCGCCTTGGATTGTTTAATGTGCACCTCAATTTAAAGTACTCGTGCACTTTAGCATTTCACTACAATCAAATTGCAGCTGCCATGGCTGGGAATTGAGCCAGTGTCTCAAGAGTGCAAAAATAACTGATTCTCTTCGTGTGCAATGGACGCACTGACACGTGGCAACAATGCACGGGTTTCACTGTTCCGACATAATTTTACTCATTCCTCACTCTTAATAGTCTGTATAAAATTTAAGCTACACTAACGGACTATTCGGTACGAATTTCTACAAACCTTGAGTATGGCCATGTCACAGTTTGTGAGCTCCTTCTGCTTGGCGAACGCCTTGGATTCCGTTTTTCGGGCACTGGCCGTCAACTGGACCCACATGTGAGCCACATACTCAATGTCTGCTAGCACGCTGGATGCGAACAAAAATAAAAAAAAGAGCAAACACATGTTTTACAATGACTATCTCTACTGGTAGACAAATCAGTATGTATATATGGTTTAGTTTCTAAAAGCAGTAGTACTGCCAAGGACATAACTAGTACTGCAGATTACCTTAGACTATCTAGCATCCTTTTTAATATGCATTGAAAATGAAGTACAGTGGTGAACTTTTATTCTGCCTGCATCTATTATTTCTATAAAGATGTTTCCAAGAGAAAAAAGGTCAGTTCAGCTGTATCAGTAGATTACCCTTCAACATTACCAAAAACAACAATATGTCAGCCTCTAAGCTCAGCACAAACAATATTGAGGGCGTTTGCAACTTCAATGATGAGTGGAGCAAAGTACCTTGAGATCACAGCCAGTAGAGCTTCATTTTCTTCAAGCAGTCGTATCCTTTGGCTTGTCTGCTTAAGGAGTACACCCTACATTGCCAGAAGTATCAATATTTTATACATGTACAAAACTTATTGAACCAGCACTTTCAGAATACATGATACAATGCATATGACGCTAAGCATCAATCCACTCAACTGTATTACTAAATTATTACCGTTGTATGCATAGTTGCATGTACGTGAGACCAAAATATTGGTCCACAGTATGTTTAATCGAATAAATAAATAAATAAACATTATCGACCATCTCCCCAAAGGGAACCATGATGGGATGCGAAGCAGCAGTGGTGCACAGGCCGTTGACCCGGCTGAAACCGGTGTCGACGCGGGTGCTGGAAGATCGGTTTGAAGCGAAACTCGGTGTAGCTTTTACTCGAGCAAATTTTTTTTGAAATGCAAAGACACAGGAGGCAGATTTGGTTTCGCATAAGTTTCATCGCAGATAAACGAGCTGAAAGAGTGATTCACTCGATATGCGGTTGAGCGTTGCGGGCAGTGAAAGAGAAGTGTGTTGCGAGCGGGCGGAGGAGCAACACCACCTAGGTGTGTTGGGAGAAGCTGGCCGCTGCTGCGGGTGAGGGAGAGAGTGATGTTTACGCGCAGCTGCGACTTGACCTACTTGGCATCTTTCAAACAACTGCTACGGGGGGAACGCGGTGCAGCGCGTTGGCACGAAGACACGGACGAACGGCATTACACAGGCTAGTCAAAGAGCTGCTTTGCATCTAAAAAAACAGTTCAGTACAGAAAAAGTAGGCATAATCAATAACCACCGCCTAGTACACCTATTGACACAAGGCCTACATGCATCTGTTATGACAACCCTTTCTTCAAAGGGCTTAATATCAGCAGAAGCCAACAAGCATCTCAGTTTAGACAGATAATTTCCCATTTGCAGACATTCTTGCAGCGCGTTGTCGGAATAGGGAACATTTAGGTCTGCAGTTCAACATTAAGAGTAACAAAACGCAATTCCGAACTTTTGCTAAGGCAGACAATTGTTGCTGCAAGACCCCCCCCTTTCTTTTTCTCAATACTATCTCAAACCTGGCAGGGAAGAACGATATCTCAGCCACATGCTTGGAAGATCAGAAGCCACTCACACCATAACACGGGCCAGTAAAGTCACTCATCTCAACATTGAGCACAGAAGCTTTTTTCTGAAAACAAAACAAACAAAGAAAAGGAAGCAAGCAGGAAAAGCATGTCAATATAATCATTGGTTATCAGAATGTAGAATACATATTGTACAAGTATGTATTGCAATTAACATTTCATTGAAAATGAAATACCCCTGCAACAAAGCACAGATAAGTTTTGGAACACAAACAAAATTGCACGCACAGTTTCTTACATTAAACTTCAAGAAGGGTATACAGTCAACTGCCGATTTTTCGGACACTCGAATTTTCAGACATGCCCGATTATTCGGACACCTTCGCGACACCGCCACGAGCCCCATAGAACCAATGTATAAGGAAGTCTGAAATTTCGGACACTCGAACCCCCCAGTGTCCAATTTTCTGGACTTTTGACGTGACGGAACGTCGGAAACCACCACTGACCTCAAACACCACAACTGCGTCACACGCGATTACGATCGGATAAATGAGCATGCCGGTCTACTGTGGCGGCATCTGTTGCTTGAACTCGTTGATCGTTAGCGGAGAAACACACATGGCCTCCGAGATTCCTAACACTGGCTGTGTTTATCGTGCAAGGGTGCTTCACTCATAATAAAAACTATCCACCCGGAAATTTTTTGGCGCCAATAAAGTTCCTTTTGCTTTAGCGCTTGTGCTCGTGCGTGCCACTCTGGCTTCCCACGCAGGGCTTTCACGAAGCGTTTCACCATTTCGAACTAGAACTAACCGTCACACACCGACTTGGTCTGGCCACACTAGCTATTTTGAATGTTTACCAGCGCCACTTCCGGAGTACCTGAGGCACCGTCGCCTGCCGCCGTGCCGTTTTGTTTACGCAGCCCACATGGTGTTTGGCTAGCCTAGTGCGTGGTTGTGCGATCGTGTGAAGTGTGCTCTGCAACGCTAAGCATAGGTGCTTCGACGCTCGTCAGCAAATTCTTTTGTTCACATCGAGAGAATTTCGCTTGCCTGTAATGGCCCCCATTCTGCCTTCGTCGTCCTCGCCGATGGCATCGATGCGCGGAAAATAGTACCATCGGTAAACGATGGAGAAGAACATGATAATATCATGAACGGTATTATCAACGACCTCCGCTCTGCTGGTGCTTACATACCCACGGAAGTAACTTTTCAGCAGTTCGTCGACGCTGACAACGAGCTCGACTTCTGCGCCGAGCCAACCGACGACGAAATGGTCAGTCAGGTTATAGCGGATTCAGATGACTCCGATGTCGAAAAAGAGAAACCAACACCTGCATCACCTACGACCGCCAAATTGATGCGAGCACCGATGACGCTGTCATCGGTGTACAGTGATGACATGACCCTTGCTCAGATCGAGGCGAATGTGATCACATGCAAGCGGAACGCCGTTCAAACAAGAATCAAGTTTTTCAAGCCACTACAGCTCTAACACCGGCTGCCCTGACGGCACCCGCTGTCGGCTGCATGCATTTTTTTAACGGCTCTTTTCAGAGCCACCCCACTGATGCTTTGGCAAAGTTCCGGAAGTCTGGTACTTCGACCTTGACCCTCTTGATCCGAGAAATATCAATGAAATAATGTGTTTTTTGCTTGCATGGAAGAATATTAGCAAAATAATGCGCTTTTTTTGCTTGCATTAAAAATTATCAGTAAAATAATGTGTTTTTTTTGCCTGCATTCATTTTTTCGGACTGTCCGAATTTTCGGACGGTTTTTCACTCCCTAGGGGGTCCGAAAAATCGGCAGTTGACTGTATTTTCCTTTACACTGAGGAACATGGGTACAGTCAATTTTGGATATATCGAACTTGAAGGGGATCGCAATATTGATAATTCTAAATAAATAATGCAATTGTAAGCCTTGAATTAATGCATTGTAACTCTTGAAGCCGCTTTGAGAAATCGTAATAAGCAACAATATGACAATTCGTTCCCAGTTTACGTGGCAACTTCTTCTTTTGAAAGTTACCACAGTTCAATTTGCACGAGAAAGGCCCATAGACGTCTTTCCTCTTGCATGCCGTCAAGTTTATGAAGTCATCCTCATTATTCGAGCACTGAAGCTTCAAAAGTAAGCCGATTCAGCACCTTAGGCTACAAAACTGATTAACGATGACGCCAATGCAAGCTCTGTAGCGTGGTAAAATGTTCTTTAGCAGCTGCAATAGAATGTTTAAAATCCCACGAGACCATTTCCGTGGCACTGTCAACGCCAGCCATGATATTAACACTGATGCAGCCAAAAACATTGACCTCATCATCTGCACCGACAAAGTTTCTTTCTGTACTCCAGTCCAATGTGTCGCCCGGAAATGCTAACAAATCGCGAAATTCACTGAGGCACTGCATGTCGTTGTCAGCTCTGACAGCGCAACCAGAGTCGTCACCTGTCGCCAAAGCCTATGAGGAAACTGCACATGACACTGCTTTGCTGGACGTCGTTCCAAACACCAGTCATCATTTTTATCACTACATGCGATGCAATGTTTGGTTCCACTCCCAAAAGAAGATTCACCAGGATTGAAGCGAGAACTATTGAATTTGACAAGATGCAAGTTGCAACGCTGTTGCCAAACAGATGTCGACAGCACTAAGGGCTTTGTAGGTAGTAGCAAGCAGAAAGCAAGAAAAAGCGCAGCCTCGGAAATGTGTCTTTTATAACCAAGAAAGCCAGATATAGATCATAAGGTTTCCAGTCTCGAAGGCTATGCCTTTCGGACCCACATGCCATCGTGCGCGAATAAGGAAGGAAGCATGCAAGGAAGGGAGTGTGAACATTGCAAAGATGCCGCCGAGTCACTTTGCATTCACATCCGATTTCAGTGCCCTCGGCAACTGCACCCCTTGAAAAACGATGTGTTAATGCATTACAACCTATGACATATTGTGCATCACGTGCTGGTGCACTCACAAAAAGCACGACGCAACCAACGAATTACACAATCTTTATGTCACCTGCGCTTGACGAGAGATCCAAACTTGTTAAACGCGGCCAAAAAATGATCAGTCTTTGTCAGAATAAATGCACTTTGTGGGCTTCGGCCCAGTGCAGCGTTCGATATATCAGATGTCACGCTTGGTGGGAGTTCTATATCGTGCACAACAGTCCCATACTTTTGCACGGAAAATCACAGGGGATTTATCAACTGTTCAACATAGCAAATATTTCTATGTATTCGAGATCGATATACCTGGGATCAAATGACTTGTCATAAATAAACAACTATAACATTCACCGATGACAAACATTCATGAAAAAGAGGCTTGTAATAATGACAGGATTATAGAAAGAAAATTTTAAAAAACTATATTTACAGTATAGAGTATTTCTAAGCCACGTTTTTCTAGCATGGTCTCTGATTCCCTACTTAATTGAAGTCATAGGTATTGCGCAATAAGCCATTTCGCTCACCCTGACTGAAGACGGCAGGCCAAAGTCTTTGGTTCGATGCTCATCAACATACCCTATCACCGCTGCCGAGTTCAGGCATGAGCTGTCCAGGGAGTCAAATCTCTGGTCCTCAAACCACAGGAATTCGCTGCATAACAAGACCGTACAAAGGAGCATCAAATGATGGCAGAAATTATGAACCACAATGTAGCAAAAACATGAATATTTTTTATTTCCCATAAATTTCTTTTGTCTGGCAAATTTCCACAGAACCCGTAGCTGCGCACACAATGAAGGTTGTAAGGGAGGGCCCACAGCTCCACCTAATTATCAAAGAAGGTACCAGGTCACCGTTTCGATAACAGATAAATCCAAATTTCCAACGTGACAGAGGGTGCAAAAGACATAACCAAGAAGTAGTTTTGTGTTTTGAAAATCGTGGCTCTGAATTAATTTACATTGAAACAACTCTCTACATTATAAGTGCTCTCTTGTTGGTAAAATTAACACTGCACATAATTTGTGACACCGATCCCTCACATTAGCTTGGGCTTGTGTGTTAGCTCTCTGTTCACCTGCAATGGCACTGACAAACGTTGCCCTTGATTAGAGCAAGAAATGATCCATCAACTGACCCGAACCGCCGGGGTGCAAAGAGAGCGAGAACCTTGGCACTGGCGGCAACCTCGTGCGCACTGAGGGACCTCCCCACCACGATGATTGGCCGGCCAATCAGCAACGAGTAGAGAATGTCCTCCACTTTCACCCGCCTGTTCAGCACTTGAAGAAATATTGCTTCTGCAAAAATGAAGCATAAGAGTCACATGTTAAGTTCCGACCTCCCGAAATAGGACAGTACTTAGAAAGAAATTATAAGCCAAACCTCCAGTGCCTAGGTGCCACAATGCATGGTGTTGTATAATGCCCACGTCCGACATGATGTCATGGGCCCTCACTTTTCAAGTCATCAGTTGCTACAGTAGTAGCTTTAACGGACCTATAATAGTTTTGACGATTCTGTATAAATGCATTTATATGGTAGAGCAATTTGTACTAAGATTCATTTACAGATGAATTTAAGCTCTACGAGTCAATTGTGTAATTTTTTACAAGACTTTAAACATGCCATTTCCTACATATTGCAGTGGCTCAGCTGAAAGGGTTTTTGACTGTCTTTGTATTCCCAACATCAGATAATTTTTCGTTATGTAGCACCGGCGACCTATCTGATTGGACGTTTTCCGCCCACGAAACTAAACTACCGGTGGGAAGCAAGAGTCATCTGCCCGTATTACAATATGCTCCATGTTAACCTGAGCTGTGCGACAGTGTTTATCTCAAGGTTTCTCTTCTCGGATACCCTAAATCGCACTCGCTGAACAGTGTGCCATAAATCTAGAAACTGGTGACTTCCAAAGCTGCGACATTGTGTAGCGCTTGTAAGGCATCTGGCAAGCGGAGTAGCTTCAGCTCATCAGCGCAGTGAGCGTCAGGCTCTTGTTATCCAATCAACGCCAGAATATCTGCAGCTGTAATTTCAACTTGGACGACACCATCGCCTCACTTTACGCTTATTGGCAATCATTTTCAAATACAGGTGAATTCCTTTATAAGAGGCATGCTCTGGGCAGCCTTTCTTGTCTTTTATATGAGCTGTTTCTTATAAGCAGGGTAATACGAATGCATTTTTCGATTTAACTGCATTTTATTGTAGGCACACTGGTGCCTCTTATATCAGTGTCTCTTATAAAGGGGTTCCACTATACTTTTTATTTGTCCGCATGCCTTCGTAGAGTGTCCCCGTACAGGAGAATAAAATAAAAACAGCTGGTAATGTGGCAGCACCTGGCAGGGCAAATGTAAATCCCGCCAGCGCTTTATCTGTTGCCAGACAGCACGCACTCGGCATGCTCAGAGACATACTCAAAGGAGCTCGATTCATCAAGTACACTGCAGTCGCCAGCGGCGCCTGGCTGTGCAATGAGTTGAGGAGGCAAGGCAGAAGGCAGTGGTATGAAGGAAGGTGTAACTAGAACTGCCCACAGCTACCTTGGTATAGGGTGAGTCGCTTAATTTCTGGTGGAAATGCTCACAAAATTTCAAAAATAATTTCAGAGTCCCTTTAATTGCAATGGGCATCATACAGGGTGTCCCGCATAACTTAAGCCGGAACATTGAAAAATGAAAGGCACTTCAGAGGCGAATTGAAACCAAACGTATACTATTTGCACTAGTCTACAGGTACTCAAATTATTTTTTTTTAATTTTTTTTTTCAACTAAATAATTGTTATCTTTAATAACCTAACTTTTAAATTCTTGGCTTAAAACCCAAAATATCAACACTGAGCTGTAGAGCACTTTCAAAAACCACCGACTGCATTGTTTCCAGTACAATACATCTTGTGCTTTTTTTTTTACTTCATGTAAAGAAAGCCTGCGAAATTTCAAAAGAAGCCGTGCGACGGGCCGTGGGTGCACTTATATAACGCTGCTCTCAAGCGTGCAATCGGTGAATAAGGTCACCTGTGGCTGCCACGGGGAAGTGAAAAGGTGCTTTCAAGGTGGCCGATGTTTGGGCGTCACATAGCACAGCAAGCAGCCTGCTATTCATAAGAAACACTCAAAGTCAGCGATAGAATATTGCTTTCACTTCTCTTGACAAACCACACTACAAGCTCAAAAATCACTCGTCCCAGCCATTGCATCAGCCATCGCATCAGCCATTAGCTGATTTGAGCACGGCACTCGGTGATTACTGGGGTCACCGCAGGAAGCCGCGACTTGCACACACGCAACCGCTCTAACGCCGCACATTCGAAGGACAAAAAAGAAAAAAAGAAAAAAAGAGAAGTGCTCAAGGTCACGAGGCGCACGGGACGTAATTTCTTTCCCTGTGCCATCCTTCCCCGTTGAACTTCCAGCGCTTTCGTCAGAACAAGAAAAGAGAGAATGCAATTTCAGCGTGCGACAAATCTTTGCGTATTGCGACAAACCGGGCGCACCTATCACACCACTGTAAAAAACAACTGAACTAAAAAAAAAAGACAGCACTCTAAAGGGTGAGAAAGGAGTACTAATAAAAACAGGAGATTATTCCTAGCACTATTTCTTTGCAAGTACGCCTCAATAGGCTCTTCAATAGTGGAGCAGTAAATCAACTGGCATATAAAATTAATGGTGCCAGTGGTGCAGTCACCTTTTAGCTGCAATTATAAGTATAATGACCTTGGTAAGCACATGTGAAATAATAGTGAACTATACGCTGATATTCTTGCTGGAAGCTCCAGTTCGAATGAATGAGACCAAATATATTGTTAAAAAAAAAGAAAAGTGCAATTTCTTCTCATTGCAGCACATACTTCTGAGAATAAGGAACAAGTGCATACTGACCAGACCCATCATGGACACAAGTCTGCAAGGCATCCCACTGTTTTTCCAGTGTTAGCCCATGCCTGCAAGTCAGGAAAAGAAAAAATTAAAAATTTCAAATAACAACTAGTGTAGCTTTTACTTATTCTATTAGCTACAAATACAGGACTAACCTATTCTGTATAAAGCATATGTACACATAACTGCAATGTTTACTAGTGTAATCAATCTATAATGGCAAAAGATTTTAGCAGTTGTTTTTGGGCAACCAGCAGTCATAATTTTTTTTTTTGCTCATTGAAACTCTTACAACAGGTCAGAAAAAGAAGAATAAACAAACTTGAACAAACAATAACCAAATAACACTAATATTACTACTTTTTCAACAGTTTTTTTTGTAATGTTAAATGCCCTGTCTGTTAGCCTACCATACAGTTTGTACATGACACTAACTTCTATTATTTAACTTTTAAGAGAACTTTGAATACATAAAAACATGTTCTAGTTTCTGACACTGCTGATTTAAACTAGCAGTTGATGGTAGATGTATAACAATCAGTTATGAAAAAGCTAACTATCAAATTACATTTCAATAGGGCTAAGCAAATATTTGAACTATTGAATATTTTCTAGTAGTATTTGCAATTGAATTAACAGCAACTATTATTCTTCAAGATATTCGAACTTCTGGCAAAAAATTACAATGGTTCCATTGTTGAAAATCAAATTGTAGTGCTTCAAAATGATGCACGTGAATCCAATTCTTTTTGTGAATATTGACCTATCGTAAATGCTAATGGCTGTCATCGCATCATGGCTCTATTTTAGAACAAGCAGCTCGATCACTGCGCTGACCAGAGGAGTGAAAAAGTGCAAAGCGCGGCATCAACCGATACCCTACTTGAGATTGACTGAAACACGAACCCAATGTTTTGATAAGAAAAAAAGATAGACGCAAGTCACCCTTGCGGAAAAATAATTATTCTGCAAGAAGTTCCTTTTCTTAAGTGATTCAGTTAGTTCGTGTGCCGATTCACAGGGTAGTTACCTTGACAAGCTCAGTCAACACGGAATCGCTTGAAAATGCCTGCAAGTTAAATCATCAAGATTCGGACATTTTTTCATTTTGGGCTCGTAGAAACATTTCCCGCTGGACATGTGCAGCTGATGATTTCCCTCTGTTTGCACCACTCACGGGCACAGGTTTCAGGCACACAGAATAGACATGACGTAGCTGTCTTCAGCGGGCGAAATAACTTTCTTTTGATATGAGCACGCGCCATTTTCCCTTTGCTGGAAACAAGTTCTGATGCAGAAAGACCTTAGTCAAGCATGAAATGCAGCTGTGTGGGCTAGCAAGCGGGCTAGCTATAAAATGAGCTTGCCTCTTGCGATGGCAATGTCACTGCACACGCCAATGACAGTCAGCTGCTCTTAATCCCTCGGATGTGGCTCTTGGTTTCATACATTGACCAATTCTACAATACACACTTTCCCAGCGATGTCTTAGTGCTGCGAAATCAGCCTGCCATATAAATCTGGTTAGTACCATTCTGAAAATGTCGAAATATCAAGTTTCCAGGCTTGAGAAAATACTGCGCATTACGGTTCAGTTTTTTACACAGTGGGCAGTGAACAGCCACGATAATTACAGGTTATAGTGGAAAAGAAATTGTATTGCCTTCAGCTAGGTTTTTCAGTACACAATGTCAGTGAAATCAAGTAGTTAATGCACGACTTTGTGAAAAACAGTCAAAGTGGAAATGACAGTCCCCTTTTCCCCTTTATACTTACTGACAATCTAACAATACAGTAGCAAATGCAAAACTGTCCGAGTGAAATGTTTTATGCAGACACACCAGCTTCTGCACGTACTGTTCCATTTTTTCTTTATATTCCAGTCATGGTGAATTTATACAATAGTGGCTTCTATTGATATGTTATCCTTACTGAATACAGTTTAGCACCTTATACTCGTTAAAGTTTTGTTTATATGCAACATCAAACATGACTTAAAAGAAGGTGTCAGAAAATGCAAATCTAAGGCATTAAAAAAGCGATAAATGATATGAATGGGAAACAAGTGAAGTTCACTAACTTGGAGCAGTCTGCAGGGTCAGCACATTCTTCATCCCTGCTCCAGTAGTTCCTTTCCCCTGTTGAAACCGACAATGAAAAAAACATCCATAAGACAACCGAACATAATATGTGAAAACAAATGTGCAACACATTGGCTAGAAGGAATACAAGAGCTTTAAAGGGGCCCTGCAACACCTTTAAAAATACACATAAAATGAATTCAGCAAAGGAGCTTATTGCATCACAAAATGACTACCGCAAGAACATTTGGAGTCCATCCAGTACGAGCAGGCTTACAAAGATTTGTCGCGCGGTGCAACTGCCACACCTCGTCTCATGTCCCGACGAAAGCACTGGAAGCTAAGCAGGGAGGATTGGCACAAGGGAACAAGGCACGTAATGCGTGCCTCGTGACATTGTGCCTCTTTTTCTTTATTTTTTTTCCCTTTGTACACGCGAGTTTTCAGTGAGTTGGCGGGTACACGAGTGGACAGGTCGCGACCTCTTCTGGCTGCCCCAGTAACTCCTGAGCGCGCTGCGCTCAAATCGGGCAATGGCCTGATAATTGGACATGTGAGGCAACAATTTCCAGGTATACAGCATCATTTGTCCAGAAAAGAGAAAGCAATTTTTAGCAGACTTTGAAAACTTATTGTATATTCCAGGTCGTACGGTACACCATAATATTTGGCTCACACGTTCTGGGGAGCCTCAACTATCGGCCAGCAGTGTTTTCTGACTGTGCTCAAAAAGTATTGCAGCGCCCCTTCAAAATAAGTTTCAAGAGGACAAAACAAAAAACAAAAAAAAACACTAGGTAGACAAGGGCGGTTAAGATACCACCCCTAAACGCTCGAAGACTTGTCTAGTGCCAATAAAATATTCGCCATATAAAAAAATCACGTGTTGAGGGCCTGTGGCAGAATCCAAATTGCCCGCTTCCATACAGGGAGTTGTACCACAGCTTACATGTCACCACTTATCACTATCCTACAGCCACAATGCATTTCCTTGCAAAACACGCAAAAGGACGACACAGCAGCAACCTGCAACATGACAGATGTGTAGGACTGTGCGACTATTCCAATGCTTCGAATATCTGAATTAGTAATGCATTATTTGATTTCACTTCAATTTAAACTTAAATTGTTGAAAATTTTGAACTATTCAAAACAAACAAATAATCGCACATTAGTTCGGATGTAATACCCTGTAAAGATGGTTTCACTGTACTGGAGGCCACGACTAAGACACGAAAACACATATCCACGAAAAATCTGCAGTGCCACAAAGCTCCACTTCAAAGTTAAATGAAGATGTTATCCTCACATTGATTGACTTTTTTTCTTTATATCAACTTATATGCTATAAGTACAGCCAATTTTAGAACGTAACATAATTTACAGGCTGTCACTACCATTCTACCAAAAGTGAAATCTTGCTACCATTCCAAGTTGATATTTGCAAAGGACTTGTCTCAATTTCAAGACTATACTGTGCAGGTTAGTTAGGCCATGACAAATATGCCCATTAGTCTTTACATAACACGATACATATATACTATTCAAATTCTATTCGAAATTATTTGACCAAAATCACTATTTGCTTCAAATTCTCTCCGAACCAAAAATTCACTATTCGCACAAGCTTACGGGTGAGGCAGTTTCACTTACTTGCCAATAGAATGAGTTACACGAGCAAGTAAATTCGTACCAACACTATCCAACAAAAAAAACCTACTAAAACACAATTCTGCAAACAGCACATAGCTCAATGAAAATTTAACTCTAGTCGCCATCATCCGTGTCAAGAGTAACTTCCAAAAGTTCTTTTTTTCCAGGAATCACATAGAAATATATAAGTAGCATTTCATCATGCCTTACAACGTGCTGCAAAGTAGCTTTTATTGTAAATCATGGTGCATTTTAGTAACAGGATTATACTCAGATGCCATGTCCGTAGACCAGCACTAGAACACTCCAATAGAGTTTGAGGTCACGCACCAAATATACCTTGGTTTCTTAATCACTCGATGACTTCAGTATAATAACATCCTTAGAGGCTTTCTCAACTATTAGTCTATCCCTGTAATGTAGGGCATTATTTGCCTTTAGTGTCTTTAAAACGTAAAAACTGGGTTAGCAATCACCGAGTGAGTACTGTATGTCGGAGGATCATGTTATGCAATGTTACACGGCTCGTGAAGTATGAAAAGCTCACGCAAACTTACACACGCACACTTTCGGGGCTTGAACCTTCTCTAAGAGCAACAGTTAGTAAAAAAACAAAGAAACAAAGAGACGAGTGTGAAACAACGAGGAAACCATTATTAGTCACGTATGCACATGCTGGCAGAGAATGCAGTAGCGTGTAAATTGGGCAAGAAAAGCAAGTTAACCAGCTTGAGTGACGCAGCAGTTGTGATCCAACGATGTTGGTCGTTGGGCGAGTTGGAACAAGTCAGTCACAATGGTATTCAGTGCAAACGCTAAACAACAGACAGACGAGAAGACGTGCACATAGGCATGTATCTCCTCTAGTTTGTTTGTAATCTAGTGTTTACGTTAAATACCGTTAAGTTGTAAGCGAGCCAGCTGCTGACTAATAAGACACACAGAAAACCAGGTCTAGACATTTACCGGGCTCTTCGATGTTATTCCCACTCCCACTGCATTTTCTTTGCCATAGTAACTGCTCTGAAAGAAAAGAAATAAGAGCACAGCAGGTACCTGTCAAGCAAACGTGTAGAAAATGGTTACCATTCTTATTGCAAACTTGGCAGTAGAAAGAATGCACCACATCAAACTGAGATCACTTTGGTAAGCTAACCATCAACAAGTAGCAGTTCTTGACTTCATTATTAATCCAGACTTATCTCAAGCCCCATTAAGCTTCAAAGGTGATGCGACAGCTCGTGTTTCATTTGAACATTTTGGTATCCTGAGGCGAGCGGATGCGATTCCCTTGCTTCCCAAATGTTCGTTTACCCGACGCAATTCGCTAGGTACTACGTTTTTGTCAGTGGATGTCAGTGCAAAAGTGCTTAGTGTGTAGCCCAGCTGATTGCTAGACAACAGGTAAATGATCTGAAGGAGAAGTACTCGTGCGATAGCCCTCCCAGTCAAGGAATCAACAAAACGAGTTTCTAGAATGAAATAAGCCAATTCAGACCCATCACAGTGACATATGTGACTAGCACCGACCATACCACCAGGATTTTCAATGAGAAAAGAGAGTTAGGAATCAACAAAACGAGTTTCTAGAATGAAATAAGCCAATTCAGACCCATCACAGTGACATGTGTGACTAACACCGACCATACCACCAGGGTTTTCAATGAGAAAAGAGAGTTAGTTTGCCCAAAGCAAGCATACCTGCTCGCATGCATGAAAAGCGCATGGCTGTGCCAAAGGGTTCACTCTGCCTCACCTCTCCACGTAGTCCGCATCCTGGATGACCTCTGTCCTGATGAATCTACGCGCAAAGCAGCAGCCGGAGCAGCACGACATTAAGGACAGCATGCAGTACATAAAGACACATTGATAGCATGCAAAACTATCCAGAAATTCGTCTACATTGCACCAAACCAGAAGCTCAGGATTACATTTTTTTTTCCTTTTTATATTTACCCACTCTACATCTCTGTTACAACACGTGGCATAAACTACCTCTGAAAGTTTTTCGAAATGTAACATGTACAGATCACCAGTGTATGAGAAGTCTAAATTTAGAATTGCCCATGTTCTCTTGAAAGCCGGTACTAATTACAGAACTCTACTAACCTAATCTTCTAGTATTTCTTCCTATAATTCCACTGACAAGTAGCTCCTGTTGAAAAATTTTGATGTGTGGTTTAAATCAGCAAATTAATACTTGATCTCAGAAATTTTGAGAAAAAGCTATGCAAACATAATTTGCCATGAAAATAATGTCCCATTTAATTAAAAAAATCTGGCTGATATGCTATGTGTTAGTTGACATCGGCAAATTAATGAGAACTCCACAGCTTAAAAAAAACTGCCGCTGCTGGTGTAGTTACAAAAGCTATAATAAAAAGCACACAAGACCTGCCTTAAGCAACTACACATTGGTCTATGTCAGCCCTTTAAGACCAATACTACACAGGGCTAAAGATTTTCAATACATTCTCTACTCTTTAAAGGCAAAGGCTCATTGCAAGCCACTGATAATTATCCCACTGATAACACTTGCCAGTTTAATGATGGGCATGGCATCCTAAGTCATACATATGTTGAAGGTGTGCAAGATCAATTAAGTTACAAGAATACAGGTAGAACAAAGCTGCAATATATTTATTTATTTATTTATTTAATTATTGGTACTGCAATCCCCTGGAGGGATTTTAGCAGGTGGGTACAAAAGACGTAAACATCAGCATATAACACCAGGCAAACAGATGGAACAGCCTATCACAATTATACAAAGCTGCTCTTTCCAAGTTCTTCAATACCACTGTAAGAATTCAGCACACACAAATCTAACAAATAGAAATTATGCACACCTTCCTAGCACCCACCTAGAGCTGTTTTACTACAATAGCAAAGCTATGCAACTGAGTTGAATTTAAATTCATGGAATGGCTCAATCTACTTCATTCAGTCGACTCTTCCAGATAAAAAAAATTGCTGAAGCATACAAAAATGCATTAGTAATTTGCGATGGCTATCTTTTGTTACCAAAGCGACAACCTACACACATACTGTAAAATGCTGAGCAAGTACCCCCTACCCCTCCCTTTTTTTTGGGCGATTTGAAGTATGCACCAATACTCAAGCAAGCGACTCCTCTCCCCTCCTGCCGTTTCCAATGTCATTCACTTTTTATTTGCCCGACAAGGGCAAATAAAAACAGCGAATGTATCCATAATCAATAGGACATTTTATAAGAAACATAGTGTGAGCATGCTTTATTAAAAGCAGCTCTTCTGCTGCCATCTTTAATTTTGATTCCCGACTGAAGGGCTGATCCTCTAAGTCTCTCCGAGTTATACTTCACCATAAAGAGGTCGGGGCGGCGCGGCATACTCTGGATCATCATACAATACGTCTTTGGACGCGCTCTGGCATAGAATTTTTTTGCTGCTAATTTCTCAGGCCCTAAAATGCAAGTAATACTTCAAAACATTGACTTAACATTCTAAATAAATGTAGCATTACTCTTATAATACATCAACAAGAAAGTAAATTCTGGTTTCACAAATCACACTTGTGACAAATTAAAGCAGACTAAAAGCAAGATGCAAAGACAAAAGGCAGATGTTATTTGCTTTTTGGTCATGGTGCATGAATGTAAGTTTAACGAGTAGTGTAAGTAGTTCTAGGTTCGTTATGCAACAAAAGACAATGTCAGAAACATTACAGTTTTGTATCTACCTTTCTGGCTTGTTTGCCTGATATGCCAAAACCTCCACGAAGTTGCTACAAGGAAAGACAGTAACAGCAAGAAAGTTAGCCCATCTTATGCAACAAAAGCCTTGTCTTAAAATTATCATATCTACAGACTAACCTATAAAAACATGGACCCCTCATTTCCAAATCAGCGTCCATTTCTTTCATTCTGCACCCTCCACTGAATCCCATTACACCCATAATTGCAGGAGCCTTCAAACTTTTGAAGCACTTTAAGTGAAACCAACAAAAGATACTTGATGACGAAGGAACAAAACGGGTATAAACAGCACTGGACACAGGATAGTACACAGGTTAGTAAAAGAACGACAAAGGCGCCGAACTAACAACTGCTGCAGGAGAACTCGAGTTTGGTCTAGTTGGTGCTTACAGTTCGACATCTCGACCACACAAAACAGACGAGGACCGAGGGAAGTACGCCAACGTGGACAGCAATCTTTCAAGTCATTCTTCCAGAGACAGACATAGCAATACTATATAGTGACTTGTGACATGTGTAGACACATCTGCTTATCAGTCTAGTGGGACATCCACTTATACTAGAAGAAATGAGTTTCTAACTGAAATAATCTCATAGAAGTATGACTGTCACATTCATCGCTTTTCTTTCTCATAAAATGAGCTTCTAATAGCTCTCGAGTTATTTGGTCTTGCCTTCTGCTCAGAATCTCATCCCCTGAAATCGTGGTTTACACGTGCAATCTTTACAGTGCGCATGCAGGTGTGCCAAAACGTCATTTTTTTAAACTTTTGTTCGCGTTCCCTGAATCAATCATTCAGGCACCACCCCGTCTGCCCTATGCAGGACTTGCTGCACATTGGTGAGGTTGTGTGCAGGACTCCTGTAAAGCATTTAGCGTATGGCATGTAACTGTGTCTGCGCATGTCACAAGTCACTATATATTGCTACGTCTATCTCTGAATAAATGAGTTGAAAGTTCACTGCCCGTATCATCATACCTCCTTCTGCCCTCGTCTTTTTTGAGTGGTAGAAATGTCAAACGATAACGACCACGGGTTCATTGCTGCAACATGCATTACCTATATTTCAGGAATATACAATATTCATCCCCCTTGTATGTCGTTCTTTCACCATCCCGTGTCCAGCGCTATTCCATCTTAATCCCGTGCCCACCTGCCTGGTAAGGTGCACTCCCAAGGAATAAAGAAAGTGGCATTCCTAAACTTCAGTGACGCACCCAAATCTCACGCAAGCTCTGTGCAAGTATTACAAATGATGTGCTTGAAAGTAAATCTGAGCTCTTTCCACTTTTATTCCCTCCTACACTCACAGATCATGCATGCCCAAACCTATGCCAGAGCCAACTTTAACTATAGGGTAGTGAAAAGGCAGGAGTTACACCTAGCTGAATACGTCCCCGTACCGCTTTTGTAGTACTACTATGCTGAGTGCATATACTGGGCAGGGTACCTATGGGACTGTGCAGAAAGCCGATAAATAATATGATAGTGGCGACAATATTAAGATGAACATGACAGAGGTGATAGGTCAGCAAAATGCTGGTAATTTCGGAATGTCCAGCTTCTACCATGGAGTGGCACAGACAAACTAAAAGAAAAGCAGCATTATCAACAATCAACGAGCACACAGCAAGCACGGAGTAGACAACACTGCAGAGCCTTCCAGAAGCTTTTTGCCACATGCACAGCACTGACACAGGCCATGCATTACATGCTCATGCTATGTTTAATAAAATTAAATGATGTGGCACCTCCAGTACATTATGAAGATATGACACATGTAAATGAATTTTCGTTTAAGAGGTAATAATGCTGAAGGCATAATTACAAGGCAAAAAGTCAAAAGAATAGTAACTGTAAGCAAGTGATACTAGTTATCCCTCCTGTCTGTAAGATGAACAATAATATAAAATTTGAAATTACATGAAACAATGGTTTTAGCATAAAAAGACATACTGCAAGACAATATTTTTCTGCTCCATTTAATCATCATTCTTCTGATAGTCCCATCAGTGGAATCAGCATTAACGCTCTTTGTGCCCTAGCCTTATCTGCTTTATGAGCAGCAAAAAATTACAATCAACAAACCTCTTTCGTGCTCTCTGCTTAAAAGCCTTAATGATTACACAGGCAGCAAGCATTCTACCAAAGCAACAATTCATACATACATCTTATAAGTGAGCTGCCATGAAAATTTGTCTTTCCATAAATTGGTTTTAAATGATTAGTACATTATTACTGAATCAATATTCACAAAACTGACTACAAAGCTTTCTTACTAACCTTTTCACTAATATCGAAAAAGATGACCTGTGTTCTTGATGGTTAGCAGTCCCTAACCACAGTCTCGAGACTCACAAGCCCAGCATTGGCACTGCACAAACTCAAAGCTCATGCAGAGTAATTGTGCTGGCTCTGAAAATTCTGGATTGTGCATCATTTCCTGGCAGTGCTCATTTTCCGTGTGGTAGCGATATTTACAAACAGAGCTTCAGCGTAAAAATTTACTGTAGCCAACTTCGCGTAATGCATCCGCTCGCTATTCAAAAATACCATTTCGAATAGAAGCAGCCATGTATCTTTAATGTTTCAAGCCAGGCTTCTTGTGCAGTCTGAAATCTCATCACAGCTAGGCCAATGCTTTGGACTAAAAACAGCATCAAAACAACCCCAAGATTTAGTACCTTAGTCGGTCAATCGAGTTTGGTAGGTAGAGGTGCTTATCAGAAACTCTAGTACAGTACTATCATCCACTACATGAAAATCTTAGATGCATTAGGTTTGTCAGTAGTAGAAAAAGTGATCTTTCTCAGGTACAAACCTAACTGTCCTAGGGCCTTTGAAGGGTTAACAATTGAACAATTGAATGCATAAACCCAAAACATACCTGCTCCTTTTGTCTTGCACTGAGTCTCCATGACAGAGCTGCCTTTCTCTGCGTGTCAAGTTTATTGAAGGAAGCAGTTAAGTTCCTTAAGTACAGAAAATTTTTTACAGAGGAACAGTACAATCAAACAACTTACCAGACTCGCTCATTTTTGTGTTTTCAGCTTCAAACCTGCCTGGAAGTGAAAGAGCATTACAATATAAATTTTAAGATTTTAAAACACACAACCGAGAAATTGGTATAAACAAAACAGGTGGAATTTAAGGACTAATTTTTCTTCATTAGACACAATCTTAATGAGAGCCAAGAGAAAATAAAGAGAAGCAAAGTATAGAGGCCATTATTTATAGTAATAACTGTTGTAGGAGTTACGCCCATCGGGCGGATGGCATAATACGTGCTGTGTAACATGTTGCACCATCTGTGACACTATCTGTGACAGACATAATTTCAAAAGGAGCAGTGAACACATAAGCCGAACAGTCATCGACAATCCAGCGTCCACAAGTGTGGTGTGTGCCCCGTCGAAGCGTAGGTTAGTGGTAAACCTGGTAGCCTGTGAGTTTCGTGTAATTTGAGTGCCTTCATTTAATGTCCATCTATTGATGAATTTTTTTAGGCTTTCATCAACTATTTCCATTCCTCAAGGGAAGATGTCCCGAACCCTTCACTGCGATATACAAATGAAGAAATAATTGTGGACTAAGAGACATCTTGCTTATGGCAGGAACTGAACCTGTAAGCTTTGAACAACCGATTTAATCCTCTACCAATTGAGCTATGACAACAGTCGTCCTCTTGTTAACTTAATCGGGTATATCTGTAGTACACCCCGTAAAGTAAACCAGGGCACAACCACTGCCGTAACTCAACTGGCACAGAAGCTCGCATGGGCCTCAAACGGAAATGTCATGGACATGCAGAATAAACAAAAACAAGAGCGGTAATATTGTGACAATGCTTGTCAAAGATCTTGATACAGTAACACAAAACCAAGAACACAATAATACTGGATGAAACACAGGCAAAGTGTTGCTCAAATCACAGGTTAAGTCCACAAAGGAAAAAAATTGGAAAAAAATCATTTGATTAACCAGCCCAAGCATAGTGGACAGTGCAAGTCACTTGCTACATGGTCCTTTTTATACATATTTGTAATAATTCAATATTTTGAATTAGTCTATGGACAGATGTGTACTTTCACAAAGTACAGTGAATACTATCACATTGCGTACATTATGCAAGTAAAATACCAGCACAGGGCTCCAGCTTGTTTGAATTCGCAAATGAGACAATAATATTGGAATCTGGACTTTTATGTCCCAAACCTACAGTATGATTACTAGGGATGCTGTCATGGAGACATTGAAAATTTTGACCATCTGGAGTTCATTAACGTGCACTGACATCGCACGGCCTCTGACATGTCACCTCAGTTGCAATGGGACCACTGCGGCCGATATCAAACTCAGCTACACCACTGCGGCGGACACAAATGAAACGTGAAGTCCACATAAAACCACTCGCATGTAAGCTTTTGAGACACCTTAAAAATCACCGAGACTGAAACTGCAACTTACTGTATAGTTCCTCAGGCAGTGGCATGCTTGCTAACGAGTGGTTGACGCTTCCGTTCTCTTTCTCTCTTTCAACTGCACTGCAAATCAAGCGGGCATGCAAAGCAAGAAGAGGCATTTCCACCACACAATACTTGAAGGAGATACGCTAGAATAAATTTTAATCAGTTTACCGTATTTTTTCGGCAAACAACTCGTTATAGAATCGAACCACTATATTCATGAAACGCGAGACAGAATGAATATGCAAATAAACAAGTCGTGTCGCCCCTGCATTCCAGCCTTTCTCCCCACAGTGAAATCCGTGAAACGCATGTACTAACTTTCTCATCCTATCGGTTATTTTTCAGCATTGGCTTGCCTTTTCACCTGCAACCCTAACGTGGCCTGTTCTGCCAGTGATAATTTTAGGAGATGTAATTCCCGACATTTTCTGAAAGCAACATGCACTTTACAGATTTCTCCCATCTTGAAAGTTGTGGTTCAACACTCGGACCTCTCCAAAAAGACAAGGGCCACCACCGATTGTGCTTGATGCAATTACAGACATTTCAGTGTACACGAGAAATATGAGAGGCAGGCCCGCAGCAAAAAACGTTTTCGGAGACCCCGGCTACGGGCTTGATAAAAGGTCCATGCAAACACGCTCCTGTTACCCTTTCTCAAGGTGGAGATGAGAAAAGCAGTCGAGAAATCCACTGTCCACATCCCACACGCCATTGGCCGCCTTTTCAAATGGCAGGCACTCGGGGTGAGCAAGGCGGTAGTATATCTGGAAAAAGAACAGCATACAGAAGACCAGTACTAGAATTACGCAAACTACTAGTGCAAGTAAATGCTTCTATTATATTTCTTGCAAATTTTAGTTTCAAGTTACACTCTTCATTACAATGAAACAATGAAGCCAAGGAAAGTGTAGGGAAGGTTAATTGTTCTGTTTCAAGTGTATTGTAATAATTAAGACATTAATGTGAGGAAAGTGAAGTGGACGAACTTGCCACTGGCCGGAACTGAACCTGGGACCTTTGGATACGAAAGTTGCAGGTTTGTCTCCTGCCAGCTGAAAGTCAGCCGTATTTACTATCACATCTATATCACAATTACTGCAGTACACCCAGAACAATACAGCTAACATTCCCAATGCCTTCTTTGGCATTGTCGTGTACTGGTTTGCATTATGGTTGTGTCAAACAAAAAAATGAGCTGTCAGAAATTCCCTTCCTTCGTTTACTCAACATCATAAGTTCACATTATGAATAATAAACAGCTTTTATCCCTCTTTTCAATCTACAGTGAGCTGAACTCTAGCCACGAATGGGATATTACAAAGAAGAGCACTGAGGCATCCCTGCTTCCAGGTTGTGCTCTTTGTTGGGCTACTAAACAAATATCACGTGGACACTCTGCAGTGATTCTCCGTAAGAATCAAAACCAAAACTTTCTAAAGAGTAGCAGAATGTTCCAGCTACCAGGTGCTGCACTGGTCGATCAGTACACAAGCAACCTTTTGCTTGTTTGACGAAAAAACATCGAAGAAACCAATTCTCTCATTTCAACCTTTACGTTCATGAAATTATGGCGAACCAATGTCACGATGGCCAGTAAACTTGTTAAAAACCAGGAAAAGACCATGTTCTCTTCGCAAAATTGTGAAATTTTGAATTCCTCACATCATCTGTCGACAAAAAATGTCAACAGTTTGCAAAAGACAAAACTATTGTCAAATGCCATTTACCTTTGGCAGCAACAGAGCCGACCAGTTTAAAGCATGTTTCCTTTTACAATAGTCACCATATTTGTGGTGCACAATATACCAGAATGTTAATGTGCAAACTGCAATAAAACTACATTATTCATTATCAATCTAGTATTTCAAAAACTATTTACATGTTGTAACCCAACAAGAACTATTGCAGGAACAATTTTAATTTCAATCATCAGTACAAAGGGCACACTTCTATGCTTCTGCTTATTATTATCCCTTTATGCATCGCTTTCAGTCATACAAATCATCACGCTGTTTTCCTAGAATTTGTTCTGTCAAAGTGATAATAGAGGTAAAGGGGGACCAATACCACCTCGGCTAGCAGGAAGTCCCCTAATCAAAAAATTGCCTGCGAAGTAAACCGCCCACTTCTCAGTTTGTTTTTTAAATATGAGAAATGAGAGTGTCATTTAAAGAGTATCCTAAAATATATTGATGCGCCCTCTTAAAAAAAAGGCTGCACTTACACACATTGGCTGACTAGACTTTGAGCACTTGTCATGAGACGACACATGACCATTCGAAACAAGGCTAGAAGCTGATGCCCTGGAAAAAAAAAGAGGAATAAACGATACAAGTTATAAAAGAAACAAAGGTTCCGCGATCTTCTTTTGCAAAAATGAGTGGCCTAACAAGAAGCACTGAGTAGGCATTCCATTGTCAGTGTTCCGAGTTTAAATTCATGTTTACATATTTTGCTGCGTCCCATCATTTTCCTCAGGAAGAAAAGGCGGTAAGATGGCAGTCATTTGCCATCTCCACAACCACACCACCTTTGTGGGCAAAGAGGGGACATCAATGCACGATGCACGCTGGTCAATGGAGCTTCAGATTGTGCCAAGCGGCCACAAGGTAAAGCCTGGTAATGAGGTTTTATACGCGGTGGCTTTAAGTTGTGTTTCATGACCTACGCTCAGAGCCATGACGCACGCGTGATGTAGCTCCCTTCTGTGCACTTTCCAATATGCCACTGGTATGAGAGAAAGCAGGTGAAATGTGTGACGGGTCTTTTGGACTACACATTGTTGATAAATTTGAAAAATTTTTGCAGCAATCAATTTGTCAAGCAATGTACTGAGATACTGAGGTCAATTGACGATAACTTAGAAAAGTGGTTAAGGACCACCTTGAGGCAAGTTTCGAAAATGTGTGCTGCGAAGCAGTAAAAAATGATAAAGGTCAATACAAATTGAGAAAAGATCCTTACAACCCAGACATTAATGGCTTAAACAGGGTGACATAATAAATAAAAAAAAAACAATAAGATCCATCATCCTTCACGAGAGAGAGTAAAGCAAACCAAGGATTCCGGTGCCCACCTTGTCGAGTCTGTTGACCTCAAACAGGCACCGTAACGTAATGAAGACACTGCAAGTAAAGATGTTGCAAGTCAAACATTTCACAATGATAGCCTCTGTTAAAATTGATCCCACTAAAAATATAGTGTACCTACATGGCTTTTCTTGCAGGAGACACATGGCAACACTCTCTGCTCTCCTCCGGAAGAACTGGAAGACAGAGACAGCAGCCATAAAATCAATGCAGTTATGCACACATTTAGATTTGGTGACATATTACATGAAATGAGCTTCAAATTCACAGGTGTAACTTCATTAAGAAATCTTTGCTGCACTTCTTTGGATAGCACTTAGTAAAAACTAACATGTTGTTACAGTATAAAGTGAAAATGCAAGCCAGGTTCCATAAGTGATCCAGCTTACTATAACTTTCAGTATTGCTCAGATAAAAAAATTATGCTGCAAGAATTGTTTGCTCTTGAATATTTTAACTCACGAACTACCTGTCGCATTGTTTATACTTGTCCCACTGTTACACTTTCAACTAAATTTCTTATTCACTTCTTCAGATCTGTATTCTTTTCATATAGTCTAAACCACATAAAATTTTGAAGTACTATTCATAAATGCCCACTTGAATGTAAAACACGTCAGCATAAGTTAACCGAGCGAACAGTTGGCTCAGAGACTAAGGAAAGAAAATGAGCGTAGAACACAGGGGAAAATGAATTAAGGCCATAGCGATGAATGCAAAAGGGAACAATGGAAGCCTGATGTGGAGGAGAGTAACAATTGAGGAAACACAGTGCTGCATAAATAGAGGTCTGTCTACAGTGAAAAGAGGAGGCGTCTCAGCAGCGCACTGATGCCCATTCGCTGATGACTCAATCGGTAAGAAGTGTCGAGAGTACGTCTGCCGACGCCGTAATTATTGCCGCTAAGTTATTGCTGCTAAGATGTGCTCCCACATTTGAACTTGCAGACTGGGGAACTCAAGTCATCTGTTGTTAAAGCAACATGCTGTTGACGTTTTGTGAAAACAATCTTGACCCGATCGTTTCTAATGCGATAAGGCAACATCGCTCACCTAGCTGTTTATACACTACGGAATGTCGTCCTCACTGGTGACTTTTCTTTATATTCACGTTATATTTAAAGCATGTCATTTTGAATAAAACACAACACTTCTGAAATGGTTACGTACTACACAAAGAAAGCTTGGGTCATAAATGCACAGTTAAAATAGCCAAATGCCACAGGCTGCACAACACATCTGCACAAATAAAAATACATAAAATAAAAGCAAAAATATCTTGATAGCAAAAAAAAACAATAAACTTCACACTGTAACTAATCACCCTAAGTCACAAATACAATCTACAATTTTTATCATTTCTCAGAGCGGTGGTACATTATTAGTATCCTCCCCCTAAAGCAAAACCCCTTTTGGAATAGTTTAAGCATTTTCCGACCAACTTAACGAACACAGAACCATGCCACCAAGATTACGATACATGAGCCAGGATGTGGCCCGAGCTCAAGAAATTCTGGACTATAGACGCCTCTCTGACGCTGCATTGTCAAAATAAAGACTTTCATTATCTCTCTTCCTGCAGTTAGTTCTGAAACTTACCACCAGAGGGCCTTTATTGGCTTCCCTACTAGCACTAAACTTGGGCACAAGCACGACAGAGGGAAGCAGGACAGTCCAGTTCAGTTCTGGAGCTTTACACACCAACCAGAGTTCTTCAATCATACTGGTTCCAAAACTACATTCCAAAACATAGGCATGCTCATAGCCAATTCTGCAGTGGCCTGCAAATTGTCGCACCATCTGGGTGCAGTACCGCAAAACATCAAAAGCCACGGAGCTACCCTGCATGTGTTTCTCCGAAGCTGCTCAACGCTGCATGCAGCGCCGGCGCCGTCACAAGCGTTCCTTGCTCAACAAATGACGCAACACTAGCAAAACCCCGCGATTTCGCCCAATGGCGAGTTCGGATCTTGATATATGAGGCCCATGGCAAGTTTCGAAACTCTTATGATTGATGAACTCTGCAACACTACAATATAATCATAGGACGTGCCATTTGCGGGTGACTCCAGATAAATTTGGACCAGCTGGAACCGTTCATTGTGGACCTGAATCTCAAGTACACGGGCGCTAGTGCATTTCACCCCCATCGAAACATAGCCACTGCCATGGAAGGGAAACAAACCTTCCTCTTCAAACTCAGTGGCTCAACACAATCAGCTAAGTTGCCATAACACGCATCTAAAACAAGAAACCAGTGCTTGTAAGGTTGATCACCTTGTACGAGACGTACAGCCAGTAGATGCAGAGGATGAAGCCTTTCTTCCAGATGTCTCGCAATGGCACCAGGCCAAGCTCGTAATCCCTCTGAAATGGGATCTTCAGCTCCCTGGGCTGAAAGCAAGGTTAATTGCTGCTTTAGACATTCCCACGTCATTTCTACATACATTAACTGCAGCAACTACATTTCATTATCAAATAATTCCAACACCGCTTGAAATGTGCAATGCTTTGTTATTGCAGGGACCACTAAAGCCAAATAACAATTTATGTCAAGAGTGAAAGCGCGATGTTTGACAACATACAAAACGTCAATTTTAACAGCAGAACCCTACTTGTCGTGAAATTAGGTTAAATCGCACAACGTGCGCCACAAGTGGGACGAATTTAAAAAATGACCTCGATGACATGAGAGCGTCCGACTACAATCAATCACTAGTAATCAAACCAGCTGCAGTAAAAAATACTTTGCGTGCATTACGTAATAAAATGCTGCTTGTCCATTTCCGTTTGATTTATAGAAAAAAGAACCGCCTGAAGTTACTATAAGGAATGGCACGAGTGGTTAAAACTTCCGTTTTCGCCTGGTTAGGCTGGATAGGTGGTGCCATCTAGCGGGCCCAGCGGGGCCCAAGCAAGCAGAAGATTGTTCAATGGCTGTTGCTGCTTCTGTGGCTCCCGCTGCTTTCAATCTGCTGCTACTAGTGTCTTTGGCCACACAATAAAGGCTGTAAAAGTTGGCCACGGCAACAGTGATGTCAAAAAGACCACTTTCAGACAGGTGATATAAAGTGAACTGACGTTATGCGGACCACTAAAACCTGGTTTTGTTTCAATACAAGCACTTCCTTGGCCCAAAAGTAGCCCCATGAGGTTCCTGGACCGCTATTTCAACAATCAACATCCGCTTAATATTTGCCTTTCATGTCCCTTGGCTAGACAGCCAAGGGACACTTTAGTATAGCTGGACCTTTAGTTTCCAGCTACACAATACATCATGATACAAGTGTAGTAGACTCTCATTAAACGAAAATCTGTTACATTGAATTGCTGCTTAAATAGAATAAGTGGTTCTGACAAAGTTCGTTTTGTTCTTGCATTCTGCACCCTTATTCATCTCTCTGTAAACGAAACTTGTGCTAACATTCAATGTTCCAGATGTGAAGCATAATATGAGCGAGCTTGATCCTGTGGCGTCCGCGCACCACTGCGCATGCCCATCCCCTCCCCCTTCTTTTTTCTCTCCTACGCTCCACCCACCCCTCTCTGTCGTTTCGCAACACTGATGCAGGGAGCTTCTGCAAGCTAGTCTCTTCATTGAAAACCCTGACTGCTCACACTTCCCCCATGTGCATTGTTAAACAGGAGATTTCTCCTGCTCATTGTTGAACACTAAAAATTCGCAGCGTGCACTTTAACTAAAAGCGGACTGTGGGCCTCTATGTGCAATCAGAGTCTTCTGTTTCTCATTTCCCCTTAGTGGCGATTGGCATGTTCCAGTAAAAAACACCGGTCCATCTCTGCATGCATTGCACCCCCCCAGATTTCTCTGCAGCGCAACGCTGCGGTGAGTGCCAGCATCAATGTCGCCGCCTGTGTAAGCGTCAGGGCCCGCTGCTTCGCATCTACACATGGCTCCCTTCAGTGGGAGATGGTGCAACTTTTTTTGCCACTATTCGACTTGAACTCAACTGAAAATGAGTCTAACAATTTACACACCCCTAGTAATATTCTAATTGAAAAAAAAAAGTATTTTCAATGAATTATACTACACTGCTTCAAAGAAATGTTATGTGACTTGTACATAGCCTAACTGAACGACAATAGTCATAAAAGGAGCTGCTCTTTGCTCTTTCCGTATGTCTCCATAAATGCACGGAAAATGCTATATACTATTTATTTCTTTATATAGCGTTTAAACCATGTGCCATTCTCGATTGGTCACCGGTATTATTAGCAGAAAACGTTATCATCATCTCTCTCTTGTTAACATTCTGGTCCATTATTACAAACCATTTTCAGGGAGAGCTGGAGGGGGCAAAACTCCCTGACCAGCCCTCTGGCCATGCAAATACTAGTGGCACTTAGGTAGGAAAGCATTCTTTTCCAGAAAGTCCTTCTTTCACATAGTTTTACAAGAACGGTCAGAAAGTTATACAACAAAGCACAGAAGTTTCAAATGTGAAAGCAATGCAACTTGACCGAGAGGAACAGGACAACAGAACAAAACGAGACTTTCTATCCTGCACCGAAGGCCCACAATTGCTTTTCACTACGGCAAAACAGTCCGCTGGGGTGTTATCACCTCAAGGCTAGCTGGCAAGGATGAAGGAAGGAGGATGAACAGGGGGTTAGCTTGGCAAAGATGCAATGAAGGCCAGCTCCCCGACAAGCAGCTGGTACTATGTAACTAACTTACAAGCGCAAAGGTGCTAGTTCACGAGCTTTTCCAGATAAGAAATACAGAGAAAACAGGTAGTACTATCAGGCAAAAAGACAAAAGGATATGTTATCACGTCCCGAGAAGCGCCGATAAGCTGTCTGTCAGGAAAGTAGACAGTGCAAGCGAACACGCCCACTGCCCAAGCACTCCAAAAAATCAATAGACCTCTTCACACAGCTTTGTTCCAACTTCTACAGCATCATGCTATAACACAAGACTATACTAAGCATAGGTTGTCATATTTTTGAAAAGAGGATTGGTTGCAAACTGCCATTTCTGGACGTTTCTACGAAGGCACACTTTCTCATACAGCCGCTACATTATACAAATTAGCTTGGTTTGGCTTAGTTGGCTTGATAAGACCACAATACTGGCAATAAAGAGGCAAGTGCAAATACCTAAGAGTTCTTTTAATCACGCAGTTCCTACACATCACAGGAAGCCTCCACTATTATCACAATGGCATAAGCTCCAAAGCATGTCACATGATCAAACAAACAAAAGAGGGCAAATTTGGAGGGCTCAATTCCCCTGCGAGACCATGCATTAATAAGAATTAACAAACACGAAAGTCAAAGAAAGTATAAGTAATGTTATTTGTATTAGTTATGATGTGAATAAATTAAAATGCATGATAAGGGAACTTGCCATGGGCAGGGACCTCACCTGCAACCTTCGAGTAATGCATTCAATGCTCTACCAATTAGGATGCGGCAGCTTTGGTCATTGGCTAGTTCACTTTATAGGGTATTTATTACCTATATCTGTGCTTTTAAACATAGCTTTATTAATTCAAGAGATTTTATGTACCCATAATATTAACACAGTTTCCATAGAAAGAAATAGCAGTCTGTGAACATAACATAAACTGAACTCTGGTTCTCCAAAGATATACATACACTAGCAATAACATTTCTGGTGTTACCTTTACCTTCATTAAATTATAGAGTACAGAGAGATGCCAAGCAGTTGCTTGGAGAGCAGCTAAAGATTTTACTTGAGTGCGCTTTCTCTGTTAGCAAAGTTGAAAACCTCAACATTGGTGCAAAGAACACCGCATGCAAACCAGGAGCCAGTTGAATGTGCCACCACAGTTTTTTACAGCCTCAAATGCAAACGTCAAACCTCATGAAAGGCAGTGCACACACACAAGAACCTGTGCGAAAAGTGGTCACGGTAGCACAAGAATGTTTAAAAAATAAAAACGGGAAGCACAGACCTCGTGAGGTGGCTCCTTTTCGGTAGCTAACTGCAGGAATCTCTCCAGTTCAGGGCTGAGCCTTGGTAGGTTTAGCAGAGTACGCACCAAGTCCTTGGCTTGGCACTTAATGCGCTGAGCATGTTCGGCCTACAAGGCAACCAGGTGAGCGTGATAGACGAGGCTCATAGCTAGCATTCTTTATGTCCCAATGTCTCTGCTGGGTGACCACAAAGACTGATATTTCTATGCATATACTTAGACAACTTTTCTCCCAACTTTTTGTTGTTCTTTGTACAAATGTAATCCTTACAGCCACATATATATAAGAACTCATCCTAATTTTACGTAGTATGGAACGGTGCTCGAGCTATCCAGGGTTAAAGAACGAAATTAGCACAGCTTTCACAGTTTCTGATTCCTAATTATCATTAGAGCCAATAGCCGTGCTAGTTGTTCCACATCGACAGGAACTGCACCATAAGACAAGACACCAGAAAACAAAGGCGTTTGTACGATTACTTTTCTTGCCTTGTTTACCATTTTTTCATCATGCATTTCATAACAATACAAAGAGTGCTTGTTAAGAAAAAGTGAGTTTTTAAAAGACAAGTAAAAACATTGCACTTGCATCAAATGGGCAGCCAGCTGCCAGAGAGTCCTCGATCTCTTGCAGAGCAGATTCGAGCATGTCTTCGTACTTGCTGAGCGACTCGTGAAAGCTTGCCTCAGAGATGGACGATCCATTCAATTTGTCGCGGTGCTGCTTGCACCCTATGTTTACTTGTGGCACAAGAGAAAAAAACTAGATGTTATGCTGACTATTGTGTAAAGAACCACGACAGATAATGTAAGTATACCTTTCACCAAAAAGGTCAACAGTTAAATGTCCTTAAAAATAAAGCTGCAGCACACATACAAATAGTTTAATCATCATTATTAGCCGATTTTATTTTTCCTACATGATGAAGAATTGCAGTAAAAAGAATTGTCCCCCATATCTATTACCAGAAAGTTTTTACGACGTGCCGAAAAAAGAAACATCTCAGATTTACTTAATTCTAGCAATCTGCTAGGTCTGTCATTATATCAGCTTCTGACTTGATTCAACTGTGGTTTCACAAACAGCGACTGGATCAGGAAGAGCTAAGTAAATTAAGATACAGGCATAATAATTATTTACGTATCACAAGGATTAATGGTATTTCATTGTAATGAATTTCAGGGATAACACTAATTACAGCAAGCATTCAAACACATTTTCACAGCATGTATAGTTTGAACAGTATGAAGAAATGAAAGGATAGCTACATACATCTTCTAGTGTGCTTGACATCCTTAAGAAGATTTCTTATTCCTTGAACAAAATATTTGATGTTGTACAGCTTCAGAGCTAAAGATGCCTTGAATAGGAATGTCCAAGAAAGGGCAAAAAAGACAAATGTCTCATGAACAGAAATGAAACACAAAGATCCTACAAGATCAAGCAAAGTCAAGTTTACAATACCTCAATCAGTGCAGATCGAATGTAGCGTGCATTTTTTACCAATTTCCTGAAAATTAGAATAAATTTCCTTTAAAAAATGCTGCAAGGTGCATGAATGACTGAAAACGTTATGATTATCAACACAACACAGCTTCAAAGCACTTGCTATACTAAAGAAAAGTTTATATGGTACCCTAAAAATAAGCTTAGCATAGGTGAATACCTCAGCTTGTCAAAACCCTATATTAAATACTACACTCCCGGGTCATATTACAATACACACAACTTCACAATACCATACCCTTTGTCAGATGATGCATAGGCAATACACATGGGACGAACAAAACCCCTTGCTTTGTGATCCAACATGACAGAGTAGTTGACAAGTATGTGCAGATCATCTCGTATACTAGGCATCAGGATCTGGCTGTCGAGCTTGGGGAATGTTGATGAACTGAAAAGATGAGGAATTGTAAGAAAACCAATACATTATTTATGATTAGGTGCGATGCATAACCAGCGATAAACTTAGGAATGCACAGGCTAACACACTGCTATTAAAGCAACATTGCTTCATATTGCCTATACTGCAAGCTCCAGGAGTTGTGTAGAAATTCAGTCATAGCTTGCACTGACTTCATAATTCGATCATAAAAAGGGTGAGTGAAAGATTAGCAATTCCAAGACCTAAATGTTTTGGTGAACAGAGCATTTTTGTCAGAAAAATTGATGCAGCATTTGTAAAGTTGTGAAATGATACAAAGTTAACAAACTATACAAAAAGTCACACTGAGTGACAGGCATGCTGCTTTGGTCCCATGACCTCATGACAAGCAGAAAATTGTCACAGCCATTTACACGAAAGAAATGAGCCATGATGCTCAATGAAGAGAAAATTAACAGGAGTACAACATTATGGAAAAGCACTGCAAGAGCATACCACTGTACTAGCACTACCATTGCTTAATTGTGTGCATTCGATGCTTACTAAGTATGTCTGTCACTCATGAATGGTGCCAATTTTACTGCATCTAATTGCAGTACACTAATACTGAAAGAAATTCACAGTGTAGTCTACTATTACTGTGTGATTTAACATGTACTCGTATTTTATATTTTTGAATTGAATACTCACGCTCCTACTTGCTGATAGTCAACTGAAAGTATGCTGATTACTAATGAATTGATGTCTATGTTCTCCACCCTGTCTCCTATGTTGTGAGGTATAGTTACCTGTAGGAAAAAATGAACAGTGAGCATTCATAGCACAAACTGTTGGATGAGGGAATAACATGCTCCTTTAATGATGTGCTAAGTTATTACACAACATGAATTCAGCCCACAAAACATTACAATGCTTTTAGTAACCCAGTTTTCGCAACCCCGAAGGACATTTTAAATAAACACCGTGAAATAAGCGCAACCTTGATTGATTGATATGTGGGGTTTAACGTCCCAAAACAACCATATGATTATGAGAGACTCCGTAGTGGAGAACTCTGGAAATTTCGACTACCTGTGGTTCTTTAAGAGACACCCAAATTTGAGCACACGAGCCTCCAACATTTCCGCCTCCATCCGAAATGGAGCCGCTGCAGCCGGGATTTGATCCCGCGACCAGCAGGTCAGCAGCTGAGTACTTTAGCCACTAGGCCACCGCGGCGTGGCGAAATAAGTGCAACCTTATGGCAGTAATTAAGCACAAGGACAAGGTTTCAACAGTGCTCAGCAGAATAGGATGCCATCAGTAGATTTATATGGCCCACTCTGGCTATGTTTCATGGTTTTGCAAATACAAAGGCTTGCACAATCAGAGAAATTAAGAGAAAGGTCATGTGCCTGTGATATTACAACTGCGAATTGTTGGTTTTTAATTTCAGAGCATCGAAAATGCACAAGTAAAAAGAGTTTTGTTATAAATTACCTGCAAATAAGCAGAGGTAATTAAGCGAACCAAAAAATTGTTTTTATTTCCTGATAACTTCATGAAGTGCGTGTTCCTTATAAAGCATATAAAGAGTTAAGCTTTTTTTCTTTTTTTTAAGTAGACGCCAATGAGTTATTCTCGTGCAATGCTACACTTTTAATGGACCGAGACACATCGCGACAGGTATGCCACAATAGTTCGATAAATGCAGCACCCTGACGCCAACTGGAAAAGTTAGTGACGAAGCTCTGCTCTTGAGATCACTCCGCTACCACCAACCGGTGAAACTTCACTTTCGCGTACAGCACAATCTCAGCTCGCACTGCTTATTGTGATCGGTTGAACATAGTGTAACTGTGTTTCTGCTAGTTTTTTTTTTGTTATTTTCGCTTGCATAACGACGAAACTAGCTACATAGGACGACGACACAAAGCGACAGGGGCGCTCACTCACGAGTGGCATGGGCCCGTGGACTTCGTTGCACTCGGCGATGAGAATAAAATCATTGTCTTCGTCGACGAAAGGGTTCTCTTCCTGCGAGAAGAGCATTCCGCTCCAGTCGTGTTGTATGGCCTGCTTGCTGACGGGATCGTCGTCGAAGTCGAGGAACACATCGGCATGTTGCTGCGCCTCCTCGTCTCGATTAACGTAAGCCCGGGCCTCGGAGTGGTGCCCCAGCATGCCAGGACCTGAGACAGTAACACCAGGGTGGATTTGTCGAGCAGCTGGGCACGTCGCCCACCTCTCAGCGCTCTCCGGTTTCGTGCTACCCGGTGTTTACTGCCACCGGAGGCCGTCGAACATGTCGGAACAACAGACCCGCCATCGCGCCCGCCCGCACTGTGTTTACACCTCGCGGTGCTGCCGGCGAACGAAGGCGCTTGTCAAATCGGTCCGGCACTTCAACGCGTGCCGGCTCTCCACTCAAGGCGCTCAGAGAGCGCACAGCTACCCTTACACACGGCCAGAGCCAGTCACTAACACATAGCGCTGTACTCCAGCATCGACACGGAAGGAGACGACGACGAAGTATAGAAGCCTACCAAACGTAAAGCAATATCTTCTTTCCGATAAAAGGGCGCGCAGATATAATTGAGGATTACGCGTTATAGAGTTGCCCACCGTCATAAAAACGGAGAAAATTCTCACGGATTGCGCGGAATCCCTCTTGGAGTCGGGTGGTGCGGTTGTCGTCGCTACCGTGGCGCTGATCCAATGGAAGCGACGCTCATATTCGACGTTGTTGTTGTTGTTGTTGTTGCCCCTTCGCACTGGCACATACCTTCGTTTTTCCGTTGTTGCGATCTCGTCTTCGTTAGCGCGCACCCTTACATTACACACAGAACACAACGTAATTTATTATTTAGTTAGGCTCAAGGACGGGCAAGTTGTCGGGCGTCACATCGAACGCTCGCTAAACAAAAACTGATCGACTCCGATTGAGATATCGAGACATGTGATCTGCGGTGTTGCCAGACCGTTTCGTGAAATCGGCTGAAGGCGGTAAACGCACACGTACGGCAATGCGTCGTTTCTTCCAGTAACGCAGTGACGTAAGAAGTTGTGGGTTAACTTCTCGAAACGATGTCATCAAAGACATCAACCCTATTCCTAATCAATGCACTGGTTATGACACTTAGAAACGAAAGCACCCAACGTGCGACATTGCATGCGCTGTGTCAGCGGACACGAGGTAAAAGATGGCAAGGTATTTATGGCTTTACGCATGCTTCGTTTTATGCGAATGTCGGGCTTCTTCTGGAGTGATGTAAACGCAAACTACCGCGTTTTCGATCTAAGACCAGCTTATACCAGGGTTTACAGAAATAGAAGCATGAGTATCGCTCCGGCGTCCACGGTAAGCCGACGGTTCTCCTCTGTATGCGTTCCATCAACGACAGTACGTAGCTTTCTGGCACAAAGACATGTGTCAGTGAGACAAAAGTTCTGATTCTCATTTTTTAATTATTTGAATCCCTACCTACCAATTCCTCAGGAGCGTAAAATATTTATTGCGTTCAACTAAGCAGTACAGCAATATCTTTCACCGTGACATGTTGAGCCAATCAGAATTTCAGAAATGGCGTAGCCATTAAGTGGACCCAACAGAGCTCTGAATTTGGTTCCATATTCTAGGACATCCACTTCCAGATATCTTGGTTATCTTTCACCAGATCCTTCGCCAGTAAGGTCTCAGGCACAAGCAATGTGAAATTGTTGTGTCCTTAAACTTTGCCTTCTGAGACATCTATATATGAGTTAATACTATGCTAGCTACTGTTGCAGGTTTTAGTTATATTCTTGTACTATCGTATGCTACCTATAAGGGTAGTTGGAGTGGATGAATATGCAAAATAAAAGCCAATGTTGTATCCGACGAAGTTCAACTGTTCTTTGTGCGTGCTGGTTTGACATGTGCTAATGAAATAGGGTGAGGGGCACCGATGGAAGAGCGCTTATTAAAGTGTTTACATCCTAGAAGACAAATTACTTAGCCTTTAGGACGAAGTGTTTTATCATATATAAGCACGGAGGAGCTTTGATTCAGTTGCCTTTGCCCTCTTTTCAGGAACCAACTTATAATATTCAGCATTAAGATTACCTATTATATTATGATCGAAGTTGCACATTAGTGAGATTGTACCATTACACACTCTACTATCTGGTGTGGTCTCGATAATTTTAACTAAACCCACTAAAAGAGAGAGTGTGCGTGCAAGTTCAACCAGACTCATGGGGAACAAAATTAATAGTTGGTCCATGCCTTCCGGTATAAAATAAAATACTATTACCTGGGGTGCTATTCCTAACATGTCAAGTTGTGTCGTATGTTGTCCAGTTCATCCTTTCTGGTTGACCCAGAGGGCCACCCTGATTTTCTGACTCGTCTAAAATGCGGCCAATACGCAGTTCTCTAATGGCGTGAACTTCTGCGGTGTCCATAATAGCATTTCAGGCCTGTTAACAGTTCTTTTTTTTTTTTTTGGACAAACTCCGCAAGCGCTTATGTAGCGCAGTGATTGTTGAAACGCATTGGTACTTAAAATTGATTAGCGCCGTCCAATTTTGTTTGATATGCATAATCAACATAAATTTTTTGCCTTTTCAAAATGTCTGCATGTGTCGACTGCGAAGAAATGCTTCTGGTGCCCGGAATTCTCGTTCTGCTCGCCGCATTTGCGCAATCCAAGAGTGACCCCGACCAGCTGCCACTAGGAATTAAGGTGAGCCGTCCGGTAATGAGAGATGTGAAAGCGACAAAATGGATAAATGCATAAATAAATAAACAGAGAAAGAAAAACATTTGAACATGTGTTAACCTTGCAAAAATGTACGTTTCCGAGTTTTTGATACATCCACAAATAGTCTCTCAAAACTTTTTGGATGTGCACTTATAATAATATGCCACTATATTGCCAGCGAGCAAGGTGACCTCTAACCATCGACTGTCAGCTTAAGAATGTGTTCGTGTCATGAGAAAGTGTTCGCAATCGCTAGTAATTCAAAATATTTCAGCAAAATCTTTCATTCTAGACAATTGCACACATTTATGTGAGAAGTGAGCGAGCGAAATTCCGTTTCGAAATGTGTACGAACAAACACGCGTTCAGAGTTTGCGTAACATAATGCGGAGCAAAATATTGTTTTGAAAAAGCAACGTACATTCTTCGAACATCGCGCGCGTCCTACGTGTTGCCGGTTTTAGATACCTTAAAATAGCAACAAGTAAAAAAAGCTTGTTAAGTCACCGTAATATAAAAGTACATTGAATATGATTTACCTACAGGAAGAGACGCATAATTTCAAAAAACAATGCAGTGTGGTCTTGGTGTGGTTTGGAAAACAGGCTGTAACTCGTAAACTATGGCGACAGCGAGATAAATCTTTTGATTGATATGTGCGGTTGAACGTCCCAAAACCACCATATGTATAAGAAAGATGCCGTATAGTGGAGGGCTCCAGAAATTTCGGCCATCCGGGGTTCTTTGACGTGAACCCAAATCTGAGCACACGGGCCTACAGCATTTCCGCCTCCATCGGAAAGGTAGCTGCCGCAGCCGGGATTCGATACCGCGACCTGCGGGTTATATTCAGGTAAGGTTAATTTTGCGTAGCAACATGGCTTTATACCATCATGTCAAACGCATTTTAAGCAGTTGTACGCAAGAATATTATTATTTCATAGTATTACCTAACTTCAGAAGCGTTATTGCGAAATCACTGCGGTGGTCTAGTGGCTATCATGTTCGACTGCAGATTCGAAGGTCGTGGGATCGAATCCCGACCACGGCGACCGCACTTCAACGGAGATAAAATGACCGAGGCTCATGAGCTTAGACTTAGGTGCACGTTAAAGAATTAAACAACCGCGCGTGTTGGACATTCCCCGAACCCTCTTGTACAGTATCTCAAAAATCAGATCTTGGTTTTGGGACATAAAACGCTGACAGTTGTTATTATTTGCAAATATCACTGGACCCTAAACGACGCTCCGCAACTTGAATTCACTACGAACAATTTCGTGTCACTTCAAGATTCCATCTTCGCCTGAGGCTTTGTCCTGTTTGGGTTTCACGAAGGATCGTATGTTGGAAGGCCGTGTTTTGGGCGTGCCGCGGTATGCACTATGCGTCGCGTAAGCTGAAATGGGCGCTGAAATTCATGCTGACCCTAGTGAATCCCGTACACCAGTGGCTTCGTGTCCCCTACACGCATCATCGCTTTGCCCCAATCTCTACAAATGGGGGACCTGTGCCTCTGCAGATGGATGCAAGTATGTGTCGAATCGGCATGCTACAGCAAGCATGGCTTTTGTACAACACGCAAGTAACCTGATTATGAAAGTAATAATGAGCAAATGTGAACTAGTAATGAAATCATACAATGACTACTTGCCTAAGTTAACTAGATAATAGTTTGATTACAAATGAACAAGGGAGCTAAACAACCTGTTGGCTAACTATATGTAACCATCATTGGTTTTATTTTATAAAGCAAAAAAAAAAAACAACGAACACTGCATGAAAAATTAGCGCCTTTATATTTCCCAAAATTCGACTGGCATGTCAAGCTAAACGAATGCAGATAAATTCACGAAAGACAGATAAACTATCTAATACAAAATGCGTTGCAGCGGTGATATTTATGTATATTTGAGGAGTTATGTCAGTATTCAAGCTTACATCGGATTCTTGACGGTCGTCCATGGTTGCAGAAGAACCTCAGCATTCCAAACTTGGTTTCCAGCAGAAAGCCCGCGTGAAATCGTCGTGTTCGATTGCTTCTGCATAGCAGCGCGCACAACAGTGGTACGAATGCAAACGTCTTGAGATAAAGGGCGAAATTCCAGATAGGTGGCTCGCTGGGGCTCCGTCACTTATCACTTATCGTTGTTGGTTCTTACAAATACCATTAACTAATCGCTTATTTAAAAAAACAAAAGAAAATCTTCCGTCACTGCCACCTCTCAGCATTTACGCTGGCTGACGGGGACGTGTAAGCAGAATTTTTCCGAGGATGGGGGGGGGGGGGGGTCCATTACCTTTACATGAAGTGGGAGCCGGGCAGGTAAACAGTCATTTCGGGCTCTGCATACCATGGCAAAAAAAGAACGGTGGGGGTGAGGTGGGGGAGATAGGCACGGGCCGAGTGTGCCACTACCTGGCTACGCCACTGCTGGGTGACTTCTGAGATAATCTAAGTACATGACATAGAAGAAGCGATGTAAATCATATGGCCTTTTTAAAACTGTTGCTACACACATCCGTACGCAATCAAACGTTAACTATGTATACGAATACATGGAGGCGTTGTATATAGCTGTTAATTCAACTGTAGTAATTTAACGAAAAATTCAAATGGCCGAAGAGAACATGCAACTTGCCGCAGGTGTCGACTGAACCAACAACCCTCGCATACGCGTGCCATGCGAATGTTTATTGACTTAATTATTAGTGCGGCACCCCGCCGCGGTGGTCTAGTGGCTAAGGTACTCGGCTGCCAACCCGCAGGGCGTGGGTTCGAATCCCGGCTGCGGCGGCTGCATTTCCGATGGAGGCGGAAATGTTGTAGGCCCGTGTGCTCAGATTTGGGTGCACGTTAAAGAACCCCAGGTGGTCTAAATTTCCGGAGCCCTCCACTACGGCGTCTCTCATAATCATATAGTGGTTTTGGGACGTTAAACCCCACATATCAATCAATTATTAGTTCGGCACCAGCCTGTGAATACCATGTGCCGAATGACACCATCTGGGAAGGAGAGTTTTCAACAGACACTTCAAACGGGCTTGTTGAAATAATAATGTGTGGGTGTCACAAACGATTGCAATTTTCGTTTCGCCCGCGCGCCCCATCGTCCAAGGAAGGACGCTTTTGTAACTTAGAAGTGTGGCTGCTTGGGCTAGTTGGTATGGCATGCCAATAGTTATAGCGCGAGAACAAAATGACGACACAGAGACAAGAAGGACACGTGTCTGACATTATCTGGCGTCCACGAGATAATGTCACGCACTTCGGGTGAGGCCCCTACGATCGAACATCGGCGTGCGGCAGACTCGCAGGCTTCCACTTTATGCTTCGGCCTGCGACACCTGAAAGGCCTCGAAGTGGCACATCTCAAATTTATTTGCAGGTCGGTCGACCCGTGTGGGGTTGCACGAGGGGTGATGTATGGGTCTGACTGGCGTACTTGTAGAGCAGACACGGAGACTTGCTTAAACACAAACGAGCATTTAATGAACACAAGGGCAATAGCAAGGATATTACGAAAGTTAACTTAAGAGGAAACAACAAATGTTCGCGCGACGGAAAAGAACAGCTAAAAAACAAACTATTCTTCAAATGAACATTACAACAGGTACAGACATAACACAAATACGCCGAATGTTAATAAAATAACAACATGATGAAACAACAGAAGATACCAATAAAATTTACGAGAAAAAGCTCAGGCTCGTGCTTCTGAATTGCCACGTGCGTCGCAGCGCACACAAGTATACACTTTTCGAAAGAGCTGGTTATAATACAATTATGTATACAGTTTTTTTTAAGTCACAATAAAAAATTCCATCCGGACCAGGCCAGCTCTTGGTACACGTAGGGCAGTTGACGTGGTGTCGCTGAAGATCTCGCCAGCTTAGTAGACGACGAGGGTGCCCGGTATGGCCGCCGCCTCAATACGTTGCGCGGGTCACTCTATGCTCGCCGCCTACCCAAGACTCGCGACCCCGACGACCGCACTTGTTGCTGGCTGCACGTCAACTGCCGATTTTCATGCAGTCCAAACTCCTTTGGGACGTCCCGTTCTCTCTGGAGGTCATTTCTTTTTCCTCGAACACATGTTTCTCCTTTCGATACAGGTGTAGGGAAGACGCAGCTTGCGGCCTGAATGTCCAACGAGACGGAATGTCCATCGAGACGGAATGTCCATCGAGACGGAATGTCCAATAGTGGACATTCCGTCCCGGTTGGACATTCAGTCTCGGTTGAACATTCAGGCTCGTTGGACACTCAGTCTCGCCCGTCACGTGACCCATTGGACATTCCGTCTCGTTAGACATTCCGTCTCGTTGGACATTCAGGCTCTGAATCGGAAGACGCGGCGGCGCCGCCGCTGCGTCGCCAGTTGCCGGATGTCATCTTCCCAAAACAAAAGCGTCCTTCCTTGGACGATGGGGCGCGCGGGCGAAACGAAAATTGCAGTCATTTGTGACAGTGGGTTTTTACGTCCCAAAGCCACGATAAGATGATGAGAGATTCCATATTGGAGGGCTGCAGAAATTATGACCATCTCGTGTTCTTTAACGTATACACCGACATCGCGCAAACTGCACGGGCTTCTACCATTTCGCCTCCATTGAAATGTGACCGTGGCAGCCAGGTTCGAACCCGCGACCTTCGAGTCAGCAGCCGAGGGCTTGTTAGTATTGATCCAACGTTGTAAGTAGCGCGAAACTCATCCAAGGACAGGTTCAAAGACGACAACCTACAAGTGATTTTGCTCTGTATGCTTATTTAGTAAGTGTTTCGCGCTGCAAATGATGAATGCTCAACGTTCGCCGCTGTGGCTGTACTAGTGGCCCTTGCTAATGATCCCGAGGTTATGCCGTATAGTGCCTATAGAATACATACCCTATCCGCCACCAGGATACTGCTGGTAGTGCGCAGCACGCTTAAAGGCTGGCGCGCCACTTCTCACGGTGAGGGTCCTCAATGCGCGCGCCCTCCTTTGCCGCAAGGGGGCGCGCGCATCGAGGAACACGAGGATCAGTCCAGGACTGATGCTCGCTGCTCTCACTTCGGGACAGAGAGGCCAAACTCCTCTGCCGCCGCACATGCCATCTGGACAGCACCGAGTTGGTCCACCAACGTTTGAAGTTTGAAGTTTGAAGTTTATTTTATCACAGTGTTTCACCACGTGCATCGAGGAACCCTAGGGTGAACAGTAATGGCGGCGAATTCTGCAAAGTGACGCGCTGGCGGACCAACTTGGGGCTGCCCAGAGGGCACGTGCGGTGGCAGAGGGGCTTGGCCTCTCTGTCCCGATGTGGGAGCAGCCAGTATCAGTCCTAAACTGATCCTCAGGACCTTATTAAAATTCTTCAGACCGTATACCATACCAAATTTAGAGGCTGTAAAAAGCTTGCTGTAGGCTTTCTCCGCATGGAAGTGTTGGCCACAGCAAACGTTTATAATATATTTTCATGTGCTTCCTAAATGTGCATAAATGCTCACGATTCGTGTCAATCGATAGCGCGGCTGCCGCCGACGTCACTGTGTAAGAAGCATAATGAAAGATTTAGTGACTTCAAGCCACATTAGTATAACTTGCAATGAGCGGGGATTCACATGTACACTGCATGCACCAGGCAAGCCAAGAGAATATCAGCTGTGAAATACTCTTCTTTTTTTTTCTGAGCTTGTGTTCGAAGTAGCCAATTTTGCTCGCATTTTGCAAAGTACTTTGCATAATCACGTGATCCCGCGAAAATGACAATAAATAAGTTTAGTTTTTTTTTTTTTTTTGCACGCCTCTTGCTTTAGCATCAGCTTTCCGCAGCCGTAAACATGAGAAACCGGATAATTTCTGTGGCAGAAACCTGATGCACTGTGAGAGAAGCTGGTGTAAGTTCTCGGCGGCGGCATAGTTATGAATGCGTTGCATTCAAGTTAAAACATGTTTTCGCCATGGTCGCTTAAGCGAAAACATAGAAGCTCGTCTCTAATTGTGGTTGCACGAAGAGTCAAAGATGTCGATACCATCGTCCGGTAACTCGGTAGTCTCGAAACATCTCATGCGTGTACCAAGACTACCGTAAACCTTATTCTTCTATATTAGAGACTTTCAGTGAGTGTTGAAGGCCTTCAGACATGTTGATCGCGTCCTTGCGAGAGCAGACAGTGTAGCATTGCGAGCGTCACAGCTCCATGGATCCACGTGTTCAAGCTTCCGTCGCAGGACGTCAGTGTCGAACTAGACGCCCAGATACCGATACTGAAAGTCGTTCACATAAATAAGGCGATATTAAAACTATTTAGCGAGAATACACTAATCTTGGAATGTGTATGATGCTTTTTGGAGCAAGGAAGATCGTTTGCAACGAATAACACGAAAGCCACGAATTTGATGACACCAACCTTTAAGGTGAAAGCCGTGGGTTGGGAAAGGAGGCAAGTTTTCGTCCTCATGTCAATTCTTACAGCGAAAGCTGATATGGCTATAGAGAAACGAAAAAACCGTCCGGCAACGGTGTCATAAGCGCTCTCCAATGGTTTTGTTATCAGTTACGTCATTGCCAAGCACGCGCGTCATTGGCTGCGTTGCGAGTGATGGTGTGTCTGATCTCATTAAGCGAAATGTGTGTCTAATCTCAGTAAGAAGCACAAACATGTAACCAGTAATTGTGAAATGCTTCAGTGCCACGTCGGGTTGGGAATCCACTGCTAAACACCGGAGTCACACGCTTCAGCTTTCATTGGTTAGCCATTTGTACAGAGTGCTTCGGAGGCAATTGTTTTTTTATTTCCCAATTTCCACACCTCAATTCTAAACTGAAATAACGCTTTCGAATGCTATTTCTGGCTTGGTATGATTCTGTACAGCTAAAAAACCTATTAGCCTGCAATGTCAACAGTTTTTAAGTTTTGTTCAAGTTTTATTCGAAATGCGTGATGAGTGAATGAGAAGGGCTTACAGTGTGGATAGTATAATGGTTAACCCGTGTCACACCCTCCACTGCACTTTTAGGGACACGGTATCATGGACCTGCACAAAGGGGACACTGCTCTTGTATTCTGTGAGTATTGTATTGTATTCTCTTGTATTTCAGCCGCAAAGGACTGCTCAACAGCTTGAACGCGTTGTGAACGTGCCACTGCATGTTACGAATTCCGCACTGTCTCTATTAGGTTGCATTGCAGTGATTTGACGCAGCCTTTCAAAGTGCAAGATTTGTTGTTATGATTTTCGTACTCTTTTTTTTCTGCTGTAACCTCTTCAAAGGCAGCTTAGAAGCGCGTTTATTTCAACCGAAGCGAAAAACACAAGAAAAATAATTAACTGAAAATGCAAAAAAGCAAGAAGCACTTTCTTAGTAATAATTATTTATTTATTTATTTATTTAAACTTACGTTAACCGGTTAGACATGATTCCGTGGGAGCCCGCAAGAAAATATCAATAGCATCCCTATACAAGAGATATAACGTTCAAAGAACTCTTAAACTTGTAGTAACGTAGTCAAACAAACGATAGGACTGAAGAACATTCGAGGTGTGACCCTGCAGATTAACAATTACGTCGTTCTTTTGGGTTTTGTCTTGCATCACATTTAAACATCCCGCCTAATTCGGCCAGATATCGTATTTTCAGTGCTGCATTTGCTTTGCGGTAGATGGCACCACTCGGCCGTTTCAAAGCTCAGTAAGGGAAATTCACTCGTCGGCGTAAGCTTGGCATGGAAGCGTATTCACAGCGCAAAGAAAAAAAAATGACATGGGGTAATGCTAAACTTTCTTTTGACTAATGTAACGTGAAGTAAAGAAGTGGAGATAAGAATACTACAGATATTAAAACAAGGAAATTGAGGGACTTTGCTGCAATTCCGTCTCAAGGACGTTGCTCCTACCACCGGCACTACCACCATCATCTTCATGACCGTCGTCATCATCATCAACTGTAACTGCCACTAAAGGGGAGAACTCTAACGGAAGCGTGCCAGATAGCGTGCCAGGTAGCTGTCAGAAATACTTGATATGTAATGCTAAGGTAGAAAGAAATTGCCAAGTTTCAGATTTCAATACTTGTAAGATTCTATAACATAAATCATTTAATCACCTTCAGCGTGACAGCATGACTATGGACAAAGATTATGTGAATGCACTGCACCTTGTTTCTCTCATATGAGTGTAACTTAATTTAACAAAATAGATAGATAGATAGATAGATAGATAGATAGATAGATAGATAGATAGATAGATAGATAGATAGATAGATAGATAGATAGATAGATAGATAGATAGATAGATAGATAGATAGATAGATAGATAGATACCTGTCACCTTTTAGTTTCCCTCCCCCCCTTCTTTTTTCTGGATATGCACAAGCGCATTGAGCACCACCAACCATACTCAAGGCAGTCTAATCGCCAACCGATTTCTCAATGTGCCCGACCCTCAGATCCTTCAGTAAATTCTCAAGCAGCGGGCTTTTTTTTTCCTTGTTTTTTTTTCTTTCTTGTTGCTGGAAACTCGGTGTGTCTAATCGTGAATCAACGCAGGGTAGCCTGGTTACTCCTTCTGTAATACTTTTGTCAAAGCACGTTTAACCAAAGCCACTATATCTCAACTCTTGCAGCGGGGCGACTTTATGGGCCGCCTGAATTTGTGCAGTTAATCTGAGCTCGCGTGCACAGGCTCTTGATACTGTGCATGGCGTTTCACGCTCAATTGGCTTATAAGCTATAGCGTGAAAAAGGACAAGAGAGAGGGAGAGAGAAAGAGGCCGACATCTGCAAGTTTTATATAAAATATGTTATTGGTGCCGTCGTTCTCTATACTCATCGCCGTCGGTTTTTCATTTTGAGAAAGGGAGAAAATTGCAAAAAGAAGGGACATATTTATTTGCACTGATAGTATATCAGAGTGGTACGCATAGCCTTCAATAATTGTTATATAATTAATTTAATGAAAAAAGGCCAAGTGAATGAATGAACGCGGCGTTTGTTGACAAAACTGGTATCATGATTTTGAGTACAATTTCTAAGTGGAGAGTACGGTTTTCATTCGTGCATTCGGTTTGATGAGCTAATGATGTCTGAGTGTTTATGAACCTGCGAAACGGAAGAACACGCACCCATGGATGCTTTGCTTTTGGGGTGTTCTAGAACAGACGGTCCGAAACCAATTCGGAATAACCTGTTACACACGGCACGCATCATATCGTTGTTTGGAACGTAAAGCTTCATAACTAAAATATTTTTAACATCTGATTAGCGGTGTGACTTTTCCCTGCGATGACAGCAGTGCACATACGCTTGAGGGTTAAGATAAGAACGAAGTATAGCTTCAGTGACGCTTCGTGAACACTGCCCACACAAAGAATACACGACAAGTATTGGCTATATAGCTTTTGCTTTAGAGTTTCCGTACTATTTCAAAGTGACTTAACCGTTCCTCGCGCAGACGTGACGGTGAGCAACCTAGGCCACGACCCCCTCTCCCTATCTCTCGTGAGCCGCTCGTGTTGCCAGCAAGTTGCACCGGGAGACGTCGACTGTGACGTAAGTCAAACAGCTATTCAAAGCACATTCGAATGCCTTACTGTAAGGTCTGTATAAATATAGTGCACGTCGGTAAACGAGACTTGTCTATCCTTACTAACCTACATTAATCAATAAAAATATAAAACAGCGCTTCAACACAGGGCGCAGGAAAGGAGAGTCACACACGGGGCAGTGTGTGTCAGCGCCGAGTGTGTCTCTTCTCTCCTGTATTGAAGCACTGTTTCATATTTTCATCACGGAACCTCACCAACTCATTCAATCTGCTTGTCTTCTTCAGGTTAACCTCTAACCGCTGTTGATTCCTACGATTGACGGTAATGGCGTCAGCTTGCTAGAACTTATAGGAAAATACGGAGGTATACCGCAGTCTTGAGCGGGGTAACAGCCGTGTGTGCTTTGTGAGTCTTGTAACGGTATTCACGATTTTATTTTTGTTCATCGCATACGCTTTTTAAACGTTGTGGCATCACCATTATGCCGTCAATTAGTCGTTCCGGGCCCGGCGTCCCAGCCACTTTTGTGACCGTTCCAAATGTATCCGAAGAAAAAAATCGGGCTGATGTAGTGCATCGGAAACAGTGAATTGCAAGGATATTTTGTAGAGAAAACTATGTCTGGTCATGCGGCAGCCTTCCAAATGTCACATATGTTTTCTTGGTGTTCTTTGTAAAAACATTTATTCTGAAAGAATCGTTTCTTGTTTCAATACCAAATTACGTAACTATAGGTCAACGGGGAACTTCAAAGATTGTTTCTTCCTTAAAAAAGAAATGTAATGATGAAACTTGACATGTGAGAACTACTTATTTGCTTCCGATTGACGTGTACAGATGATATTTAGTTGGAGCATCATCGTGTGTAAACTGTGGGTCAGTGTGGACATAGTGATGATTTTCTCAAATTTGAATTTTTTTTGTCACAAAATTTAGAAAATATAGAAGCGGTGATCTGAAGATACCTTTAACGTGGAAAATACCGTTAATTTTGTAAGTGTTTGTTACCGAGATATCTATACATGAATCGACGTTACACTGGAGAAATGAAAACATAGAACATTTTCGTGAAATTTTTGAGTGGCATATACGGGGGAAAATTTTTCAGTATTGCTGTTCATCTTCAAGCACTTTACACTGGGGTCCACGGCCCGCAGGGCAGTATTATGCAGCGCCGACACAACGCCATAACAGGGAGAGAGAACAGAATGTTTTTATTTTCTAACATCATTATTGGGGGTTCTTCAGGCGAAAAGCCATAATACATCTGGAATGTGCCTGAAGGCACTCGCATGGCAGAAGTTACAATGAAAACCGGCATACATATACATGTTCAGCATTTATCCGAGTACACAATTTCAATGGAATTAAAAAGGAGAACATGTTTAATAGCACTTACAAAATATTTAAAGAAATAGAAATGTAATATATTTAGGGAAAGAAAATGTTAAAACGAGTTGTGGTACGTAAAAAAACGGGGGTAGTTACAACACTTATAAAATCAGTAAACATGGCTCTGAAACATAATAGTATAATGCATTGCTTATTGTATACTGAGTATATTGTAAACTTATCGCTTATTGTATAGTTATAGTATACTGAGTGCGAAAGAAAAATTACAAACAAAAAACAATGCAAAAATGCAAGAACTGTTTTCTTTATGCCTTCATTAATCCCTGAAAAAGTATTCGCTAACTTGTTTGCGCATCAAAGTATTTGGATTAAAGCTTTCTCCTTCTATTTTGTAGAACTGACCATAGGCATTTGGGGTAAATCTGTTCCCTTCAGTTTTATCGAACCGACCATGAACTGGCCCCTTCATACCCTATTCTATACGAAGGCCGACATGGCAGTTTCGACCTCTAATATATGGTTATAGACAGGAACAAAAAAAAAATATCGTTTTCATTTGGCATGGTCACCCATCTTCACACTTAACCAGATAATGTCCATGCGGTTATTGTCGATTATAGCAATTACTGATTATCCGCAGAGTCTATTGATTATAGAAAACAATCAATTTCAGTTTGCCCAATTTTTGTTCTCTGCTCGCAAAGCCATTTCTGCCCTCTTCCCCCTCATTTGGCGTACGCGTCCCCGCCGTGCCATTTTTGTGCAACAGGACTTCACCACAAAAAGTGGCCGGCCCCCTGCCTTACACGAATGTCCTTGCTTGTTCGGTAAACTAAAATTATAATAATAAAAATAGTTGTTTTACCCCGTGCTTTATATTTTTAGCAGTTTAGATATTTTTGTCCTTTTTTATGTTGCTGCCTTGGCTTTTCTGACTTCAACGTGGTTGCCGGCTGGTTTTAGGATCAACTATCCTTTTCAGTTCTTTTGTATATCGGGGACGCACCTTGTGAATTAGGAATTTTCCACGTCGCGGCGCTGTTACTTCTGGTTGATTGCCTCTTCCGGCAAGTAGTTTCACGACGTTTTTCAATGCTTCTCTTCACTGTGTTCTGCGTGCCATGAAACTTGGCCTTGCGTTCGGATTCGTTGCGAATCATTTGTGAGTTCAGCCCTGTGTGTTTGTGTTCTTTTTTAAGTGCTTCATACTTTTGCGCTCATAAAGATAACGCAATAATGAGCCAACTCGCACAATCAGCAGTTTCAGCGACTTTTTGTCATATTAGGATGTCACTCCATCTGCATTATATGAAGCAACGCTCGGGCAACGTACGGTTACTCACCCGTATTACCCAGAGCTTCGCACTTGTCATGGTTCACTTCGTGGAGTTGCGTGGATTCCCCCCCCCCCCCCCTTGATTTATAATTGCTCTGAATTAATGTAGAGATGACGCCTTGGTTCGAAGGCATCACTATTGTGACAATACTATGTATTGTGCTGCTCGAATCGAGACAGCCCAATTATAGTCTTGCTTATGAATGGACATATGAGTGCTTGTAGAAGTGTGCAATGCTCAACGTACAATGTAATGCTAAACGTACAATGTTTGTCATTCATAATCCGCGCGCAACACCACACTGCTCACATGTGATGCCTGTACTACTGGTGTGATTATTTGTCGGCTCCTCTCTTATTGCTACAGTCTATGTTGCTGATCGGAGGTGACATGGGGGACATTTACCCGGGCGACAGCCAGAACCTCACGGCCTACTACCCAAATTTGGTGGGTCACCAAAGGACGATTTTTTTATGTTTTTTTTAACTGACACCATTTAATGTACAGCAGTTATTGTAGTCACAGTACCAATTTGGTTTTGACACCTTTTTGTCGCATTCGACGCTGTTACTTCCTCGTGGTGACACTGTGCACGAAGTTGTGTAGTTGCGCTTATAGACATTATTTTTGGTAGAGGCGTTACGCATGCCCAAAGAAAAAAAAAAGAAGCGCTGTTTTTGGGCGATGTCGTTCGTATATAGACATGAAATACGAAAGATCTAGGGCGGGCTGAAAAGGTTGTTTGAAAGGTTTCTGCTTTGCCCTTGTCGTGCCTTATATGGAGAGCCAATGGATCAATGAGAAAATTACCTGGGAAGTCCTGGGTCCGTGTGGAGTCTGACGGTGACAACAAAATAAGCCCGAGGCACATTCGAAGACGGTATAGTATACCGATGCAATTAGAACTTTTTCAACTGCGCCAGTACTGAAGGCATTCTCGTGTCTGAAAACTTCTTCTGGGCCGAAAAAAAAAAAACATATGGCGTAAAGGTTAGATTGCTACCGATGAATTGAAACAAAAATTATCACTTTATAGTTTGTTATTCTGCCCCGTCTTTGGGGGCTCTTGAATAATTGCGATCACTCGCAATCATTTATAACTCACAATAAAAAAATTACACTCGAGCATTTTGGCACTTTTCGGCCATAAAATTGTGGTCGCAGCGGAAGAGACCAAAACTCGTGACGTCATGCGTTGCACGGATCTCCGAAGCAGAGACACCGCTTCCTGGAACCCCTACGCCAGCCAGCACGCTTATACGTCGAACGCGGTTGCTCATAGCAAATGCGTTCTTCGTAGACACTGGGAATTTTGTTTAAAACAACTTCGCCACACTGCGGCACCAGCGCTGTCGCTGTCCTACTAGCGTTACGGGAGGTAAGTGCATAGTTCCGAGTTGATGTAAATCTTTCGATGGACAATAACAGGTAGCTTGTATGCCAATCTTTGGAGCCCACTTAAGAAAAAGGGAGAGGGAACAACGCTACAAGACTCTTTTTTTTTTGTAATATATGGCACATCTTAGGATGACTGCCAGTTGGTCGTGTTGGTAAAGGTTCATGATGAAACAAGCGCTAAAAATGCACACACTCAGAGAGGACTCAGAAAGCGCTTGTCTGTGTCCTGTGTATCTTTAGCGCTTGTTTCATCATGGCACATCTTGACAACGCCCAACACGACATAAATGATATCCGGGCTTTACATTTCTCGCAGGACCATCCACCAAACAGCTATAAATGTAGTGGAGCTGTGTAGTATTTCCAATGACTCTGGCCAGTGACTCGTGTATGCATACGCCTTTCATAAATTCCAAGTTGTTTGTGACTTTATTTTCTGCCACTTGAGTAACAACTTGCCTACTGCACATCATGCTAAATGTGCACGCAAGATCGTAACCACGTTACATGCAGGCAAGCTGCATACTGTGACGCGCAGAGCATTGGCGTACAAAGAGAGGAAGATCGAGTGGGTTAGAAGGTTCAAACTTTAATTTCCGGAAATCTGCAACATTGTAGGTGTATGATCACACATACAAACACTCGCAAGAACATACACATGAAGGTTCGTTGATTGGGACTTGCTCGCTGCAGTGCCGACCGGTTGTGCTCTCGCGATCTCCAACGACAGTGCAGCTCTGGCCGACTCGGTTGGTCATACGCCACCTCCTGTTGCCGACAAGAGCTCTCGCCAGTGGTTCCCTGTCCTCGGACTCCTGCGATCTGTTCATCTTTCCTATCTTCTCTTTACTTCCGTCGCTCGCTGTCCCTGCGCCCCCCCCCCCCCCTCTCTCTCTCTCTCTCTCTCTCTCTCTCTCTCTCTCTATATATATATATATATATATATATATATATATATATATATATATATATATATATATATATATATATATATATATATATATATATATATATATATATATATATATATATATATATATATATATATACCTTTTAATTATCTTCTTTTATTCCCTCCTTACCCCCATCCCTTGTGAGCTACTGTTGAGGTGTCGCACCAGATGCAGACAGTTACGGGGCTCACTCTTCTCTTCTTTTCCCTTTTATAACCAAATAAGATGAATTCCCCACTTTCAAAAAAAAAAATTTTTGCTACTCCCCTGGGGCAGAGGCATTCAAAAGAGATTTTTTTAAATATTCCACATTTGTGTAGGCCGTGCCCAGAACCAGACGCAAACTCAGATGGCTGCGCAAAGAATCGAGAATGGCCTATATTGGGCGAGCCTCATAACGGTGCAAAAATGCCTGTTATAATAAAGCAGCGCCAGTCCGTGTGTTCGTCTTCTTTGTCTCCGTGTGCTGGCGCAAGAACCGCTAAGATAAATTTGTTCCAACTAGGCCGAATTTGCTTCCACGAAACAGTTGTACGTTGTTTAGTGTCTTTTGATCTAACCAACTCAGCACGTCCGCAAGCTTAATCCGCCTTGCTAACTTGCAAGGGCTCCTGATTGAGGCCGATTTCCCGCTAATTGCGCATACGCGTCGGGCCCGAATCCCTGCAGTTACAAGCGGAACGAATTACCGAGAAGCAAGCCTTCGGGGCAGAGGCCTAATTTCGCTTAGAGGCGGCTAACGAGCTCGAAGCCGGAAATGGCAAATCAAGGACAAGAACCTAGTTGTGAGTGTCTTTGAACAAACAGAAAGTAGTTGTACGTGCCTCCTATACACTGCGTATGCGTACGCTATATACTGGGCCGCAGCTCGTGCGTTCTTCACTCCCTCGTGAGTAGTCGGTGCGAGGGAGGCGATAACTGGACAAATTGCTCCCCGCTGAAATTACACAGTGCGCTATTACTACTGCAGCTCGACCGGCATTTCATTCTTCAATTACGGGGGCAGCACCCACAAGACGTTGTTTTATACAATGTTCTCGAGGGTGCGTCCTGGAGTTGGCGCAAGGCTGCATGGTGTCGACCACCGGAATCGTAGACTAGTAATCAGTGGAGTTGGGCGGGCGGGCCGACGCGAGGCTCTGTTGAACATGGCGCAATAAATTACGTCAGGTCCTTGGCTGAGCATGAAGTAGCCGCGGCCGGAAGTGATCTGCGGTGTGCAGCTGTTCTCCCCTAGATACACAACTACTACGTGTTGAACCTGATGTATGTATGAGTTGTTAAACACATGGTGTTTATGCATTCAGCGGCTTTTCACTGCCCCAAACCGCGATGTGTTACTTGTAGTGTTGACTAATATTTATATAGGGAAACATTGAAGCAAGCACTTGCGGATGACATAATACGCACTTCCGTTGGGCCTTGTGTGCTTAAAGTTACAAGTCGTTTCTGTAGCTTCGGGGGGCACTGCATCGAAGTTCTAGCAAACTTGGACATCGTTAGGCTACCGTATGCGAGGCTGCCGATCTGACATTAATGCCACGGTATATGCGGCCGTGTTGCCGTGCGGTTTTTTGGGTGTTTATATAGATGTCAAGCATGGAAGGCAGGTTTCAGTCAGTTGGTTTGAAATGTGGGTCTATTTGTGAAATCACACAGGCACTTTAGATCACGATCAAGGCTGGTCTGGATAGGACTTCTTGATCATAATAAGAAGCTTGTCGCCACTTCAAGGTACACCTTCAGGGAACCTGATTCAGATCCAGTTTGGCGCAGACATTGGTTCAATCAGCCATGAAGCAGTATAGCGATGCGCACAGAGAGATCATCTTGATTCCGATCGGGCCTTATCGCGATTCAATGTGACCATGTACCAGCAGTTCATCCGGTTCAAGCCTGCAGCTCCGGATCGACCCTGATCACGATCAAAAGAGTCCGTGTGACATCAGCATAAGACTGAATCATTCGTGAATGAGCATGCCCTGTCTGTGAAAATTTGGTGACCACAAAAAGTGTTTCTGCATGAAAAAAAAAAGACCGCAACTTGTACAGAGGAGAAAGAAAAAAAAAACAGCAGATAAATGATGGTTTGTTAGTAACCACATTTTTCTGAGACCTCAGTGTGCGTGGTAGATGACACTGATTCGATCAAGTGTTGCTAATGAAATTTAACCACGTAGAATATTTGCCAGTGGCAAATTCAGAAGTGGAGGGTTAACCCTCTCCCCATCGATAAAAATTCTGGCTACACCCCATATATCTAAAGTGTCAAATAAGACCAAGACTGCTGCTTGATACAGTGAGTTGGTTCTTATTTTAAACAGATTTACCAAGATGAGCTTAGCGCTGTGCCTGTGTGCCTTTCCCTGAGTGTTCGTCTTTTTGCTCTGTAAATATGTCTTAAATACGGCCCGCACTGCACCCAATTTCAATGCCATTTGTATATAAGCAGAGACTGCCTGCGTGCAGCCCGTTTTGATTTTTGCGACTGCTACGCTGCTCGGAGGAACTGCGGTTGCACCGCTTCAATGGAGTGGACACAGCACCGAGCAAGGGTGCCCCTGAAATTAAACGGGCTCTGCAGCGTGTCTATACGTTTACGCCGCTATTGGCGCCAAGACCACCCGGCAGCCTCTGGATGATCGCGGTAGCGGCTGCTCGTGCGCAGTGGCTGAGGGAAAACTACCTGGGCGGGCGCCGGTAGCCGGCAATTACGTACCTTGTGTAATTGAACTCTGACACTCATTTTGACAGCTGCTTACCGCGGCTCTAACCATGCCTCTCTCACTTATCTCTCTTTTCGTGACGCTCAAGTGCCCTTGCCGATGCCTTCGTTTCTCTTTATCTTCCTAATCATCGGAAACCGCTGTTTGCGTGAGCGATTGCTAGGCATGTGCGGAAGCAGTGATCATCTTAACGGACTGGGCGTCCATGCTCACCCCAATACTGGTGGTCACAGTCACGCGCAATAGTTTGTGGACATACTTGTACCACTCTCTCTTTTTATTTTTATAACTGAGCGGCCTGAAGCGTTGTACTGAATCGTTCGTTCTAAAAGACATGGTGGGTGAACGCGGACGCTAGAAAGAAGTAATGACACCACGGACGCAAGCAGCTCAGTTGTGCTAGAATTATTATAATTCTTTTTTTTTTCGGCTGGCGCCATGGTTTTCAAACTTCTGCTCGTGAGTGTACATACGCACCAAACTGCGAGGAGGTGCAATGATATAATAAAGCGTGTTTTAAATAGACGATGCATCCCTCGCAAAGCTTCTCGTACGTATGTACCCGGCAAAACAAGGCTGGTTCGCGCTATACCACTATTACGCTGTCTATATGGAAACGCGGTGGCTGGTCGCGAAGTAAGAAGTTTGGCCACGCTTAAGTCGCACGGAATAATCTTTCAAGGCACCCACACTGAACGGGACAACCTAACCTAACCTAACCTAACCTAACCTAACCTAACCTAACCTAACCTAACCTAACCTAACCTAGGGACGCCTCTAGCCGTTTGTTTGTCTGTAACCGTCATTTCGAGAGACGAGTCGCACGCAACCCGTTTCGTTACAGTACCTCGTGGACCGGGTGGGTTACTGCGAGTTGGAGATCGCAGCACCGGATGGCGAGAAGCTGCTTCACACGGTGACCTTCAACACGACCGTGCCCAGGGGAGGACCCAGTGTGCCTCCTTTCCTTCGTGGTAAGTGAACGCAAAAAAAAAAAAGCAACAATTTTTTTTGTCATTTATTGAAGCCTTAAGGGCCCGGAGGCATTACACAAGGCATTACATTACGCACAAACGCCGAAAAAGGAAGAAAAGACGAAGAAAGGGAGAAAAAACATCTCTAAGAAAGGAAACAGGCAAGCAAAAAAAAAACAACTACCGTACACTGGAAATAAAACAGCAATATACACAAGTAATCAGCATCATAATGCATGAGTCACTAAAAGTTAGTTACTAACATGGTTCAACTAGGAATTCATTTTAATTTAGGTCAGGTTCATTGTTATTTTTTCGCGAAAAGTCGTGTGGTCGGTGGACGAAACAATACTGTCGGGGAGGGTATTCCACAGGGTTATTGCATGAGGGAAAAAAGAGTCTTTCATCGATGATGTGCGGCGGGACTCTTGAGGGCACTTGAGGACACATAAGGACACTTGGAGGACACCTGGAGGACACTTGGAGGACACGTGAGCTTCGCCTTATAGAGTATATAGCCGCGATAAAGTATAATCCGCATCGCACGCTTCGCCTTGTGAAGGGCTAACCTGCTTCGGTTCTGTTCGGTGCATGCCTCAACCGTGCCATAATGAAAAGAATGATTGTGCGCGTAAATGTGGCCATTTCAAGCTATCGTTGAATTTCTACTGTGAGAACAGTTGACAAGTGTCCACTAGGTCATAATTATTTCTTTTAGGAATTAGCAAAGGGCTCAGTATGAGGCCGTACGGCAACACACGAACACACGCAGCTGTTCACTTTGCTGATGGTTCCGCTGCCAATGATGATTACACGAGACATTCATGTCGTACATTTTTCTCAAAGCAGTTTCTACAAATCTGCTGGCTATGTGCTTGACATCTGCTTGCCACGCAAACGGTTTGTGTTCGATCCTTGCTCAGACCCGACAATTTTCATTTTTTTAGTTAATTTGCACATTTCTCAACTTTTTTGGTAGATGATGGTTTTTTGCTCACAACCAACGACGCCAACGCCGACATCGACGCCGATACCAGAACTTCTGCGAAACGAGCTTTCTAACGCTACCGCATTGACGGTATACCACAGGACCTTGCGGTATAATGAAAAAAATCACAGCATATACACCGAGTGCTTTGCTGACGAGTGAGGCGAAGCGTCCGTCAGTCCATACGGGCTTCCGTCCGTCCCTTCGTTCTTGCTTTCGTCCTTCCGTGCATTGGTTCGTGCGTCCATTCGTGCATCCGTCCGCGCGACCGCCCATCCATCTGCTTGTCTGCCTGTACGTCCGTCCGTCCGTTCGTATGTATGCTTGTCTGTCTGTCCCTCCGCGTGGCCGTACGCTTGTCCGTCCACCCGTCGTGCATCCATCCATTCGTCCATCCGTCCGGTACTTAGAGTGAGCACTCTAAGTACCGCCATCTCGCATCTTTTCATCATAGATTCATCATATACAAGTACCGCCATCCAGCGGACATTCCAAGGACTAAACGAGAGCTGGCTACCTACTACTACTACTACTACTACTACTACTACTACTACTACTACTACTACTACTACTACTACTACTACTACTACGACGACGACGACGACGACGACGACGACGACTACTACATACATACATCGGGGACGCACGACCCATGACTTTAGGAGCTTCACCCTTAAAAATAAGTAGAGTCGAGCCACGGCCTGTCTCAGGACCATGCAAAATTGTCCAAACTCTAGCGCCAGAACTTAACGTGCAAAGCTTGCTGTGGCACACCCGGTGGATGCTCTAGCCTGTCCTCGCTCGTACTTAGTTCGTGCGGTGACTGCGTGGGATGCCTTCGTCGGTGGGCGCGGCCAAGAAGCAACGGCGCAGAGGGGGTTCAAGGGCGAAGCTTCTTAGGGTCAAGTCGTGTCCCCTGTCCGTCGTCGTGACACGCTATGGACATATCCGTTTGGATATGGATATCCATATGTATGTCCATATGGCTATTCATATGGATATTCATGAGTATATGGGTATATTTATATAGATTAACGCCTCCTCTAGAAAGATGCCTGCGACTTGAGCCGAGGAGCCGGTTCCCGGCCCTCTCCTGTTCTCTCCTCCTTCGCTTCCAAAACAGTGTCGGCTGCGAGCGTTCGCTGCGGCGGCCGCTTGAAATCTTACCGCCTCTGAAATTAAAGCAACATATACTGCCGTCTCGGAGGCAACACAGCCATGCCTCAGTGATGGTGTCACTTCCGAATCTAGCAGAAGTACTAGTGCCGGCTGCGAGTGCTCCTCGAGGAGAAAACACTACACCACAAGGAACTTCCCGTTTCCATGGGAAAGCGTGGGAAGCAGCAGGCATCTTTCTAGAGGAGGCGTTGTATAGATATTCATATGAATATCCATATCCGTATGAATGTCGATATGAACATTCATATGGACATCTCAACACCATATGTACATTGTGATTAATAAACAACTTTGTATTTACTGTACACATGTGTTGTCACGTCTTCGCATCATCGAATGGGCAATGTACGGAGGTTAATGATACCACCGGAGCTTCGCTCACTCCTCATCATCCACTTCGTGGATATGCTGTGAGTTTTTTTTTTATGAACAGCGCACGTTCTACCTCGACTTTTTAGAGTTCCGCTCTTAAAACTTGGAGCACGCTTGATCTTAACCTTCAAGAGTAAAACGTGATAACGTAATAGGGTTCCATACACACAGTCTTCAACCGCGCCGCAAGGAAGAGAGCAATTCTGCGCGCAATATTAACCGCTGAAGAATATCTTAAAATACCTACTCGATGTATGTGCAGTCGCGGAGTGCCCACTAGCCCACTACACCATAACTCTTCCTTTTGCAAATTGGGGATATGCCCATTACGTATCCGTTAGGTGCAGCGTACACCAGCGCGACTGTAAACTTTTTTTTTTCAACGAAGCAGTTTCAAGTGCAGGCGTGGTAGAGCACTTGCTTGCCAATTAGTACGCTTGCTTTTGATTCTCACCCAAACCAAGCATTTTTATTATTGATGTATTTGCATCTGTGTTTATTTTCGCTCCTGGTCAACGCCAATATTCATCTTACAACCAACGTCGCCGACACCTGACTTGCTGCGAAACGCGCTCATTCAGCTATCGCATTAATATTCTTAATTATCATGCTATCGGGCAATAAATGACAGGGTTGAGCGTGCAGGTCAGGGTGCTTTTGATTGCTGCGCTCCGGCGTCTCACTCGCAATCGCCCTCTCATAATCATATAGTGGTTTTGGGACGTTAAACCCCACATATCAATCAATCAATCAACTCGCGATCGCCGACCGCAGACTTCTTCACTCCGGCTGAGCTGAAGACGTGCCACAGCCCCGACATGGACCCGACGCGGTCGTGCCAGCCCGTGCTGTGCGACATCAAGTACAACGGCGTGCGGAACTTCTTCAACGAGACGAGCCAGCGTTGCGAGCCCACGGCCAACTGCTGGGACAACGCGGAAGAAGAGATGGTGAGGACAGTGTATACCTTGCCTCGAAAATATTCCTTTGCGCACACATTCAACGTGGTCACGTACCCTACCTGGTTAAAAATAGATTGCAATTTTGAACAACGAAAGGGTAGTGTCTCTGACCGTTGAATAAAAAGAGCCTAATATAAGCTTCCACTAGATCAAGTAATTTATAGAAATTTTCCCCGCCAAGACTAGCAGTCATACTTATGGGGGCTATTGAACTTTTCTTTAGTACTTCCTAGAAATTGATACCAATCAATAAATATTTGCTACTGGCAATAACAATAACGCAGCAGCTTAGTGCACGCAAACGTATTCAGGAGCAGAAGTGCAACTTTGTTGCGCTATAAAATTATGTATTTAGCATGTATATGTAAATAATAAAGTCAGATTTCAAAGGTTCAGATTGGAAGCGCTTTGGAAACGGAATACAATATAGGTAGTAACGGTTTGAGTTCAAGATGTCGTGGCAACGTTAGCTCGCAACAATCGTGAAGAGAGGGGGGAGAAAGTTCACACGGATGTTATACATGTTCGTGTGTGCGTTTGTATGAATACTGATGAAAAACTGAAATTTTTTGGAGTGGACGGCGTTGGTTAACCCTTCCCCCTTTCACCCAATCGCCACAACCACGCCCTTGTCGATGCTGTGGATGCGAGTTCGTACATTGAAATACTACGGCCGCAGGTGTACCTGGCTGGAAGCAACACGTGCCGACGCGTGGGCGAGGTGTTAACGGAAGAAGAGTTGGACTACTTCGACAGCTTCCAGGACAAGGAGTCGCCGCTTCGATCCATGCACGGGTACCCCATTGTAAGGCACACGTGATGACTATACTACCGAGTTTCTCTTCAATACTCGCACAGTATACGACTCCAGATATGCGGAAAATTAAGAAGTAGGACAGAAATTAAGTCACTGAACAAGAGGAGTAAAATAAAGATGGAAAGGAGCAGACGCACGCATAGCAACAGAAAGTGATCGTTTATCTCGGGGAAAATGTATATGAAAAGAGCGACGGGAATAGAGAACTTCTACTGATGACTACACTGCAATTACGTAACACATTTACGTAATTTACTCATTTTACGTAACAATATGTATCTCGAGCAGTTGAAACCAGATCATCGTGAGTGGCATGTGTGTCGGAATAGCGTTTTCCCGATTGAAACAAGATATAACTGTATAAGGTGAACCGCGGAAAAAAGAGCGGAAGTGTTGGAATCGCTATGTAAAAAGATATATACACATACGAACAAGTGAGGCGGCGTGTTCGGTTTCATATGTGAAGTATTTTCAAAGGCATGCCGGTGCTGATGGTGTCGATGTCTCGACCCTGCATCACAATGCGCTCATTTGCAAACTAAGAGAGTCGGACTTGTAGGCAGAGGTGTGTTTGCATATAAATATTTTTTTACGTGAAAAACTTAAATTTTAACGATAAGAAAAGCTTCCGGTATGACAGTGTGGTCAACAGAGCGCTGCAGAACTATCTATTGCTTCAATAGCTTTTTTTAGTTAGTATTTAAATATTTATTTATTTATTTTGAACTGTTGAAAGTGCTTATCTATTTCTCACAGTAAATGCATGTCGCAGAAAGACCTTGTTAATGGCTAAAGTTCGTGTAGTAGACACTTCGTTGAATAATATAGTAATGAATGAATGAAACTGTACTGCGAAATGGCTCGTTGCCGGTAAGGACCAGAGCGCTTAGATGGAGGAAGGAAGACATTGTCCTCGAGTAGCTTGCTTGACCTGTTGGATAGCACTGCAGCTTTTGTCCTGCAGATCAGAGCTGATTACCGTTTTCTACCATCTCACTATAGAAGAGGTTTTAATGTAATTGTTGAGGTTTTGCGTCCTGAAACATTGATGTGATTATGAAGGACGCCGTGTAGTAGAGGGCTCCGGAAGTTTTCACCACCTGGTGTTCTTTACCGGGTGGCTGAATAAAAATCCACGGGTCTCTACCATTTCGTCTCCATAGAAATGCGGCGCTGCATTTGCTTCAAGAATCACAACTTCCTAAAACAAAGACTATTTCGATAGCTACAGTGCAACGTATAGTTAAGTATTTCGTACTATATGAACACGCTTAGTCGCGTGTACAAAAAAATATGCCGTACGCAAGTTTCCTCGCTTTTGCCGGATATTGGCGCGTAAAACAAAACCACGCAGAAAGTGAACTGCCACAAGGGGCGTCCGGATCCCGGGAACAAGTGGTGCCAGTGCGACCCGGGATGGGAGAGCGACCCGCTGGAACACCAGAGCTTCAACCCGGACCTGATGGTGTACCACATGTGCACCGTCTACGTCGGCGTCACCACGGCAGCCACCGGCAACTCCTCCTCAGCGGCCCACCGCCACCGGCACCGAAAGAAAGGCTACATCGCCAACATCCCCAAGAAGCGCCGCCGAGGAGAGGTAATGAAGAGTTCGTACGCTCGAGCCAGCTGCTTCATATGCACGCATAGATTTGAGCACTCACGCGCCTTCATCAGGGTCTGATACACTTGTCCCACGAGACCTGTTTTAGTACGAACCGAAAGTTTACTAAAACGCGCACTGAAGCCAGAATGCACTGTCTTAAATTTATTTATCGATTTCTTTATCTACAACAAAAAAATGTTGTGGGATACCGGGGAAAAAAAATAAGCTGATACAATATGCTTGAGGATATCCTGGCCACCATACACGTTTTACAACGTAAAAGATGGTCACGAACAAAAAATAGAAAAATGAAATGCACACATAATGAATTGTACATGAATGTCCTTCATGAAAAAAAAGTAACGTGCTTTCATAGACATAATAAAGAAACATACTAAAGAAACATAATAAAAAGTAGAATATTTCCCATGAAAAACAGCGAGAAACGGAAAGAAATAGACGGCGTTGTTTTTGAGGCATGTTCATGATAAAGATATTGTTGTGAAAAGTTTCCGTGGTTCTTTAATTGAGGTTTCCGGAATGTTTAAAAGTTGCTCTTTACTGACTCTATTTAACAAATGTGGTAGTGTGAACCGGAGCATTTGTTGACCACAGTTATTGCGACATTTTTAAATTTGCCATTCTTCAGTTTGACTATACTATAATAAGATGACTACCTAGCATGCTTGTGTGAAATGCTTCGCACAGTTATTAAGGCTTACGGAGAGAGAGGTACATAATGATGTATCTCTATCTTCATGTACAGTATCCTCCGCAATCCATTTGAAAATCATCTATGAGGCCAGCTCATGTCCGCGATGTGATATTCATGACCTGTCAAGCCCCAATTACACATGTCAGCCGAGAAACTTTTGCCTAAGCCTGGCAGAAGGAAGAAAAGTTTGTGCCAACTGGCAAATTTTCTGGGAGATGTACTTTGGAAAAAACGATTATGACGCTCGACTGTACGTTATGTATAATGTGTAACTGTTCTGCGCTAATTACTTCCCATTGTTCAAATAATTTTCCGCACTTCATCCACAGTAAGCGTTCCTTGCACTCCCCGGATAAACAAAGTACCGGCAGGCGAATCCTTACATTTTACTTGCTTTACGGTGATAAGCATGCAGTCTTACGCATTATGGTATTGCAGCTTGAGCGCGGAGCAAAGCCCACGTTCCGAGGGAAGTCTGCAGGAGGGGCCGGCGGGAGAGCTGATTCGTCTGCCGAAGACGACGCCTCGTCTGGCAACGCCGTAGCTGATGGAGGCGGTCCGTCGTGGTACAGCTCGTACGTCAGCGACGCGCAGTTGAAGAATGCAGTGCTACCTGTATCCTTTTGGTTACGTTGGCTGTCAGCCTTACGTGGCAGGGCTGGAGTCTTCCGAACGACAAGCACAGTTAAGTATTGTGTATAGTGGTTCCACGACCTAATTTTCCTTTGCGCGTGTCCAGGTGTTTGAACAGCCTGCTTGAGAAGCAAAGGTGGTTCGCTGACAAAATACGCACGCAAATTGCCGATACAAACAATGCGGATGAAACTATATATAGCGGCATGAACGTCGTAAACTTTCTCTATGCATTAGAATTATCGGCAGAGGAAATAAAAGTATTTATATGCGGCATTTTGTTCATGGTAGGCAGTAATACCTGTGTACCATGGGCAGTTTTATCGTGATTAGACCCAATACGGATCGAATTTTCCGATCATGATTGGCAATCATCGCTTCTATACGCTCCAAACTAATCCGGATTGAGTTTGGCTTGGACGTCGACGAAACCGCGATGTGGGTGGGAACCAGATCGTGATGCGTTAATTGCGACGGTATTGATCCCGATCAGGCATGATCGCAATTAACGGTGACCTTGTAGAAACGCCTTATCCGGGTCAACCCTAATCTAGATCGGCCCTGATCGCGATCGAAATTGCTCGTGTGACACCAGTACTGCGTTTTAAATGCACTCCAAAGTATCAGAGGCCCGTGATCGCAGAAGCGTGCCAGAAACTGACGAAGCATGTCACAGTGTAGTTAGAATTCCGTGATTTTGCCGTCAATTGCGGAACAGAGTCTACGGCACTATTTCACTGTCCATACTAACACGAATAAAATAAGTTTCACCGAATTGCTACACCAAGCTTTTTTGTGCAGACTTCGCACTTCGCTCTGCTCAACGCCGAATAATACGATACAAAATGCATACCGCGGAATTTCTTGCAAAGCGATATTATGGAGAAGGTGATTTCGTTGTAAGGCGAGTTTTTCTGGAAATATTATGCGCCTACTGGCGATCGGAGCTTTGCGGTTTGGATGTCCAAGACGCCTGCTGTCCCTTCCGGTCCCCTTCTAAAGTGTCCGGCAGTAGTCTGTCCGCGAAGCATTGTACTGCCGAACCAAGGCATGGACGTAGTATACGGGCATATACACAAAGTCAGTACAACGTTTCACAGTATTAACCAGAACCAACTAGCCCTGCAGCTGTCACCGCTTAGCGGTCGTCTACCTGCTCCTAGCAAGCCGCGCAATTGCTCTCCTCCGTACACCTCGGGCTGTATTGTTCCGCGTAGATAGCTGCTCCGCTCTGGACAGCAGTCGAGCGCAGACCCACTCGCGCCGCGATTGCAGGAATGCATAATTTAGTCCTTCTCCAACGGTCCCCAATGGGCGTAGCGCCGTAATTGAAAACGATTACGTGAGTCATGCGGACGGCTCCAACTACAGCGCAGAGAGGGAGAGCGCGGGTCAGTCCACTTTGTTGTTATCTTCTTTTTTTCTCCTTTTCGTTATCTTCTTTTCGGTCCCATTGTTCCGGCCTTTACCTGCCCGCTCGCTCTTCGTTCCTTCTGATATCGTTTGTGTTATGTGCGTTTTTGCTTCGCAGTCACCTTTACCGCGAGCCGGAACCAACGATCCCCACCCCGAAATCCTTCTCCAGAGTTCTCGCACCACCACAGCCATCCTCTTTTTGTGCCCGCGCTGCCTCCGCTGGTGATGTCGTCCCTCTGTTGTGTTCTGATCGTCCTGCCTGTTTCCAAACCAGATTTCCGCCAGTCGTTCTCTCTTTCTGCAGCACATGATCTGCTATTCGCTAAAAGCAAGTTAAGCCTTAGTGTGGTCGACGTCCTCTGAAGTTTAATTTTGCATTGTTTTGTAGTTTCTTTTTTTCTTTTGGTCGAGCGCGCATTCCACAGGCTTTCTGATGATTAAGCGTGAGGTATGTGGTTCTTATGCTCATTTCTAACTCTCTCTATAGTTCGTACTTCTTTCCCTGTTTATTTGACTTAATGCTTCGACAACGGATGTCGACCAGAGTTCTTCAAATGCATTTTACCCACACTTCGTGATAGTGATGGTATACTCCAATTCTTAGTTCCCGTTCAAAGTTTTTGAATTTAAAGCAAGACACTACCTGGACTTCATTCTTCTGCACTTCGTAACAAGGTGTGGCGATGTCCGAAGGGAATTCGATTACCGTGTTTAACCGCGCGATACCAGCACTGGCTATAGTGTTCACAAACTGCTGCCTACTGTTGGCCAATTTTCGCCTTATGTTGGATATCAGCTTTGTAAGCGCTATATATGATCTTCATTCAATCTCAACGCAATCGTTCAGTTGTCGACCGCGTTTGTTCTTATGGGTCTGAACTACATATGTTTCTCGCTCTCTTCATTCTCGCTGTTAACCGTACCTCACTCTTTCTTTTCTTTTTCTAAGCTTTCCGTGCACAATTCGGTTCCTAGTGGACATGAAAGGACTGGAGTTGGGGCAACACGACGTGCTTTCCGTCTCTTTAGTATCGGTGCCAAATGAGCACATGAAAAAATAACGACTCGCAAACCATGCAGACGGAGTAGGAAATATAAAATAAAACAAAAGAGGCTACCAAGACAGGAGGTTCGGTGCGAGGAGGGCTTAAAGAGCCTGTGATTTCGCGTGGTTCGTTACGTAGGCCGCGGGTCCAGATTTGACATATGGTTCCGGAAAATGAACGCAACGAAGCAGCTGGCGCTGCGGCGCCATCGGGTTGCGCCCCCCTGCGGGCTAATGGAGAAACGAACGGCGGGGCTCTGGCTCCGAGGGGAGAGGCCTATAATTAAGAGCGGGGCCCATATCGCTCGCATCATCAATGTCACCTTTCGAGGTCGTTGAGAGACGTACTTTCGGTAATGGTCGTCCCGGGTGATCTGTGGTGCTCGTTGATGTTGTTCATGAGGTTGGAGGTGGTTACTCGCCCGCATGAAAAACGCGTTCTTTTGTCATAACAGAGTCCGACGTTTATTATTAAAACAGGTCCAGTAAACTACAGAAAGACCCACAGAAAATACCCGATGAGTGTCGGTCACTTTTTCGCAATATCACTGTTTATTTTTTTAATGTCACCTTCCTTTAGAATTCTCGTCGTATAGCAATATTTTTATGCATGTTTACAAAATGTATACGTACGTATGCTTCTTTTTAGGGCCAGTCATGTTTGGTCCTGGAAATGCGAAGCATTTTTCATTCATTACTTTTTTTAAATTCAATCAAATGACAATATGTTCCTTTCGTTATCTGGTTCTTGCTCCTGATAGCGGCCTTTTTGAAGTTCTGCATTTTTTATTATAGTGCGTAAATGAATACACTTAATGCAATAAATAATTAATCATTAGGTCTTACATTGAACCACCGGCATTTCGTAGCATACAAGCAGTGTGCCAGTTTTATTTATCGATTCACTCATTATCACCGATGGTTTAAAGCGTCATCGTACACATGTGGCATCGTACAGTTTTGCACGTATACACCTATATTTTATTTCCCTGTGTGTAAACGGTGACTCACTCACGGGAGTGGGCGTGACGCAATAAATTTCTTGATTGATTGATACGTGGGGTTTAACGTATACCATAACCAGCATATGATTATGAGAGACGCCGTATAGTGGAGGGCTCCGGAAATTTCGACCACCTGGGGTTCTTTAACGTGCAGCCAGATCTGAGCACACGGGCCTACAACATTTCCGCCTCCCTTCTTGGGGCGTCATGTTCCTCTATATATGTCTAACGCTCTTAACCTTTGTGTCTAACCACTGTGGCATTGTTTACAGCAGCGGCTGTGCTCGTATCCACGTGCACATAAGGTAATCCGAAAAATGCTGGGCACCGCATTTCCTTGACCGAACGACATCCGACAGGCACTGATCGTGGCGGTGGCGCTGCTGTCGTGCCTCGTGATTACCCTGTGCGGCGTGGTCGCCTTCGAGTGCCAGAAGGTCAACGAGGTGTCGACGGATTCGGCACTCTGACTTCCAAAGCGCCGCGCTTCTCCTTCGAATTCTATAGCGACCGTATTACACGCGAACAGAACCGAGGAGCGTGGCCCGCCTTGCCTTTTTGCCTTAATCTACGCGCTCGTCTCTCTTTCTTTTTGACAAGTCAGACAATAAATTGCGATTACGCACGAAAGTTCGTTCGCCTCCTCGTCAAATCTGCATGGCCGGAAGGCGTTCTTTTCGGCGAACATTGAACCGGGATGTGCGTAACGGAAAACAGGGCTGTTAGTTTGAGAAATTCGAAATACAGCTGCGCTGTAAGAACGCACGGACCTGATGATGTCCTGTCGTCTTCGTGCGACCAATCGGCGTAGCCAGGAAGCATTGAGGGATTGATTGATATGTGGGGTTTAATGTCCCAAAACCACCATATGATTATGAGAGACGCCGTAGTGGAGGGCTCCGGAAATTTTGACCACCTGGGGTTCTTTAACGTGCACCCGAATCTGAGCACACGGGCCTACAACATTTCCGCCTCCATCGGGAATGCAGCCGCCGCAGCCGGGATTTGAACCCGCGACCTGCGGGTCAGCAGCCGAGTACCTTAGCCACTAGACCACCGCGGCGGGGCAAGGAAGCATTGAGGGCTCTGTGTATATCTGCGCGAACGAAAATACATCAAGAAGTGTTTAAGAGCCTTCACCAATTCAGAAATATATATATATATATATATATATATATATATATATATATATATATATATATATATATATATATATTCGGCAGATCCCACGTACCTTTGGAATCCACGTCATGTGAAGCATGTGGAGGGAACTAGACGTGTTATAATTTTGTTACTGAGCGACACGTTCCGAAATGACACTAAATATATTTAAAATAAGTTGTACGCCAGAGACATACGTTGAACAGTCGCACATGTTTTATATATATAGCCAGTTATTTACACTTGGGCAACGAAACCAACAACAACATGAGTGTTAGCAACACCAGAAGTCGTAATATGACATGTAATGCTTGTGCTCTCGAGGATGGACACTGCTACAGAAATTAACTTCAGTGGATGGCACTAAACTACAACTGACGTTAACCCGACAAGACCTGTATCATAGGAGTACCTGTGTGATATTTATAAAATTGGATAGACCACTATTGCAACCAGAATCGACTTTTCACCAACCCTGCACCTCAATAATGTATATTTTTTCAAAGCATGTACCGAGACGTGGCGTGGCTCTGTGGTATAAAATGCTCGATTCCCACGCAGAATGGGCTCGATTCCTGCTGGGACCCTGATGTTTGTCGGGTCAACGCAGCCGATGTCAGTTTTTTTCTGAACGCTCTCGCATTTATATTACCAATGTCACATGTCGCCGTTCCTGGGTACATATCACCTGCTGCGCATACCCGCATACCAGTGCACATACCCGCCAGTGGGTATGGGCCACTGTCTGGCGGGAAGTGTTTGACGACATATGCGACGGGATTGTGAGGAATGCCTAGAGAGAGGGGGGGGGGGAGTGAGCGTAGGTTAGCAGACACCCCATGCGTCATCGTTGCGAAAGGAGAGAGGGGGAGCGGATGCGCAGTGAAGATGGTCAAGCAGCACACCGGATTGAGCTCAACCGTAAGCTGCTTCGCATCTAAAAAACATCTACGTACTTGTGAATGGAGACAAGACCGTAACCTTCAAACCCACTACGCCCCTTTTACTCACCTGAAGGGCTTACCCCGGTATTCACAAGCGCTCCTCGGCTCGACTTTCACCCTTCACTTCACAGAGTTGAGCACTGCACCACTGCTCGGCTGAAAATGGCGCTGCGCTACTCAAGAATAGCAGCAAATTATCACTCATATGCAGTAACTTGCCCTGCCTAGAGATGGCGCTCCCGTCGGCCTTTCTCAAGTGAAGGTGGAGCGTTTAGTGAAGGGGCGTTCTAGAATACGGGGGTAAGTGTTTCCAACTTTAAACCTGGGTACTAAGCAGGATGTACCAAGCTTCTTGGGCAGACGAGTTTGCTCCGAGCTCGCACTAAGGCACTCATGACGGTGCCAAGCGCGAGATAGCAGCGCTTATAAAAATAGCTACAAGAACGTGCGTGACGTCAGAAACGCATGTTGGACATTTCCGGTGGTTATCAAAAGAAGCACCGCTGGATAGATGGATGGATGGATATGGCTATGCCCTTTAGATCGGGCGGTGGCTAGCGCCACCAAGCCGTAATGAACTCAAAACTATAATTATTTTTTTCCTTAAAAAGTGAGTTTGAGGATTCGTACTTTGCAGTGAAGAGTTTAATTTTCACTCGTGCCTTGACTTTAGCCCCCAATCAGATAACCTCCTTCTAGTTAAGTCTACTTGCTTAAAGTCAATTTTGCCCTCCCGGTCCCTAAACCCCAGTGCTTTGAAAAACTCTGCGCCATTATCCTGAACTATAGGGTGAAGCCCTTTACAGAACATTATCAAGTGTTCGGCAGTTTCTTCTTCCTCTCCACACGCATGCATACTGTGTCTACCCCTTCGTATTTGGCCCGATATGTCTTGGTTCGCAGTACCCCCGTCCTAGCCTCAAACAGTAGAGAACTACCCCGAGTATTATCATAGATCCTTTCCTTGGCAATTTCCTGCTTAAATGTTCGATAGATCTCTAGTGCGGACTTCTTAATCATGCCCATTCTCCACATGTCAGTCTCCGTTTCCTTCACTTTCTTCTTAACCGATAGTTCTTTTTGGTTTGACCACCTGCTGTTTTCTAAGTATTTACCAGTCAACTTCCTGGTTCGCTTCCTCCATTTTGTATCGACATTCTTCATGTACAAGTAGCTGAAAACCTTCCTAGCCCAACGCTCTTCCCCCATTTCTCTCAATCGCTTCTCAAATTTTATCTTGCTGCTAGCTTCCCTGCCCTCAAATGATGTCCATCCCATATCACCTTGTACTCCCTGATTTGGTGTATTCCCGTGAGCTCCTAAAGCAAGCCTACCTATTCCACGTTGCTTAATTTCTAATCTTGCTTGAACTTCTGATCTCATGCACAAGACCGCATTGCCGAACGTCAGCCCAGGAACCATGACCCCTTTCCATATTCCTCTCACAACATCATACCTATTGTAATTCCACAGTGCCATATTTTTCATCACTGCTGCATTCCTGTTACCTTTAGTCGTCACGTATGTTTCGTGTTCCCTCAGATACTCGGTCCCATTGCTTATCCATACGCCCAGATATTTGTATTTATCTGTTATCTCTAGCGTGACCTCCTGTATTCTAAGCTCACTACATTCGTTGTCATTGAAAATCATGACTGCTGATTTTTCTTTACTGAATCTAAAACCTAACCTATCTCCCTCATTACCGCAGATGTCCATCAATCTCTGCAAATCTTCCTTGTTGTTGGCCATTAGCACTATATGATCTGCGTACATTATTGCTGGTAGTGCCTGGTCAATAAGTTTTCCTTGTTTGACTAAAGAGAGGTTGAAGCCCAGTCCACTTCCCTCTAATTTTGCCTCTAATCCTTGTAGGTACATCATGAATAATAAGGGTGACAGGGGGCACCCCTGCCTAAGCCCCCGTTTTACCTCTGCAGGCTTGGATACCTGTTTTTCCCACTTTATAACTACCTTGTTACCTTTATAGATGCCCTTTAAAAGATTATTGACTACATGTTCCACGCCTAGTGTGTACAGTATTCCCCACAATTCCTCTTGAACCACGCTATCATACGCTCCCTTGATATCCAAAAATGCTAGCCACAGGGGCCTGTGTTCCTTTTCTGCTATTTCAATGCACTGCGTCACTGAGAACAGATTGTCTTCCAACCTCCTGTGTTTCCGAAACCCATTCTGCAGTTCCCCCAGCACCCCCTCATCCTCTATCCACGCCTGCAGTCTTTCCTTTATAATCTGCATTGTCAGCCTGTAGACCACTGATGTCACCGTTATAGGACGGTAGTTGTTTATGTCAGCTTTGTTCCCCTTTCCTTTCTAGATCATGCTCATCCTGCTAAGTTTCTATCCATCCGGAACTTCACCATCGATTATTATTGTGCTCACTGCCTCTCTCAAAGCCTGCTTAGACTTCGGACCTAATGTCTTTATCAGCCTAATTGGAATGCCATCTGGGCCTGTTGATGTACTACTAGGAACCCTTTTCTCAGCCCTTTCCCACTCTTGTTGTGCAAATGGAGCCATTGCACCACTTGATTCGTCCTTGTCTATTGTGGTGCATAAAGTACTTTTTTGTTGAAATTTTTCTGTCACCCTTGTTCTTATATATTCAATAGCTTCGTCCCCTTCTAGCCTAGCACCTTGGGCTGTAGTTATAAAACTCTGCTCTAGGCTCGTCTCATTTCTTAGGGAGTTTAGATGGTTCCAAAATTTCGCAGCTGCCTTTCTATCTTTTTTATGTACTTCTGCTAGCCACTGAGCTCCCTTCCTTCTAATCTTTTCATTGATCAGAAGGGATGCATCCCTTCTACAGCTTAGAAAGGTTGCCCATTTTCTTTCAACATCATCTGTCGGTTCACCCCGCTGCTTAGCATGTCTGTGTTCTCTAGAGGCTTCCTGGCGTTTCGCTATGGCTCTCTTAACTTCCTCATCCCACCAACTTTTGGGTTTGTGTCTTCTTTTCCGGGGTGACTTGTCACGTGTCTTAGCAAGCTCTAGCTCAAAGAGTCTCATTAGATTCGTGTACGTCCACACTGTCTTATTATCCTCCGTGATTACTTTCTCAATTTGTTTAGTAGCTATTTCAATTTGCCTTTCTGGATAAAAAATTTCCTGTAGTTGCTCATCTTGTCTCCTTCCCACTTTCACTGATCTTCCAAAACTTAGCTTGATACGTTTGTGATCGCTACCCAGACTTCTGGAGCCACCTTCATCTATGTGCATTCCCCTGAGCTTATCATACATCCTATGTGACATCAGTGCATAATCTATCGTCGACTGAAGCCTTCCTACCTCCCATGTTATTTGCCCTTCACACTTCTCGGTACTGTTGCAAATGATCAAATCAAGCCTTTCACACATATCCATGATCATTTTGCCTGTCGGGTCGGTATACCCATCTATATCTTCCATGTGGGCATTCATGTCTCCTAGTATAATTATCTCGCACTCTCTTCCTAACTCCTGAATGTCCTTTGATATACACTCTACCATTGCCTGGTTTTCCTCTCTGACCTTTGCTCCCGTCCACAAGTACACGAAACCAAGGAGTGTCATTTGACCTGCCACTTTCCCTTTTAGCCATAAATGTTCCTTACACTCCTGCTTGACCCTTTGCCAGTCTGTACTTTTATGAATGAATGCCCCAATACCACCCCCCTTTCTGCTGCCTTCTGTTCTATTACAATATTCCCACGCGTAGTCCGGATTGTTCGGAGGTCGTTCCATGTCTCTGAGATGTGTTTCTACAAAACCGTATACCATCGGCCTCTCTTCCCTTAGCTGTTCTTCTATCTCTTCCCACTTCAGCCTGTTCCTACCACCCTGCATGTTAATATACCCTATGTCTGAATTGGCTCGGCGCTCGTGGCTACGTCTATTTATGCCCCGGACTTTACCTATCTTAGATATTGGTGCCACTTTGGGATCGTATCTGTCCATACCACCTGTCGAAGAGTCTCCCTGGTTGTTTTCCTCGTTACTATAGCTATCCTGCACCCCGAAGGGCTCGCTTGCCCCCCAAAAAAGCTACTGCGCGTCCTGCAAGTCGCCAACCCACCTCATGACCTAGCCGCCCATCGAAGTGAATTCTGTCTCGTTGAAAGCCCCCCCACCTATGCACCTCTCTGTTTATTTCCACCACCTCAAAGCCTTTCTCTCGACTCATCCGCCATATCTCTTGGTTTGCGTTGACCACCGCTCTTTGCAGGTTGCTATCACGCACCGGTACCTCCGGTATCGTGCATATCACTACCTGTACCTTAGGAGAAGTGGCGCGCATGTCATCGACGCCTTTCGCCAGTGTGGCTGCTAGTCCTGCTGCATCTTCATTTAGGACATCGTTTAAACCACCTGAAATTATCACAAGGTTTCGTCTATCAGCTATCGTACCGCGTGCGTACACGTCAGCGCCACCACTCAGTCAACAATTCAGCTTTGAAGGACCGTCAGCCTGACTGTCACGCTATCTCTTTGTCAACTCTACACGTGTCTCCCACAGGCGTGTTCGTGAACTTTTGTCCTCTTTCGGGCACGTTCTTTCGTTCCATCTGCAGCGTAGAAATTTCCACTCTCGAAGGCAGCAAGGGTGCACACGCAGCGCCCTCGTGTTGTTCGTTTCGCTTCTATCAAATACTGCAGGTAGATGCAAAGACAGGCTGCCACCAGGGGCGCTCGTCGCATGGCGGAAATAAAGGCGGAAACGTGGCTGTGAGGGGAGGGGATACGTCGTGAGCGCGGTGAAATTGAATGCGATGCGTATTAGCCACATGATGATATAATTTTACTTCTGCGTGAGTGTGTGCATAGTCTGCGTGGCATAGCTGATAGTTTAATCGTGCCGCTCGCTGGCGTTGCGGTGTGAGCACTGCTCCCCGGCAAGAGCAAAAGTGTCGGGCGGACCCGATCTTCGCCGCAGGCGTCTGTCAATCAAACTGATTGACGCGTGAACTCAGATACAAGCTCGTTCATTCTGAGAAGGCCCCAATTCAACTCGTGTGTCACGATGCCTGTGTGACTGTCAAGCGCTTGATGTGGTGAACGCTGAGAAGCAGCTTCTTTGCATTAACAATAATTCGGTCATCTTGCCCTGCCATAGAGGAGCTTGTGATAACCTAGCTCCTTGGAGCTTTGCGATTCGGTCGTCTTCTCATCTGCTTGGTCTGCTTCGATGTGAAGGCTGCATTAGCGCTGTCTTAACTCTGGCTATACTAATTACCTAGGGCTTAATGAAGATAACACTGAACAGTGCTGTCTTAATTGATGTTTCAATTAAAACGGCAATAAATATCTTATGTGCAATTAGGAAAGCCATCATCAGTATAGAGGTATTTAACTTTATTATTATCAGCACAATCTCAACATTCATCGTGCCCTGCAGTAAGGTATAATTAGCACGGTTTTACTTAGCGTGCTCATGATTAACGTCAGTTTAATTAACATGGTTTAGTTGTTGCGTCAACTAGCGTGCTTTAGTTACCACGGTTCTTGCTTTACAAGCTTGATTACCACGGTCTTATAAATATGTGACGTAATTACCTTGGCCTTACCACGCCTGGGCTTGATTACCTTGACCATATCATCTTCTGGCCTAACTAGCCAAGTATACCACCAAGTCAAATAGCTAATTAGCCGGCAGCGCGTGCTCAGGTGCTAGCAGACGATGAAGACGACAAAGAGGACACGCACTGGCCGAGCAGAGCGCTGGAATGTTCAGGATGACCACGATGATTATCACGTGGCCTCAGGTTCAGCTGCGGTCGCGATGTTGTGAGGTGCTCGGCCGGAACGAATATCGGCAGGCATTGAGTTGATTATTCTAAAGCAGACTAAGTGCAGGAATTAAAAGCTTCAAAATGAAGTCTAACACCTTGTGCTTTTAAAAGAACACCAGGAAAAGCTTCTGATGCTTTTGTTGCATTGGTGTCCTTTTGCACTCGGCGTAATGACAAAGAAAAGAAAGAACACGTCTCTGGTTTGAAAACACCACCTGACTTCGTCGACCATCCTTGACGCGATGCCGGGTTCCACCGTAAAAAATGCAACGCAGCGCGCTGAGGAGTGGATTTGACTTTTCCCCACTGTTGGCTCATTCAAAAGGGGGTGTCGCCAGAGCTCAGAAAGATCCTGAGTTTTGCCAAGCTCAAACGATCCAGCATAGCGCCCGCGATCTTTAACATACTACGAGACAGCCTTCTCCTAGTCTTTCATCGCCTTCTTCGCAGGTTGGCTTGCTAAGACTCAGTGTACACTAGCGCTGTTGACAAGAGGGAGACCTTACTTGCCCAGAGTCGTGGCAAAAAAGAAATAACAAGATTAATGAATGCGCACACTCCTCCCGTACAAAACTTTTTGCGAAAACAAAGAAAACTTTTCATTACTTTACGTTCGCTTCTAATGAATCCCACGCCACAAGTTGTTTCCCACAGAGCCAGCGATTGCTCTATGCTTACAGCACACACACGGCCCACGTAGGACTGGGTTCGAGGCTCTGGACCATAGCGCGAACCGTGTCTCTCGTAGATCCACAGCGCCATACAGTGTAGAATATAGCCGTGAACCTGAGCGCCCCGCTGCGTGCATGGGAAGAGCTGTGTATAGAAGTGAGACGGCGTAGCTCGCCGCTCCATTAGGCAGAGGGGGCCGGTCGGCTTGGTCACGCGACGCAGCTCTATAGCTGACCGCAGTCCGCGGCTCGCAGGTAATGAATTGACTCAGCGGCGGCCGAGCGGACCTTTACCGTCCCACGCACGCTGGCTTCTTCCCCGCGTGGCTAGCCACTCGGCGTCACACGCGTTTTCCCGATATAGCACGCGCAAGCGCCGTCCTGTCATGCAGAGCCCGCGGGGCGATGATACATCTCCGTGTGGACACAAAGGTAGGGATAGAAATAGTGCTTCGTACGAGGGGGCGCTCGCAGCGCAAGCCGTAAGGCTTCATCTACCAATATGGCACAAGAGGAGCCAGCTAAGCAGAGCGGGTTTCACTGTAATGCTAGGAAGAGGGAGGGCGAAGTCGTTCCTTTGTGAATTCAGCGGATCGTCAAAGGGTAATGCGAATGATAATTAAGCTCTGTTGCTGAATTACCATTCTGGGATGACAAGAGTGCCAGCTTTTTTTTTTCTGCGGACTCTTTGATCGGTCAGAAAGAACTCGGAAACGAAAGACGAAGTATCTTGCCGTAGCTGCTCCTGACATCGCGAGAGAAAGAGGGTGGAACGAGAAGAAGAGAATGACGTATAGGTAAACGCAAAGGTTTTGTTATTTGTTATTCTGTAGTGGGTGATATAAAATGTGGAATAGAAAGAAAGAGGGAGGGGTTATCATTTCGCGTATTCAGTATATAACGAACGCAGAAGCCTGCATCGATGGAAGGGACCGGCTTCAGAAACGTTGTTTTAGAATACCTCCTGCTATAGAGTCATTCCATGTCAAATGTTTCAAGCATTATGGTGACCATGGCAGATTTGCTCGAACGAAAACAAAAAAATGACCCGCCCTATCTAGTGGGAATTGAGTACACCATTTTACCGGCCACCAAACATGGCTGCCCTCGACCAGCGATGCAAAAATATGGCATAGAGGAGACAGTTTCAGTGTTTAAGGCTGAGGTATACGCACCACTCCGTTGTCATATTGTTCCGCGCAATGCACACACGCACACGCTTGACGTTGATGTAAACAATTGAAAATGAGTACAAAAATAATTTTATAACGGTGTGTGCCGGTAGATTCTATAGCTACACCAACTACACCATCTTGTCTTTGGGTTGTTAACAGTTTAGTCTTCACCTTCGCATGAATGCTTCATTTCGTAAGTTTTCATCTGTTCAAATCTACAAAAGGCGTGTTATTCGTTCCGAATAATATGGAATGTGAGGTGCACATTCAACACAACCTTTAGTCCGAATTCTACACCCTATCGTGTGTCCATGCTTGGTATATAGCTTAGTGCTGTTCTTGCTCACAGCAGATTTCCTTCAAGTGGCTCGTACAATCAACTTGAAGTTAACGCATGTTTGAGAGAAAGCTGTAGATCCTCCAAGGCCTTTACAACATCTTGTTACCCCCCTCTCCCGCGCCTCCTCCTTGTCCCATCAGAAGAATAAAAACAAAAAACAGAACGAAGCCCATGTTTTACTTTCTGGTTATGAGGCTGACTAATTCGGTGTCCGCGGGGATCTAGAATCTACGAGCGCGGCACCCAAATTAAAGTTATGCAACGAGCTAGGGCGCTTGGCGAACAATGGGCAAACTGGGGCCAACGTACCGGGCGAGCTGCAGCCGCAGAAGCGCCATGCCGCAATTACGGCGATGGCGACGCTAGATTGTCGCTGCAGAATGGAACGGCGATGATGGCATCGTCCAGGTACGAGAGAAGCGAAGAAAGCAAAAAAAAAAAAATACACGAAACCGGAGGAGCGAAGGACTGGCTGTAAAACACAGTTCTTTTCGGATAAAAGAGAAGTAAGCTGGGGCAGCGCTGATTCGAACGAACGAAAGCCACCGGTACGAAAGAAAAAAAAACGCAAGTTGAGTCCATTCATTCCCAGAACGCCCCCTTTAGTCTTTCTCTCGCTACGTATTACGTGGCCCTCGCGCATGCGTCCGTACGAATGCCAACTGTCGCCGGGTCAAAAGGTGGTACCGCCGCGCCGAGGTCCGTTTTCTCCGGGAATGGACGACCATTTGTCATGCCGCGATACACACGACATGACGCTGCGTCGAAAGGGAGAGAGGTGAAGGCGGGATGGAGAGGGTGCGCGGCATAGTGGAGAAGAAAGGGAAACGCCGATAGCGATCGGGAGTGCGAGGACGAGATGCATGTACGTATGTACGTGTGCGCGTTTCAGTGTATATGCGCCAGCATATTTATCGGTTGGCCGCGCATGTAAATGCGTTCTACACGTACATGTGAACAAGGCTCACTTTTTTTTTCGGAGATTGCGACGCACGCATCTGCCGGACCTCGTATACTGCACGTACGAGATTTGCAGCTGCGATTTGTGAGGCAGGAGGGAGGGGGGGGGGGGGGTCACGTTTTGGATTGACGAATGCGAGACGGACGCACTTAACGGTCGCTCTAATATGGAAACGAGGAAGTGCAGGCTTCGAATGCCTCCTCGACTTCACCGAGAAGGTTGGCCAGCTGCAGGATTCACGTAGTTTCGGGATCGGTGTATCGCGACAATCGCGCAGCTGCACGTCGATTCAAGGACAAGTGGGGATCGAAACCTGGTCGCTTATTCAATGGCAAGGGGCTCGCACTTGAGGGCAGCCGACGTAAGAGGTTCAATGGCAATCAACTGTAAGCTCGATAAGCCCAGCAAGCACACATGAGCATGGTTTCTTGGCGAACATCACTAAATCCATGCAACTATGAAATCAAGTACCAGATAGTCGTTCTCACAAAAATGTTTTCGCCGCTGATACGTACTTCGGTGTAGCAGTATAGCGGGACTAGGTTTGATCATTTGAATCTATTAATAGAGTCTACGAGAGCTGATTGCGATTGGACTTAAAACTTTATTTGATTGGTTGGTTCATAGAGTTTAACGTTGCACGGCGAATTAGGCAATAAAAGAAGCCGTAGCGGAGGCCTCGAGAGAATTTCAACCTCCCGAGCTTCTAAGTTTTAATTGCACTGAGAAAATTTCCATGTCCTGAAAGCAAAATAAATGATAAATTCAAATTCATACATTGCGAATGTACGCGTTTGATTCTCATTTAAACGGGTGTCATGACATCAGTTTCGAAGTTCAGAGACGCAGATTCGACGGCCTCACTGTGTCGATATCCGCTCGCCTTCCAACACTCAATAGAAGTAAATGCTAAAAAGAGGCCGTACCAAGTGTATAGGTAACGTGTTTCTGTCGCCCGTTATTTTAATTTTTTCATTTTTGTTCCGTCGAGATATAAATATCTCGCTTCAAACTATGCCCTGTCGGGTCTGCAATCTCCGCGAAAGCGCTTTCAGTTTGATTATGAAACACTGGCTCTTACATATATATATCAGCACCATTCTTATATTGCTCACTTCTCTTTTCCTGCCAGCGTTTCGCTGTGCTTTCAAACTGGTTTTAAATAAAAATTTAGTTCATTTTTCTGCTCCTTTTGCATCGCAGCTGCCTCGGCAAATACATCATTCTCCCACTCTCAAACCATATGTCAACTTTCCCGTGAGTTGACTGGCAGCCGCCGTTGTGCACTCTCGATTACACAAACAGGGCACGCACGAGACCGCAAGCTCCGCGAAGCATGCTCTCGTATTAAACCAACAGCGCGCACGAAAGCGAACCCCACGCGACGTACATACACATATAGGGTGTGGCTCGATTTCACTACAGTTCTTTTTCGTTTCTCGGCTTCGCCCGGTTGTCGGAAGGTGATGCTGTAAGAGAAAGGGGGTTATTTCAATGTGGGTGGCAGAGTTCTGAGGAGAGTGTTGGAGCCGGTGTCTTGCCTCCCCCCCCCCTCCCCCGAGTTGAACAGAGACTGTCAAAAGCCTTAAAGCCACAAGACGGACGAGCTTTGTTCGGCGTCGGTCGAAACTGTGACGACGACTGAAACAAAAAGAGGGCGGGCTACGCGCACTCGGTTAAAAGCAATGAGAGAAGTGGGAAGGGGTGGAGGTGGACAAGTGGGAGAGACGTGGGGGGTGACGGGCGGTGCGTGCGAACACCTGATAACAGTTGCGTGACACGTCGGTCACAGTGCGGCGCGTCGCGAGGACACGCAACCCTGTCGGCTCGGCGACGACTCTGAAAGGAAAAGCAAGAAAAGAAAATTTCTAGAAACTACTGATTTCTTATTCACAAAACTTTTGTGCTCCGTATGGGACATACAAAGCGCCGAAGAGGGAAGCTTGAACGGAGATTATGTTAGCGGGAAGAGACGTACTGCATAATTATTTGGTGACGTGGAGCTCGATCCGTTACTTCCATGTGTCTGGTCTAATTTGTCCTGAGAAAAGCCACTGAAAACAATACGGAAGTTTGTATTTCATTTTAGTTCTGCAACTTCAAGACATCTAGATAGAAGTAAATCTGGTAGTGCACCCTCGTTTTCTAAATTCACCGAGAAATAACAAAACTATAGTAATAATAATGATATATTACGTAAGGCAAAGTTGTTATGGGTCACAGAGTGGCTGGCGACCTCTGGTGAAACCACGAGTGTGTGAAAACGTGAGGGATATATATTTTCTATGGACGACACGTATGCATGCAGATCACACCTAAGGGCCCAAGCTCGTAGCTCAAAAAGTTTTTGGACGAGATGGGGGGAGGTGGAATGGGGTGTTAAAAACATATTTTTAGTATTTATTTTCGGTAAAACTCTTTTTCATCAAATTTTTGGAGGAAAGAAGCGGATGGGGCATAGGGTATACACTTCCACCTTTCATCACAATGTATTCTAATTTACTGTTAGGAAGGTAGCATCACTTTTATCGCACAATTCATCACTTGCGTCACACGTATTCTTTTCAGTGTTTTCTCAATTGGATCAACTGTATTTCCGAGCATTGCCACTGCTGACGATAAGACAAGAATTTCTAACGTAGCATGAATCCAAACGTAAACACCGACTGAAAGCAAGAGATATCGCCAATATTACTTTGTTTTTTCGTTGGCAAGAAGAAACATGTGAGAACTTCCTGTTTCAATGGACGCACTATCAAGTAATAAAAAGTTTGACATGCATTCTTTAATCAGTGCTGCCTGTAAGTGTTTTAGCTTGACTCAAAATTGTAACGTAAATATAACTAAACCATTATACTAGCGTCAATTATTTTCTCAGTGCCGTGATCAGCCATCTTTACGAGTTCAATATCCGTAGTAAATTTAGTATTGCAGTCATGAAGCATACCTCCGAGATCGCTCAGCATGTAAGGCATCGCGCTTCTAAGCTTCAAAGCGCTGGTTCGATTCTCGGCCAAGGCGGCTGAACTTATGCGGCGAAAGAATGGATAGAACACCCGCGTTTTTATATTTCGATGCACTTAGAGAATCACATGTGGCCGAAATTTGTCCAGAGTCCTCCACCACGCAGTGCCAATATTTAGGCATATTAAGTTCCAGCAATAATCATGGCAACTCGTTCGACGTGGTGTAATTACTCATGCTGCAGGACGAAAACGTTGCAACGTGTGCTCTTTGTTTATATTAAACATTAGTTGAACGAGCTGAATAACGTTTTGCAATATGCGAATAAATGGCTATAACCTTTGCAAGGCGGGGCTGTCCACACTGCATCGTACTCCGCCGCCTAGCATTTCCAACTTCACTTACAGGAACACCACGTATTGTAACAGCGTGTGGCAGGGCCTAGCATTATCGACGTCGAATGACTAGCGCCGGTGTAGTCGGAAATGAACGCGTGAAAAGAAAAAGTTCGACCTCAAACTGACTTTTCCGAAGCCCGAGTTTTGTTTTGATTTGGCAAACAGTCAAGCAAGAGAGAGAGAGAGAGAGAAAGGGGGAAAAAGAATGAGAATCATTTCACCCTCCGGTGGCGACCTGCCACGCCTCTATAAGCCAATCGTGCATATCTGCAGTGGCCAATCGAATCACCTGGCCGCAGCAACTGGGTTGGCCGGCAGCAACCCAACTACCTCCTCCTGGAAACTTTGCCTCTCGAGGCGCAACAGCAGTGACGGTTTCTTTATATATTTAGGGGCGAAGCTCCTAATGGCGTGGCTTGTGCGCCCCGTTGTCGTATGTGGCACATACCCGAGAGAGCGGTCCTTACAATGTCCGCTGGATGGCCGTACTTGTATATTATGAATACGTGATGGAAAGATGCGAGACAGCGGTACCTGGAGTGTTCACTAAATAGACGGACGGACGGATGGAAAACTTACCGGGAGACTCGCAACCCGAGAAAGCGGTCCTTAGAATGTCCGCTGGATGGCCGTACTTGTATATTATGAATACGTGATGGAAAGTTGTGAGACAGCGGTACCTGGAGTGTTCACTAGATAGACGGACGGACGGATGGAAAACTTACCGGGAGACTCGCAACCCGAGAAAGTGGTCCTTAGAATGTCCGCTGGATGGCAGTACTTGTATATACTGAATACATAACGGAAAGACGTGAAATAGCGGTACCTGGAGTGTTCGCTAGATAGACGGACGGATGGACATACCCGAGAGAGTGGTCCTCAGAGTGTCCGCTGGATGGCGGTACTTGTATATGATGAATACCTAATGGAAAAATGTGAGATAGCGGTACTTGGAGTGTTTACTGGATAGACGAACGGACGGACGGACAGACAAACAGAAGGACGGCCGCAAGAGCAGACGCGCGGACGGATGGACAGACGAACGAACGGACGGACGCACCGACGGTCACACGGATGGACGAGCACACGTACGGACGCATGGACGGACTGACGAACGCTTGGACATGCAGTGATTTTTTTTCATTTATTTTTTTGCTTACGTTTCACCTTACGCTCATTTCATTGAAGGCCTATCACAAGATAAGGTGGCGATAAACAACAAAAAAACCACAGCATATCCAAGGAATTGAAGATGAGTAATTAAAACGTCCGCCCGTTCGCTCGCCCGTTCGCCAGTCTGTCCACCCGCCCATCCATCCGTCTATCCATCCATCCATCCATCCATCCATCCATCCATCCATCCATCCATCCATCCATCCATCCATCCATCCATCCATCCATCCATCCATCCATCCATCCATCCATCCATCCATCCATCCATCTGTCTGTCTATCTGTCACTCACACTAGTGCTTCACACTGGTGTGAGTGACACTCACAGACATGCATGAACAAACCCCCGGCTTTAGAAGCTTTGCCCCTAAAAAGAAAAGACACAAGAAACTCAGTGTTATAAATCGACGCTGCTCATTTAATTTTTTTATTTACGCATTCATTGTCTTCATTCATTACTGAGAATAGTACTTCTTCAAAATACCAACCTTATCAAGAAATCATCGTCATCATTGCCGTCACCGTCATCGTCACCAGGACTATAGCCAGAAATGGTTTAAAAAAATAGAGAACGGGCAGGGGGTGGCGGGGGTCAATTACTTTTTATAGACGTTCGTTTGCGTTTGAATGTGTGTATGCATACTCGCACATATGCACAAGCAAAGTTTTAAATTTTCAGGGGTGTATGTCCTGAAATACTTCTTCCCGAAATTAACCCATGCTTGAGACTCACCACCAGCTCCACCACCACTATTACCATTAGCAACAACGCAGTGAGGCTATCAGTAACAACGTAGCCATGATCTCTTTAACAATGCAAACTGACTTTAATACCGATATACTTAAGTGCGTAAATGCAATAAAAATAATAAATGAAAGCAAAATTACGGAGTGATCGAGTTAGTGAAACAACTTAATTAGGTCCACACTGATACACACAAGTTAAGTTATGGAGTGTATTTTTTTTCCTCGATAAGTCTTTCCTCGATAACACATTGATGTTAAAGTGCATGCGAGTGCAACGTTCAACCTAATTCCTAAATAAACATAGCACCTGTGGGCAATAAGAACAGGTGGTCGAAGTGACCGAAGATGTATTCAGCACCAACATCAACAATGCCTGATTATACCTGCTTGCAGGTGTTTCGACACTACTGTGGTCTAACTGGAAAGAAACGACTGAGTCCTTAAGAATGTTACTGGTGTGTAACAATTTCGAATTCCCAGTTTTTTTGTCAAAAAGTGCTCTAAGAATTACAAACACTCACAGTGCTGGCGTTTTCACGGCCTACATACGCGTTAGCTATATTACTACAAATATTTACGAGTGACTGTTTCTCTGATGAGCGTTTCAATCATCTTAAGAGAACCTGTTGTAGACGGCCGAAAAAACGCTCCTGGCGACAGTCGTATTAGTTCTCAGATATGTTGCAGGAATGTTGTCATGTAGCGTCTGTCACGAAGCTACTTCGCAAGCAGGCGATGTAGCGATCGAGTCACCGTGTTCAGCACCTGCATTACTCTGTCTATATTTAGCGTTTACTTACGATGACGTACTTACAGTAACTAGGCACGTATGGCGTCGGTTACAGTCACACGTGAGTGTTCCCAACCTGCCAAGAATCAACAATGAAAAGAAGAAGCTTGAAAAGTTTGTTTCACCTTTTCAATCCTCTTATTGCGACGAAGCCAGCTTTTACAAAAAATCACTTCACGCACGCAAGGCCCATAAGTTTTGCGCTACCGTGTAAGATGGTGACACATGTCATCGCTTCAGAAAACTTACCGGGCGACTCGCAAGCACTGCTACATCGATATGCAATCAATTGCCTTGTGATAACTACAACTACCGTTCGAGGATATGAAATACAATAATAAATAAATGGTAATTGCTAAGTATGAGAGAGGCGCCTTTCTTAGGTTTTTTTCTCTTTATTGGCAAGTATAAATAAATAGCAATTGCTAAGTATGATCGATTAGATTTTTTTCTTTTTATTGGCAAGTAGAAGTTGTCAGACGCCACCTACAAATGAATGAAAGAAAGAAAGAAAGAAAGAAAGAAAGAAAGAAAAGAACAAGCGAGAGAAGGCTAGATACATTTTGATGGCTAGGGAGTTTCTGGCGCTCAGTTTCTAGGTGAAACATCAAGCTGTGCCGATAGAACACTTGTAGGCTACCTGTAATATTAATAATAATAAAGAAGCATGCGTGACGTCTATCGTTTTCGTCAAACAATAAATGATAGAATAAGTAAAGAATAGATCGCTTTATTAGTTTACATGCCTGAATACCGAAGAGAGGTAATAGGTCCAGGTCATTGTACGAGATTTCAGCTTCCTATAAGTTTTACCTCAACCAGCCCGGCTTGCCGGCTTCCGGGCCCCTTTCATTACGGGCGCACCTGTATGGGGCTGGACAATACACGCGCAATTTTTTTCGCAAATCGCGTGCCGAGTTCAATTTTTATCGAAGAACGATCGCCCCCGCGCCACGCAGTTGACAGCCGTCCTTTACACGGCGCGAGTCGTCCATTTGTTTCCGCAACACCCAACCAAGTGTTTCTTGCCTATGCAGGGAACGCACGCATGTTTTTGAACGCAGGCGTGCCGCTGCGCTCATGCCGACAGCGACTCACGCGAAATGGCAACTTCACGCCCTGGACTCTGAAAAAAAAAAAAAACGCGATGAATGACGTGAGTGCAGAAGTTGGGGGCGTAAGTCAGTTACACTGGCTGCTTTCGCGCTAAAATTCTCTCTGCGGGGGCGCGCGGGCTTTCCGAAATTACACCCACGCACGGCAGCGCACGGAAGGATGAAAAATAAAAAAGAATTTCCGATTTCAATGAGCGAAGACAAAACTGTAAACACCACGGCGCGTGCTCTGAGGACGCCTCGAGATCATGCGATTCTCGAATACGGATAGCTCGCGATCACGCATGTTCTGTTTGTCTCTCACTCTCTAATACAGCCAAGCTGTTTCGCTAGTCCCGTTTGGAATGTTTCGTTGCAGTGGAACCGGTAGTTACTCGCGCATATTTCGCGCAGCAATAATGTTTGCGATTCCAGTGTGAGGCAAACTGTTTTATTAGCGTGGACTTCGCGTGCTCCGTAGCTGCTAAGATCGACTGTGACATCACTCGGGGGGGGCTTCGGTTTAATGCATTCCGTTCTACGACGTGCGATACCGAGAGCGCTCAAGAGGCGAGAATCGAAGAGGGGTTGATTTTATCGGAGCCATCATCAGGTTCGCGGAGGACGGTTGCCGGCGCCTGTCATCGCATGCTTTATGCGCACTTTGAACGTCAGCTCGCATGTGCGACTCGCGTACGCACGAACGACGTGCGGGCGGGCAGGTCTTCCACGTCCGGCAGTCCGCGCCGTGCGAGTCGCCGTTGGCACGCTCTCGTCGGCGCGGCTCACGGAAGGGTCCCGTGGATGCACGCACGATTCGCCTCGCCAACACGCGCGAACGCCACTACTGTATAGGCACGCGCGCATATGCGAGAGATGGCAGGGCACGGACGGTGCGATTTGCAGAGTGGCAGCAGCAAGCGAACAGTGCTGGAGAGTAGGGAGGGGAAGAGCTGTTGCCGTGGACAATTCTTCGGCAGCTTTTTGGCACGCCGTGAGGTCCTCTCTGGCGCGCGTGTGTGGCGTGCGCGAGGCTGCTCTGCTGGCGGCCCGGGGACATGCTAGCTAACGTGGCCAGCTCCGTCGTCGCGTGATCCGCGGCCGCCGCTGGTTTATGCCGGCGCACGCCTTTGGACTCGTGCATGTGCGTGATGCCCGCCATGGTAGTCAAGATGATGAGAAAGAGAGGGGGCGAGGAAGAGCAAAGGAAGAGGTTCGGAAAAAAAATACGGAGGGGAGAAATAAAAGGAACAGCGCCAGGCATGCGAACCTGCGGACGGCCCCACAGTCCTCTGCGTGAGGACACGTGAGCCGTCGCCGCTGTGAGCAGCGGCGTCGGTATAACTCACGCATTCGAGTGGTACGTGGCCGCGGCCGGGTCACCCTCGGTAGTCGGCCAGATCTGGCCGCGTAGACCGACCGAACGGGACGTGCTGGGCCCCACGTCGCTGCGAGGGTACGTGTGGTCTTCCGAGGACTCGGACTGCCCCTATCCCGTCAACGATGACCGAGGTCCAGTTCTACGGTCACGGATACGACGCGCGTGTTCCGATTATATAGAAAGACATCGTTGAAGATGCAGCACCCAACACTTCCGGGGAACTTGAGAACTGAAATGTGGCGTCGACTAAACGTTTCGCCTTGCCATCACCTGTGCCACCACTGTGCGTCACCTGGGTGGATCGTATCCGCGCCCAAGGCAGCAGTACCTACTGCTTCAGCGACGTGTCTAGGTAGGCCCCCGTCACTCCTGGAAACGGTTTCCAAGCATCGCACATCTATGTGCGCCGGGACTCCACGTTCATTGTCGGCGAAGGCGCGTGTACCGTACCCGGGGAGTTTCCGGAAGCCGTGGGTAGTCTACCCTGGATGTGGCGCAAGAACGCTCGTGGATTACGCCTTTTTCGCCGTACGCTGCCGCGTTCGACAAGGTCGTTCCGGTGAACGCGCTCCGCGCCTGTGGCCAGCAGAACGGCACGAGTGGATGGATACAAGTACGGGCCTCGGCCTAAGTCGGATATGCCCTATTCGGTGGAAAGGTGTTTCATGTGATGACATCAAAGGAGTAAACACCAGATTACACACCGTGTGGTCTGTCTGCCTCGAGCAGTGTGGTGCTAACAATCCCCGAAGCGGCATCCATTGGTGACGTCATGTGCACGGCGGATAGCTGCGGCTCAGATATGAATGATTCTTGCAAAAAAGTCATGTTGCATTTGTTATCGTATCATTTTGAAATGTCTTTATTCTTTATTTATTTTGTTTTCAATTGCGTTTCCTGCACTGGAGGTGAATGCACGCAGTAGTGCTATAAGGTCACCTCTAAAGTTATATGGCCACAAGACTTATTTGAACAATTTGTTGCTACGTTGCTATAGTAACAATTTATGGTGTCTTAGGCGCCAAAACCACGATCCGATTGTGAAGCACGCCGTAATAGAGGACTGTAGAAATTCAGACCGTGTGGTTCTTTCTTTCTTAATCGAGCACGCGCGTCACACAGTACACAGGTCTCAGGAATTCCGCCTTCATCGAAATGCGACTGCCGCGGCCGGGTAGAGCCCACCACGTTCGCTTCAGTATCTGAGCACCGCTGTGCAAACACCGTGGGCGTCTTCACGATGTGTTCGTTGTCAATTCGTTCTTGGTATAACGAGACAACCAATCAGTCACAAAGGATAACTACAGTTTTCGTTAACGCGCAGAGTGTCAATGAGCTAAAGAGTTCCACATAAACTAAGAGATAACAGTTAAGAAAAACGCCGACGTGAAGCTTTGTTTGTCACATAAATTTCGTTTGGACTGATTTATTAGTCGAACAAGCGGAAATATCAATCCATGATTGGATGCCTCGTAACGCACGTCAACTGTCACCGTGATTGTCATCTTCGTAAAATTAGAATGGTGCCGCTTGTATCATATCGAGTATTACGCTTCACATCCTGCTCAAGTTTTATAGCCGACTTGAAGGGAGCTATGTCACCACGACCAAATGGCTGAATTTATATGCGACTACGTGACTTTCTGCAGGAGCATTCGCCTGTATAAGTTGTTTAGCTTTAATGATAAGAGTTCTCATCCGTCTTATCTAAGTCATTCCCGCCATGTATTTCCGTACCTCACTATTCTTTTATAAGTGGCTTATTGCATAGACGAACCCTTGACAGCAAACTCTGCACTTAAATTTTCTCGTCTTTTCCCCCCTCTCTCTCTTTTATCTTTATACTCCCCCATCTCATTCCCCCAGCGTAGGGTAGCGAACCGGGCAGGTACCTGCAGCTCCCTGTTTTCTCTCTGTTGTTCTTCCTCTTCCTCAGTTGCCTGAACGCGCTGTTATGAAAGTTCCAGCTAACGAGGCCCATGCACACGAAATCTGCGTTCCTCCAGAGTCTTGTTTCGTAGCAAACAGCTGTTTGTTTTATGTCATTCTAGCCCTTGCGTGGGAAATCGAGACGCATGGCCCTGTTTGGGATACTGCAGTGAACAATGGGAAATTATTGAGATTATAGAAACATTCGGGGGATAACTTCAGCTTCGCCGTTGATAGTACACGAAGGACCATACTGGGTCCCATTCGCATCTACTTCTTATACGTTAGCCACTGCTCAGCGAGCACTTCAGTCGTACCGTATGAAAATGAATGTTTCTATGCGAAACATTGCTCGTTTCCAACTAGGCTAGAATGCCTACTGCCAGTAACGTTGCAAAATGCCCTCTATACGCCATAATGCTGGAGAAATTACACGCTCATCTTGTTTACAGTTGTCGCGTCGTCACGCTAGCAAGATGCCGAGCGCATACGTAGTCATTTTGTTCAGAACTTCTTTTTTTTTTCTATTAAGAAACCAGTACTGACCAGAGTCGAGGAAAGAAAATTCAGTTAAAGTAAACTACCGCAAAAATAAAGAAGAAAAAATACTGACGAAAGGAGAACAAGACGAGCGCTTGCTTTTCTTATGTCGTTTTTTTTTGCTAATTCACCTCTACCGTAATGCAAGACCAAGTAGCCCCACAAATACTTGTTCTGTAATAAGACACTGGCATAAGGCATTGTCCCACATAGCTGACACTTGCGACGCAATGTTTGAACACGAAAAAGACATGAGATTCACAGGTAGAACACAACACGAGCGAGCGCGCCCATTTAGTGTTTGACTCCCGCTAGTGTCAGCTCTTCAACATAGAGATTCAGTGTTTGTCGCACTACTAAGAGACTCAAGCGTCCGATCTCTCGTCACGCTGATCCGTGACAAAAGAGACAAGATGCTTAGCTTGGGAATGCGTCGACCCGTCCCGTGTCACCAGCCTTTCCGCTGATCGCGACTTTACGTTATAGTAGACCAACCATCCTAGGCACAGTGTAGCATGAGAAGCATAAGCGAATCATCACGTATACAAGGCAAAAACAGGTAATTGATTATTCCCCATCACTTGCTTGAACTCGGTAACATGCACTCACTGTATGACAATCACTTTTACGGCCGAGCTCTGTACACGGCTGGGCAAAATGAAAATTCGTCCGTCGTAAGCGCACCAAAACGCGAATGTACCACATATAAGATGGCGAGCAACTGGTCGCATCAGCGGAATCGAACAGTACGAACACGTAGCCCCCACTGTTAAATGCGACCATTTTCACGTTGATAAATCAGCTGGTGTAAGAGGCACCTCTGCCCATATCCTCCTAAGCCGCACCTCCTCCGCCCTATAGTAAGCTGAGGGTGGATCTAGAGAGAGCAGACACACGGTGCGAGTGTATCTTGCTGGAGAACTATTTTACGGAAATGGTGTGAGAGGCAGGGTTGAGGTGAAAGGGTAATAGATAGACATGTCAAGGGTTGCAGTCGGAACGCTCCCGCCATCTTCTGCAGGCTGGCCTTCGCTACGGGGACACTATATATGCCAGTTATAGCCGTTATAGTTAGTATTTCAAACTTTCATTTGAAATATTAGCGAGATGCAAACGAGGGACACGAAAATTCGGAGAGCGCGAGTGCTGCGTCGTCGCCACTTTGTTATGTCGTATGAATGCCCGTGTTTTGTTTGATTCGCAATGTTAATTTTAAACTGATGCACTTTCAACAGAACCAGCTCGCCATTTTAATTACATTTTTTGCCGGTTGCCGTCCTCTTTTGTTGTGTGTAACGTGTACAAATGCGTCCAGCACAGCCCTTCTCTTTCAAGCCCCGCCTACGGCGATGCTTAGTTCCCGAGTTTGAATGTAGACCAAGGCTGCTGTGAATATTAGTCATTGTTGTCGTAAGAAAATAAGAAACGAAAAGAAGTTCCTTGGCCCCTTTCTTCAAGCTATAAAAGAAGCTGAATGTGCTGCACTTCTAGAAAAAAAAAACAGTGCTGTTGTAGTCCGGTATATATAGCTTATGGAAAAAAAAACAGATGCTCAACTTTGTCGAGATCTAGGTGCAGATATACATGAATGGTCTGGAGCAGTGCCTTGGTTAGGGTTACTTCAATTCCAAAGTGCTTGCACAGACCACGGGCAAAGTGCGTGTTCTTTGTTTCAAGGCAGGATGCAGGGTGGGTCCATAGAGGAGGAGCCCTTTGACCACTTCAATGCGCGCACATCGGTGTCGCAGTTGGCGCAGCAAGTCTTGTTAACTACGGCAACAGCTTCTTCATTAGCGATAGTTCTTGCTGTCAGAACCTGGTAAAATTATGTCTTCAAGGTCCCTGGGTGAAGTACTTGACTATTTGAACAATATAATAAAGAGAACACCATGGTATAGCTTTGTTATTTTAAATATCTGCATAATATTACTATATTATACTCGTGCGCGTGCTTCAGGCTATCAGCACCACCTCTTTTGCGACTGCTCAGGGCGTAGCCAAGCGGTCGCACACCGACCCGTACACCCGACAGTCCCCCCCCCCCCCCCCGATCCCTACTCCTAATTTTTTCCGCCATGACACAGAGAGCGCAAAATGACCAATTCAAGATGATGCCCCCACCCCCTCGAAAAAAAAAAAAAAACCTCTGAGGAGTGGACCCAAGAAGTAATTGTCCAGCCAGACATAGTTCGTCGCAGCAATCTCGTTCTTAATATTTCCTGTTGGCGTCGCAGTATGCCACACACACACACACACACACACACACACACACACACACACACACACACACACACACACACACACACACACACACACACACACACACACACACACACACACACACACACACACACACACACACACACACACACACACACACACACACACACACACACACACACACACACACACACACACACACACACACACACACACACACACACACACACACACACACACACACACACACACACACACACACACACACACACACACACACACACACACACACACACACACACACACATCTATCTATCTATCTATCTATCTATCTATCTATCTATCTATCTATCTATCTATCTATCTATCTATCTATCTATCTATCTATCTATCTATCTATCTATCTATCTATCTATCTAACCTTTATGAGCGCAAGTTTAAACTTAACACTGTTGAATTGCGAATATCTTTTTGCTTGTGTATATTCTCTCTATATAGCACGCGGGGTTCAGAGGTCGAGGCGGCCGGGTGACCATTCATAATAGCCCGTGCGCGTTCATGTACTACGACCGCAGCTGGTGAATCAGTTTTGCGAGCTCATTAAAAGCAGGCGACGCAGTCATTAGCCCTCACGAGAGTTCCGAATGCTCGAAAGCGTGATGGGCCTTGCCCCCGGCAGCTGCTTCAGGGTTACACTTCGGAGGCTATACGGAGAGCTCTTATACCTCGCAAGGGTTTTCAGAGTGCGCCTGCATGCATGGTCATTAATGTTTCATATGCGCAGTTCAACGCAAGTCCTTGCTCATACAGATATGCGTAAAAACTGTGTTTTTTTTTCTAAGTTATTTTATATCTCTCTATATCTATCCTCTTTCCGACCCTTTTCCCCACCCCCGTACAGGGTAGCAAACCAGTTCGTCTAGGATAACCTCCCTGTCTCTTCCTTTTATTTATTTATTTCTCTCTCTCTCTCTATCTCTCTCTCTCTATCGCATTTCAGTAAGCCTAGATTATAAAGCTCACTCTTGCATATAGTTTCCTGCTGCTTGGGCCCGAGTAGAGCCTGCAGTATTTCCAAATAAATCAATAAAAAAATAAAGCCTTGCGCGAGCATTTTTTTCGGAAAACGAAATTATCTTGAGCCTAATACATGCAAAAAGCAAAACGAAATTTAGCTTGTATATTTATATAAAAACTCGCTCTTGGAGTCCACGATCAACTTTGTTGACGTTTTAGATATCTTATTGCGGTAATAAAACTACCACGTCGGCATTAAAATGTTTGATTTGCGAGAAAAAAAGAGGCATGTAAACGGTTGTGGTTTACCGTTATGAATGGAAAGCCCTTCTTAAGATCACCGTGTTTTAGCGCAGAAAAAAAAGTATGCACAAAAATCAAGCATTTGATGTACATGATACAAAAGGAGCTACTGCCCCCAAAAAACGTGGGTCATATCCCAGCCGCGGTGGTCGTAATTCGATGGAGGCAGAACGCCATAGAGTCACGTGCATGCCGATTTAAATGCACATTGAAAAAAAACCCACCTAGACAAATTATTTTTGGAGACTCTATTCTGGCGTAATCAGTAATCACATAGACATGGCAAGTGAAACACTGATAATCATTACAATGATGTTAAAGAGAACGTATTTCATTACTGAGTGCACTGATTAGATATGTGTGAAAATTCAAACAGATTTTATTTTGCTGAACAAAATAATAACACCAATTAATGGATTGTTATAGGGATGATCTATTCGCAGTAGAGCGGTGCGCTTCGTTCATGTCATATCGCCTGCTCATATAGCTATGCATGTACCCACCATATATATGAACACCATTGAATGTAAAGCTGAAGTCAAATGTTTCGTATTAATATGTATCGGCGTTTTGTTAACAATTAGTGTATTAGTTAACGATTACTGATTTAGTAGTCATGGGTGACAGAACACCACCTAAATCGTTACCTATTATGTCGAATTGTTTTACGCGCACGCTTTGTGGGTTACATAAACTCTGTGTCCATGTGAGTTTTTGTTACACGGCAACATTTCTGAAGGGTACACGGAAAAAGACGAAGTAGCGTATTGGCTAACATGTAGGTGCACACACATAATCGAGCACAATTTAAAGACCTTGCAGTGTCAGGTAACTCTAATTCAGATTTCACATGGCAAGCACCACGCAAGAAAACAAATTTCCGTGGGTAAATAAATATTCAGGTGGCATCGTCTCTCCCACGACTATAGCTAACGATGATGATATGTGGGGTTTAACGTTCCAAAAGCCCCATATATGTAAATGAGAGACGCCGTAGTGGAGGGCTCCGAAAATTTCGTCCACCTGATGGGGTTCTTTAACGTGCACCGAAGGTTCACGCGAAGGAAAAGAAGAAGATGGATGTGAATCCCGACATCATTGATCCTAGCAGGACCGATCCCCATTTCACTCGGAATCAACAAGCCGGGTGCTGAGCACGCGATCATCGGCTTCCTGCAGATCCTTCGCACGGTTTTTGTTCTGTCAGCTCGGTCTGGAACCACGACCGTTCCTGCAGTAGCTGGTGCCGCGCTCAACCTACTGGGGTGTTCTTGGCTGAGGATTGAGTGGTTTTAAACTTCTGTCTTAGAGTCCGACTCTAGTTTGTTTCTGAGTCTAACTATATCTCTAGTGCTCATGTCGACTACTTCTCCTGGCCAGGCGCGATCCGCCTGGTCAGCGTCCTTGCCGTCTAATGAATTACCACTAGACTCCTTTTTCCGCAGTGGTATCGACAGCATTCCCGTAGCACTGGTACCTACAAATGGAGGCTTCATCAGACTTTCAAACCCTCAGGTGGTTCAAAAGGAACTCAAGACAACTTCAAATCATTTCCAGACCATCACAGATGTGCGCCCATTTGGGCGAGGAGGTATCGTGTGTAGGTCGCCTGATCAGACCTGCGTGCAGGATCTTCTCAAATGCACCTCCTTTGCTGCTACCCCGGTGAGTGCTTTTATTCCGCCTCACCTTGCATGTACCAAAGGCCTTGTACGGGGAGTCGACTCCAAGCTGAGTCCAGCTGAGACCCTAGACAGGCTCTCTGGAGCAGGCGTAATTTCAATTTACCGGTGTAATCGCCTAGTCGACAACCAGAGGGTACCAACCGAATCTGTTATCGCGACATTTGTGGGCACAAAATGCCCATCAGAAATAAAATTATGGCCACTGATCTTCCGAGTAGAACCCCTCGCTTCTCGTCCGATTCAGTGCAAGAACTGCTGGAGATTCGGCCAAAGTGCGGGAGGATGTAAATCTAACGTTCGTTGTCGCACCTGTGGAGAGAGTCATCCTTCAAGCAATTGTACTGCAACAGTGGAAAAGTGTTGTCTCTGTGGGGGCAGTCACTGCGCCGACAACTCTGACTGTTCCGCTCGTTCCCGGGAGGTTCAAATCCTGGAAGTTATTGACCGCCGCCGCTGTTCACGAAGGGAAGCCATTGACATAGTTAGAGACAGGGCTTTTGGATACTCTGGTATAACAGCGCGCTGCACTTCCAGTATGGACTCAACCCTATCGCAGGCTATTGAAACTGCTGTGGAAAAGGCAGTGAGTAAGGCAATGGATAAACTAATATCTAACCTTTCCGACTGTTTAGTGCAAATTCTTTCAAGCCAGATTGGACAAACAGTACAGACTGGTACAGAACCTGCAGTATTACACATTACTAGTGACGCCACACAGCTACGCAATGTAGTGATGGACGAACTTTCTGCATCTGCAGGCAAGGCTAAGCAGCCAGGAACACAGGTGCACTTGGACCGACATTCGCCTCGGCCGAGTACAAGTACTGATACAGATATGGAACTCGATATACGAACTAATAAACGTACCAGATCCCCTATCTTCACCGATCTCAAGTCCAAATCTAAACGGAATGAATCAGCTATTTCGCGTGAAGATGCTAACAAGGGCGCGACATGCGCCTCTGCGGTGCGCTCAACACCATAGGTCAGTTGAGGGTACTGCAGTGGAACTGCCGTTCTATATCTCAGCCTCAACCGACTTACATTACTTTTGCAATAATTTTAATCTTGATATTATAATTCTCCAAGAAACTTGGCTTACACCAGATAAAAATTTCCATCTTGCAGGTTTTCGTTCTTTTCGATTAGATCGCCCATCACGTGGTGGTGGTTTAATGATCCTTGTATCAAGTAAATTATGCCACAAAGCGAAAATTTCTTTCAGAATGTTAGACTTCGATTGCGAATTATTAGCATTAGACTTGTGTCTCCCCGGATACCACCCTTTTTCAATCGTAAATTGCTACTTCCCCTCCGGTGTGCAAAGCACGCGTTATCTTGACAGCGTTTTGGTAGCATGTAGAAAGGAAATTGTACTCACAGGAGACTTTAATTCGCACCATTTGTCTTGGGGTATAAGGACAGATTCTTGTGGTAGGCGACTGTGGGAATGGACTATTGATCACAACCTCTCCTGTCTGAATAAAGGTCATGTAACATTTGTCCGAGGACAAACTAGCTCAGTATTGGATTTAACGTTTTGCTCCAATGCAATCAAGATTTTGTCATGGGCTGTTCTGGATTCGGCAACTAACAGTGACCATCTTCCTGTAGTTTTTGACATTACTTGTCCAACAATAACTTTAGATCAGCCAAAACGCACATACATCAACCAAAGCAAATTTCAAGCCTGCCTCCGTTCTGCCATTTCCAAGCTTGGAAATGCCAGTACTAAGGAGATTGCATCTACGATAGGTTCAATGCTGGAGGGATCTAGAAAAAATTCTGAATTTTCTATTCCATCCAATAAACGATCCTCCTCTCGTTGGTGGAACGATGAGTGTACGCGCGATTATAGAAGACGAAAAGCCGCTTGGAAAAAACTTCTTCTTAATCAGAGCCCAACAAACTGGAAAGACTATCAATTCCTTGCTGGCGTATTTAAGCGTACAGTGAACCGCGCGAAAGAAGAATACGAGAGTAGACATTTTGATCATCTTTCTAAATCAAAGAAAAAGCGTGCTTTGTTCGCTTATCTTCGGACAAGAAAAGTACTACCAGCACCTTTAACGTTGCAGTCATGTGTCTTGACGCCGGTAGAAATGAACACTTCTCTAGAAGACATAGCGCAAGGTTTAGAACGCCGCTTCACTGCGAATTTTTCGGCTATTCAGTCCGTTCTGGTAAACTTGCATGAATTTCCAGAAGTTTCTTTAGCTGAATTGAATCAGACAGTATTATGCTTACCGAGGACGGCTCCCGGACCAGATGGGATTACGAACTCTATGTTGAAATGCTTACTCCAGCAATCGCCTAATCTTTTGCTAGAACTAGTGAATTACTCTTTGGGGAATGCATGGATACCTCCAGAATGGAAACTTGCCAAAATTGTATTGTTGCTAAAAAATGAAAATGATGCATACACGTTGGATAACATAAGGCCGATCGCACTGACATCAAACTTAGTGAAATTGGTTGAGAGAATCATCAATATACGAATTAATGAACTTATTACCATGAGGTCTATTCTAAGTCCCTGTCAAATTGGGTTCAGGGCTGGTTGTTCAATTTGGGATGCCCACGTTGACTTAGAAAGTAGGCTTCAATTAGCTCGGCTACATAAAAAATATGCTGCTTTAGTTACCTTAGACATCGCTAAAGCATATGATACCGTGGAGCACTGTATTTTGATAGATCGATTAGAATACCTTAATTTTCCATCATACATAGTAGCGTGGGTTCGCAATTTTCTCGCAGACAGGAAATTTTATTGTTTTAAAGATGGGTTTTCATCATCTACTCATACCCAAACGAGGGGAGTACCGCAAGGCTCGGTGCTTTCCCCGGTGCTATTTAATTTACTAATGAGCACCATCCCACGTAAAAAGGATATAACAACTTATGTTTATGCAGACGATATCGCATTTTTTGCAATGGCAGATAACATTCAGACCTTATATGAACGGCTGCAGACTTACCTTAATATATTGGAGAGCTGGCTCGATGGCAACAGCTTTTTACTTAATCCAAGTAAATGTGCCCTCCTTGTTTTCCCGCTGCAATACCCTGTGAACATCTCTCTGTCTTACCATCATGAGGATATACCACAGGTGGAATCTGTTAAATACCTTGGAGTAATTTATCACACATCGCTCAACTGGCGATCTCATATCGAATATAACGCCGGAAGAGGTGTGCGGGCCATTGGCATATTACGTAGACTAAGTAACTACCGCATAGGTATGAGAAGAGACACATTATTAATGATATATCGCATGTATGTTCGTCCCATTTTGGAATTTGGTTGTGTGCTTTTCTCTGGAGTTCCAGCTTACAAGTTGCGGCCTCTAATTCTTCTGGAAAGAGAAGCTTTACGCTTATGCCTTGGCCTTCCCAAAACAGTCGCCAACAATGTGTTATATCTCGAATCGAGGGTCCCTCCGCTTTCTTGTCGAATTCGCCTTCTGACTGTTCAGACATTCTTAAGAATTTATGAATCACCATTACGACATTCAGAAACAGCCTTTATTTCCACCCCGGAATCATTTTTTGCTGCCAGATGGCCGCGATTTCACACGCCACAAATTATATTTGTGCAAAATTTACTGGAGCCTCTAAACGTTCGTATATGCGACATCATGCCGAGTCGTTATAATTCAGCCCCGGTAGAAATTCAATTCGACGACATTTTTCCTAATAATGCCAAATTACTTCCCCATAATATTTTGGATGGTTTACTCCAAGATCACCTGCGCCGTATTACAACGAACGTTATTATTGCTACAGACGCATCGCAATACGACGAAAAGTCAGGGGTTGGTATTTTCAGCCCTATTTTAAATTGGATTTATTCCCTTCGACTACCCGATTTCATACCCGTTTTTGTGGCTGAGTTTCTGGCAGTAGTGCTCGCCTTACGCAAGTTAGATACAGCAATTACATCAGCTGTCATAATAACAGATTCCCTATCTCTTTGTGCGGCACTTTCTGTTGGTGCTGATAATCACGTAACAAAGGCGTTCCGTGCATTAGTACCTGCGCATTTAAGAAAAGTGCGATTAGTTTGGGTGCCTGGACATAAAGGTTTGTTTCTTAATGAAATAGCAGATTCCTTAGCTAAGTCGTCAATCAGCGAACCAATTCTACCGCTCTGTCCATCATCCGCTTATGTGACTGCGGCTCGATTCCGCAGACGTACGCTTATGCAAGTCTTTAAAGGTTCAGCACTAACAAACTCTACAGAATATCGCCATTTATTATATCCCTGGCGAAGAGACTTTTGCCGCACTCGAAAACAAGAAGTAGCTATCACAAGGCTGCGTTGCCGGGTACCAAATCTAAATTTCTATAAACACAGGTCTGCTCAGGCACCTTCGCCACTGTGTGCATTCTGTGATGAACTGGAAACAATAGACCATTTCTTTTTGACCTGCAGGCGGTTTAACACATTACGAAAAACCTTATTAGAAATACCTTTGCGTGGCATTGGTATGGACTTATCTCTGCCTGTCATTTTGTCTTTTGGAGCTTCCATTTCTGGTTTCTGTAATGGCACAGTATGCGCGGCCGTCCGGGACTATATTGATGAAACTAATAGGTTGACTAATTAATCAGTTTCATTATCTTAACATGTTCACCTAATTATATACGTATAAAATCAGAATAATGCTCTATTCTAAGAATAAATTTGTTTATGTAAATATTTCTATGCATTACATTAAGCACCACACTTGCCTATAGGCTATCGGTAATCTTTCTGTTATACCTCCATCATTCTAAATCTGAACAGTAAATTTTAAAGCCACTCGATTCTTGGCCAATCCCCCACAGTGGGTATGCGCCACTAACGATAGGAGAACAACAACAACAACAACGTGCACCAAAATCTGTGCTCACGGGCCTACACCAGTTTCGCCTCCACCGAAAATGCAGCCACCGCAGCCGGGATTCGATCGCGCGACCTGCGGGTCAGCAGCCGAGTACTTTAGCCACTAGACTACCGTGGCGGGCCCACGACTATAGCTAACTCGACTCTTTTTTAACACAGCACTGAAAACTGGAACACTTTTGTTTTGTTTGTCCGATTCATTTGAGTGCTTGTTTTGAAGCTTGCACGACGCATCGATATATGAATGCTTGATATTTGACTTTGTGCTCAGTTATTGGTTCAAGTCAGCCATAGAGTTTTCTAAAGTTAACCAGAGGGTACTCTGGCGCTGCAATCGTTCAGCGACCATGGGAATGATGGGTAGTTTACACATTTGCCTATAGTCTTCGTACTTGGGGGTGGCGAATCGTACTTGCGGCTTCGTTTATTGCTGGTTACGGTTTTGTTTTGAAGGAAAGAACGAACCCTTTTGAACTTTGCGACTCGATTCAAAATCATAAGTCTAAAACAATAAGGTTGTGAAGCGCAAACGCTGAACACTTGCTAATTTATATTTTTTGTGAAAAGACAGCTCTAAGCCACACGGACACGCACGGAGCCAAAAGCAGGCCAGAAGTACGAAAATTAGACAAATGTGTGTACTACTCATCATTCCCATGCTCGCTGAAGCGCCGTGCGTTGCAGCTCCCATAGACACTAGCGCCAGAGTTCCCTCTAGTGTATATTAGGAAACTCTATGAAGTCAGCTGCGATGCCATGCAGACAGACCGCCGCCATGATGCAGTGGTTATGGTGCTCAGCGGCTGAACCAAAGGTCGCGGGTTCGATACCGACCGCGGCCTCTGCATTTCAACGGAGGAGAAACGCTACAGATGCCCGAGTACATTCTGATGTCAATGAACGTTAAAGAACGTCGGATAGCCGCAATTTTCAGAGCTCTCCACAGCGGCGTGCCATTATAGTAATCATATCGTAATTCTGGCATGCGACACCACACGGATTATTATCATGTGTCATGCAGATGCTATGTTCACGAAAGCAGAGAGCTGTCACAGGCCCGGACATAGTTGTTTTGTAAGTGACACAAGGATAGAACGAAGCTGTTTACCGAAGGAAGCAGCTGCTAATGCAGCAAGGTGACATTTTGTTGTATAGTTCGGTGCGTATGCAAATAAAACAACGAAGTCACGGAGTGCTTATGAATTGATGCAAGAAACACTGGTTTGGTGCATTAGAAGTCCCATGCTGGAGACAATTAACCCTTTGGTCCTTCTTCACGAACTAAAAAAAAAAGTGTCATCGTGTTGAAACGTTGACGTCTATTTCCTCCTCATCCACTACTGACGTTGAAATGATGATTTTTGATTGTCTCTATATCGCGTTATATGTTGGGGAATCAGTGGTTTCAGGAAGGCTTCACACGAGCTTTGGCCGTTATACGGAAAGAATAAAATAAATAGATTTCTTTTGGGCAGGGCTCCAGTAGCAAGAACCGTAATCTCGCCTTTTGGCACAAAAGAACGGCTTACGACGAACCCCATGAGTCAACCCGCTTTGCTAAAAAACGATTACATTAAGAATATTGACATTACGCGTCAGAATAGCGTATAAGGCAAAGAGGCTGTCCATAAAGAACAGACCAGACAGCTATGTAATGATCACATTAAAACTGCAACAATGTTATTACTAAAAAAAAACTACCGTTACAAGTCTCTACCTCATCGATACTTTTTTAGAAAGTTATTTCGGTGCTCCTAAAGAGGCAGAAAGCCTTGAAACATCAAATTTCGCGTCTATTACTATGTAAATACACGTGGGATAGCATAGTAGTGTAATGAGTCGTCGCCATGCTTGCATCGCGTTTAGCGGAAATGTCACGAATGCGTTTTAGTAACCATGGCGCATGTTTACACGAATGCCAGAAGGATGTCCGCTGCTTTTGAATCCCACAAGCCACATTTGTGTGCCTTCAGAAAGCAGTAAACGAGCAAACATTTTCTGCCCGCTATAGAAAAGGAAACGCTTTTCGCACTGCCCAGAAATGAAACTTAGCGAAACTTGAAAGGCCACGTTGCAAGTTTTATGACCAAACAATTTGTGTCTAAGAGGCACTTAATAAATTAAACACCCATGATTCTTCGCGCTCGCACCAAGTAACTTCACATGAAAACAAAACAAAAAAAACCGTCATGAAAGCTATGTTCCCGTGTCGCTATGCACGAAATGTTTTGGACAGATTTTACATCAAGGTTCCGCAGCGTGCCTGTATCTTAAAGCGTTCAGGATTATTTTGCTTATTGTGGCACGTTGCGTTTTGTCTTCATTATTTCACTCTCAATCCTAACTCCCCTATCATGGCCTAGATAGCTATACAAGGCAATAAATCCCGCCTAGATAGCTATACAAGGCAGAATTCATGACGTCAGAAAAGTGCCGGAGTTGACACCACCTTATAGTTGTCTGACGGCCCCCTTAATACACTCAAAGTTGAAAGCACACGACAATGGTATAAAAATTGCAGAGATAATGTCTTTTGTCATTGCCCGCTCCACGCGTGACGTCAGGGCGTGGCCACTGGAAGCCTGTTTGTCAGAGAAGCCGGCTTCTTGTCATGATAGACGTGCGCGCACACGTATTATAGCTCGAGAGATGTGATTGCGAGACCGACCTCGCTGATTGAGCACCAGCGCAATGAAAGGTGTATGAACTGTTTTGCCGCATTGCACAAAAGCATTGCAAACCCAACATTGCAGACAAAAAAAAAAACAAGAATCAATTCATGTATGTGTGTTTAGAAAAAGTGTTTAACAATTTTGAGTAGTTACTACTCGGCTATGGGAGAACAGTGGGCCATCCCTAAGAGAGATTCATGTATAACGAAAAAAAAAGTGGAGAAAATGGTTTGAACGGTAAGTTCAGCGACCACAACAAAAGGCGTCATTCAGGAGCCCAGACATGTCAGACAGGCCGGAAGTATGACGAATTGCTAGCAATTGGATGGCGTGCAGCGAGCTACTTTTTAGCGCTGGTCAAACAGCACTCTGAAGTCATTGCACACGTTGCGCTTGTTTTTTTACGCTGGATTATAACAGCTTGGTCACGGCCGCGCTTAAAATTTTAGCACTTAGTGCACGCTCGCAATCACTTCTATCGCTTGAACGGCGCTTCTCTTGATTATACAACAGTAAATGTTCGCAAAATTTCACAATACCTGTATACAGTAGAAACGTAGACATTTGGGCGAGTTTGTTTAGCTCCAGTTTGATTCTTTGAATTTCTCTTCGTCTCTGTCAGTGTTACGCCACCCAATAATCGAAATTACATAATAAGTATGTTATATGGCTAAAACTAACGCACACCTTGTGGCAACTAAAGTGCTATACACTGCAGATGGTTGAATGAATCTTATTAGATAGCACTGCTGACGCAGATGAAAGATATATGTTGAGCAGTCAAAAACAAATTTGGACATTGTTAACGATGCGAAACAACCCATATAAGTCACATGCCTTGTTATCTCGCACAGTCAAGCTTGAGTCTCCCTGTTTACCTATTTTTGTGGAGTTCACTGTAAACTTCCGGGAAAGAGCTCTTAAAGGTTACCGAAATATCTTCTATACACATGTCTCATGAGCTGGCGCTTTTTGGCCATCGAATGGCCCTAGCGCCATAAAACACCACACATATATAATCTTCTAAAATAAATTCCAAGTTGTACGTGCTTTTATTCTTTTCCTTGCTGACTCTTCATTTCTATCGTCTTTTATATACGGCGTGTATAGCGGATAAACTAATGCGTACAATATTGTAAAAAACAAAAACAAGAAAACGTCTGCGTTTTTTTGAACAACATCCAATCAATCACTCGTTCTAGGAAAGCTGCGATGCCTTGTGAGGCCGAGCGCGTTCGTATAATGCGCAGAGACAAGTTATCACTCATAGCACGTGGTCATATTGTAATGGTTGTGTTTTGCCGGCGTGAAGCGTACGTATACGACGGCCATATGTGGTAACGAAGCCCCGCACTGCAAACAAGTTACCAAATGAAAATACATAGTTCATTCGCATCACCGACGAAACCGTGTGTTTAAGCAATGACGATATATCATTGCGGAAACGGACGGATGGAGTTGTCCATTTTTCTCGGTATAGGCAAGCGTTTTGCGAAAGTTATTCTAAGAAGCACAGAATAAGTCTAGCCTCTGGATTTTCTGTCCAGTAACCTTGCTGTCACCTACTTGCACAAACAGTTAATGCTGCTGACTCGCCTCAAGAAACCGCCCATCTTCACTGAACTAGACAAGCGAAAGGGCTTTGACTTATCCGAATCTTTCAGCAAAATGCCCACTCGTGTGCAACAGGAGATCGTATAAAATGCGTCGCAGTGTAAACACAGCAGCCATAATTCATCACCGATGCCAACATCACGAAGCTTTCTCAATGTTCCTGTCGACAGTGATGGCAAGCCAAGCGTTTGGCGCCATACGTCTTTTTACATCACCCCATAGCGTAAAAAGCACAAGTAACATTATGATTCGATTCGGTGCTGCCGTGCACGGTGTATAAAAACAAGCGGTCTTCTTTAGTTCTTTCAGAAGTGTGCCGCAAAATCTTCCCAATTTCTTACGCTTATGCGGATGGTCCAAACAGAAGGTAAGAGACAATGACTCAAACATAAGCTGTCCCAGATGTGTATGCACACGTGAAAAGAGCAAAATCATGAGCGTGTCCAGTTTCTACGACTACTTTTTCTCTTTGGTACAATCATATCTACACTTTTAACGTCAGCCACGCCGCTGCCGGTACTCATTGCACACACGCCAAAACCTTCTTCCTGCGCTATAACGGAGTAGACGACGCAAGGATTCGGGTGGCACTGCCCACAATGCCTGGCTAGTCCAGACAAGCATACTTGGAAACATTGTTTCTCCAGTCATGATTTTTTTCCGCGTGCACATTTATAGTTGAATCTCGCTTCCACCTACAAAACGATGATAGCCTAGGCTGTCTCCTTCAAAAGAAAACTTGCTCGAACGGACATCCTGCCGACCACAGCCGCCGTTCTCCCAGGAAACTCCGCAGAACTGCCCACAGCGGGCAGAGTTAGAAGATCGTTATTAACCATCACGCGATGTTTTTCCTCCTCGATGCACGCAGTCTTCGGAGGTGCCCCAACAGACCAACGCTGAGAAAAGCGTGCATGCTACTGGAACGAGAAAGGAGGTTCACCAGGAGTGGAGGAGGGCTGGTGACAGGGCTGGGGATGGGAGGGTGTTGGGGGGTCTGAGTTGGCGAAACTTTCGTCCTCGGCAGCGGGTACCGCAGAGACACGTACATCCGCCGCAGAGTTGGCGCGCGAGACGGGGGAAGACTTCGGAAGGCCCAGTCACGCTATGCCACCGCCGCTTCTAGCTATGGCCCGGGTCCCAGAGATCTAATATAGAAGACGGCTGGAGGCGCGCACGGCAGCGGTCCGGCGTGTTCTCGACATACGTGCTCCGTGCGAGCAACCGTCCGTCCAGGGGCTTTGTGAGGAGCTGCCGCCGTCCTGGATAATATTATGACCTCCCGTTTCAATGACGTGTCTATCATAATAATGGCATTAGCGGAATATCAAGCAATCCCCTATAAGCGCACAATTAAGGGTATATAATTGCACCAGTCCCTCTGCTATTGGTAATATAACCTGCTACGTAGCTTACTCGTTCCCATTGATATAAAGAGCTTTTGATCTAATTCTATAAGAAGTAGCCGGTGCATAAACACGATGGTACTAAGTTTGTGACGTCGACTACCAGATATATTCGTGAGAAGGTAATGCCTTAGCTGACCACAACACCTTTGTATAAATTGGACTCTGCGCATCATCAGGAGATGTCAATCTGCTTCTGCAGGTCCGATGCTCTCACTACAACTGCTATATGTTCGGGGAATTGGAGAAAAAGAAAATAAGTTACTTTGTGGTGAAACCGGCTCTCCAATAACGATAAAGACAGCAGAGCGAAACGAGAAAGTTATTAACGAAGAAAAGTTAAACATTTTGTTGGCGAAGTATGCTTTTCTCCTATCTACCCCTGACTGGAGAAATGGTACACAGTAGAAAGTGCAACATGACAAGCGAATGAGAAGTCGTGCGTCGTTCTAATTATTTTGTTCTTCGACGTTCTGCACGAGAAGTTACCTCAAAATGTGCATTAATGCACCGCAGCTTGACATGTGTGTCCATAGTGAGCACAACGGAAACCCGTAAATCGTTAGTCCACAGCCAGCGACTGTTACCAACTGCTCAGAACACTTCATGTCATCACACGTTACAGGTACAACTATACTGCAACAAGAAGTGGCTATATGTCACATACGGGCATACGTGAGTTGTGCGTCATTCCTTGTCGACGTAGCACAATGAGCAAACGACAAAAAGCAACAAAAATAAAGAAATAAGTTTTGCAATTGGTTCAAATCATTTAACCTAAGCAAGCCCATATCGATGATGATAACGATATTGCGCAATGCCCTACACATCACGCGTCAGTTAAAGGGGCCAGTCTGCGGGCTCTGTTCGTGTGCAAGTTGCGCTGTAGCCAGGAAAAGTGTGAATCTACGAGCTGCAAACAACTCTTTTTAATTCACATTTAACGCGAAGTTTGACGTGTAGAGAGAGAGAGAGAGAGAGAGAGAGAGAAAAGACAGGGAGGTTAACGAGAACAAGCCTCCGGTTTATAGCTTCGTCATGGTGCTGTGTGCAAAACAGCCCTGGTATATAGGACAACTGTATAGGGCCGTGAGTTACCAAGAGCTTAGGGGCTTTTAGAGATATCCTTGCAGAAGCACTTTAGTTCCAAAGACGTGGCTGCAGGATAACGGCACGAGAAATGCCTCTTTGATTCTGTAAGAGTGCACGGACAGCTATGTCATAACGTGTGGAGCAGGGCACAGAAATACGACACAAAAGGTGCACGGAATGCGATTCGACAGAACGACCACTCCGGTTGTCTTTTCAATTGCTTTCTTTTCCTTTGTGTCTTGTTTTCGAGCAATGCTCCACACCATTAAATGATCGATCACCACCTAGGTAATTTAAACATTGAATTTCGCTATATGTTTGGAGTTGTTGCAGCAATGATAAAACGCAGATAAATAAGAGTAGGTGCAGAGGGACAACAGCACTCTCCTGTTTAGGCTTGAGCAAAGTGCACATAACCAGTTTACGTTAATTATGGTATAATGTTCCGGCTTACTTGTGAGTTGTGACCAGCCGTAGTATATTGACGAGTGATGCATACTTGATAATCTCGGGCATATTGAAAAAGCTACAGTATAGACCGTATTAAGAAAGCGAAAGATGTGTGGTACGTGGTTAGTGGGTGGTGTATATGACCAACAGGGTTCACTCCAAGGCTTTTTTTTTTTGTGTGATGACGCATGCACGCCTCTCCCGCTCATGAATTATAATAATTTCATTATTTACCTAAATATGAACCAATGGCCCTTACGGTGAGAGAGAGAGATAAAGAAGTACGAACAGTATACGTATTGCAGTTGGTATGTTAAAAAAAAAAGGGAGTGTCCCCCTTGGAAAACGCAATGTCTCGTGCAAGTGCCCCAACTCATAGTACACCCAAAGACATGGTCAAATGTTAATAAACCGCATTCTTCAGCTGTGGTGTCCGTGTGACTTTTCACGAGTATACGAGAGACCCTTATGAATTTGGTGTCGTGCTACAATGGGATGCTTGCTAATTTTTTTTCGGTTAAAGGTTCCTCCACCTTGCGAGATTCTGCAGAAATTATTTCCGATAATATTGTACACAGTTCACAGCATTCATTGCTGAGCCAATATATCTTAAGGGCAGACAGTGCGTGCCCGACAGCCCGTCGCTTGTGAGAGAGCTGTCATCAGGCTTCTTGTTTGTGTCATTCCAGTAAGGACGCAGTGACATGTTTATGAAAGAAAAGTGAAAGCTGATTGAAATCTTAAGTAAGGAGCTTCATACTTTTGTTTCTTTCTGTTCTCGATGTTCATTTGCATTTCCAGCATCGTTATAAGTAGGCCCCATAGTTGTACTGACTCTTCCTAAATCCTGAATCCTCTTTTTAATATGTGAATGATATCGCAGCCTTCAGTAAGTTTCCAGTATATCTACCTATAAAGCTCCGGTTAAAGACGCGTAAGGTAGGACAAGTGTTTATAATAAAAACTGAAGACTACACCCAACAAGCGATGTGCCTTTATTAGGCTAAATTTCAAAGCAACCTTCACTACACATATTTAAATAAGGCTGTCTACACATAGATAATCAAAGCTAAATACTGCATTTCAGCGAGTGGTGTCCGAAACCGTTCTGTGTGTCTGGGCTTCAAATGGAAATGCGACTTTTTCAAAGTTCGCGTTATTTAAGAAAATATTTTGGCACCATCACGACCGATTCCAACAGTTGTGTGCGCTGGCATTTATGACTATAGTCTTATTGCAGGCTTTCGTAAATAAGAAATAGAAGACTACTTCTATGTTAACGCCAGTATATACATAATAATTATTTAAAATAAAAACCATGGCACAAAGGTGCTTAAAAAATAACAGGCCTTTCATTGTATCTTTATCTCTCTCTCTCTCTCCTAAATCCTTCCCTTTTTATTTGGATTCCTGTGGAAACGTCAAGGAGTCGGATGATATGACGCCGTGGAATGATGCTATGGTAACTTATTTGATTCCGGCCGTTCTCGGCACAGAAATGCATCGCATCAACTCGCTATGCTTGCTCCACTTCTTCCAGAATTCAGCGCAGCTTTTATTTGCCAACAGATACCTAACAATGGGGGAGACCAAATAGCAGTTGCTACCAAAATATCCTAAGCCCCTTTGATAGAAACATAACGCACGAATATTAAGGCAACTAATCTTTCATCTGCGTGTTTTTCCCGGCTCTGAACGGCAGTATAGTTTGTGTATATACCAATTTAGTAAAAACATGTTGCTGTATTTAGCGCAAACATATTGCATAGTCTAGCAAGAGTGAAAGCTCGAAGCCAGATAGGGTGACAACAAACACGAACAGGCCGAGCTCACCAATGCCAACAGTTGATAGTCACAGCGACTGTACAGAAGCGCAAGTTGCTTTAATTCAGTTCTCTGCTGTGGCCTTTTATACCTAGCCTGTGGGGGACACTTAAGAGCAAGCAACAGTGCTATTCAACATTGCCGCATTTGAGCTGTACAGTTGCAAGCGCAGACACACTGCATTCTCAGAATACGCGTTTATTGTTTTTTTCGGCAGGCCAATAACGAATCCACGCTCGCTGACTATGGAGAGCAAGGCTACCGCAGATGCGTGTGGCGATTTCGAAGTGAGTGGGTTAAGGATAGTATTACGAAGAAAACGCCGAGCCGTCCCCGAAACCCAGTTTCCCGCAATTTGGCGTCGGACTCACCACGCCTTGCCTGCGCTGTGCTTCTCTGTATTGTGTACCTGCGTGCCTTGAGGTATACGCATGGAGGCTGCAGGCGAGTTCCATTCCCGGCAAATGCGGCGAGCACTTAGCGGACGGAGGAAAACAAAAGTAGCGATAGCGGGGCCGGGACGAAGATAGCACGGGAAATAAAGATGTTGTTTTTTACAATGTATTTTGGAAATCGCTTCAGCTTCCTATACTCTGTTTCATACGTCAAGTGCCACTCTGTAGAAGCTCAGAGCGAGACTTCCAGCTGTAGAGAAGTTCTCAACATGCAGTATTTTAATGTTTTAACACCTGCAACAAGATATTTTCATTTGCGTTTACATTCAGAAACAAATGGCGATGCTCAGTCTTTTGAAATAAACAAATCTCATCACTGATGTGATTGCTTATAGGTTGTTCTGAGTACCTTTGCGTCTTTTTTGTTCCGTATCGTGGCCTTCACGATTCGCTCTGGTAGCGTGCAGCCGGAGCCAATCGCGGAGGCCACGTTTACAGCGACCAAATACATGCGTGAGGCACGCGGACTCGCACATTTTGCTAACCGAACATATTTCATGGATCCGCGCGTGGCGTTGCACCTGAAGTACAGAACGGAGTATATACGCATCCTGGCACATTTTTAGCGATTTACAGTGTTGTGAGTGTGAACTGCATTTAGCGCAAGACACACGCAAAGGAATAAACGGGGAAGCTCAAGAATATTTTGAAGTTAAACCATGTTTATATTGGCTGTGTATATATTGGCATGCGTTGGCAGCTCATTCTTTTCGACATCGTTACATTACAATTTTCTTACATTGCTAGTTACGTTACATGCTCGTGCTGTTTGCTTCTCTCCTGTGTCCTTATTTGCACGCCGTGTATTTTTAATACTTCAATTAATTAGATGTTACAAAGAAAGAAAAAAAATAATATTTTAGGGGTATTTTTAAAGTTTGACACTTTGCCATACGAGCAGAGCGGAAACAGTGGTACTTAGCCGCCGCAAGTTCAGCTTTTTTTTAATTCATGGTGAGTATTAGATAAACTCGAAGAGCAGGGGGATCTAGTTAGCTACAAGTGTACTAACTCAAGATCGCGAGCTTACGTGCAATCGCACAGTTCTAGCACGTCTTTTAAAAAATTATTCGCATAAAAACATATATAAGCTGCATTAATTATGTTAACACGCGTTCATTGTATTCTTTTCATCTCACAATGCTGTATGTATACGCCACATTGCACTGGTGAAAGCTAAGCCAAGCATAGTGCGCGCGAGAAAGAACGGCGCACAAGTCGACTAGTCAACGATATAGTATACTTTAGAAATCACAATAACTGAGAGAAAACATGGCGTTTCAATCTCTCACTTTTAGCATTGAAACTTTACGTGTTGATTTGTAGAAAAATGGTGCCTGTTATTTCTTAAGCACCTTTGTGCCATGGTTTTTATTTAAAATAATTCATATGTATTTACTGGCGTTAACTTAGAAGTAGTCTTCTATTTCTTAGTGGCGAAAGCATGCAATAAGACTATAGTCATATATGCCAGCGCACGCAACTGTTGGAATTGGTCGTGATTGTGCCAAAATATTTTCTTAAATAACGCGAACTGTAAAAGAGTCGCATTGCCATTTGAAGCCCAGGCGCACAGAACGGTTTCGGACACCACTCAAGACGCTGAAATGCAGTATTTAGCTTTGATTATGCATACGTAGAAAGTCTTATTTAAATATGTGTAGTGAAGGTATAAGGTTGCTTTGAAATTTAGCCCAATAAAGGCACATCGCTTGTTGGGTGTAGTCTTCAGTTTTTATTATAAACACTTGTCCTACCTTACGCGTCTTTAACCGGAGCTTTATGGGTAGATATACTGGAAACTTACTGAAGGCTGCGATATCATTCACATATTAAAAAGACCACCGTGCTCGCAAGTGACACTGATGGCACTATACACCACCAGAGTTCACCCAGAGGATCATCTGTAATTTTCTATGATGTCAGCCATGAAGAACTGATATTCTACGTCGACTTACACTTACCCAACATTGACTCAATGTCCTGACGTGTCTTAGCAAAACGTTGATTTGGGAAGGCTAAGTCACATCATTCAAGGGTATCTGCAGCGTGCAGCCATCCAGGACGTCCGCTGTTTGTCCAGTGCCTGTCCAGCTACTATCATGAGGTTAAGTCTCTACAATAGCGTGTTCAGCGCCTCTACGTCAATTGCTTTCAAAGATTGTTTTCAATTAGCCACGCCTTTCGAACCGATCTTTGGGCAAGGGAACGTTTCACGTCAGGTTGAAAGCAACTCACTTTGCCAGAACGTTGGCTCAAGAGTCATTCCTTGCGCGAACAAATATAACCGCATGGGAAAGTGCGAGGAAAAAGTTGGAGGAGGCTTGAAAAAGAGCGTCAAGACTAAAACGCGATAAGATATAATCAGGCCCCATATGCATTGCCTTCTCAGTCGGTAGCCTCGTCTCGTTTCTCCGTGCATGCTTCAACCATGCCGCGAGTAAACAAATAAGTGTCTGTACGTATAAAGGTAGCTATTCCAAGCTATTCATAGAATGCCTATACTGCAAGTACAGTTGCGAAGTGTCCCATATAAGCCCCAATTGATCCTTTTGCAAATTCAGTGAAGCACCCACAGCACGTCCGTATGGCATAGGCGAACGTATACGCAGCTCCTGAAATTGTTTGTGCTTTTACTGCTGCTGTTGAGGATTATACATGACTTGATGTCATGGGTGGGACAGTAGACCCTTCACCCACGCAACTCACATGTCGCGACGCCTAGTGTCACGACATGCGAGTTCTGCCATTCTTCCGCACATTGTTACATGCGTTAGGGTGACTTCTTTCACTATACATGTTATTCGTGTACAAAACACCTTCATGCACCGTGGCGTGGCTCCGCGGTAGAACACTTGATAGTCCCGCTAAAAGTCTTGGTTCGATTCCCACTCGGACCAAAGTTCTAAATGTGACGCATTTTTTAGCGAACTTCGGTGACTTTGACCGTATCATCTGTCTATCTATATAACTAGCCTGCCTAAGACTTCTAGCTCTCCTGGCCGTTTCGATGATGAAATATATACCGAAATTGGTGTGGCACAACATGGCTATATGATGAGCATAAGTGACTAGTAATAACATGAAAATCATGACATGTATGTCATGAGTGTCGTGATATACATGTCATGGTCGTACTGCTGTTGTGGTGGTTTCGTTTACATGACATATTGCAAAACTGGAATAGTATGAGATGACTGCATGACGAAAACAAGTGACAGACCCTTACGTGGAAATCATGCCATGCGTGTCATGTAAAACATGAACTATATACATGCCACGCTCATGATGCACTCGCGGCCGTTTCGCTAGATTCCCATATATTATATTTGGTATTACGTGATGTGAACGGACGACGAAGGTAAGGGACACGTCCAAACATGATGATCATGCCATGCATCTTACCTGGAACATGACATGCTGCACTCAAAGTGCGCTCACGGCCATTTCGCGAGCATCACATATACCACATTTCGTATACCTGCAACTTATCTATAGATACGTGAGCGTGCATAACATTTTTGCTTGTACTTACTGTGTACTACGTCCGTCCACCTCGTAACGTTGTAATGATTTTAAAAGGACACATCAACCTTCTCTATTCGTCCTTCACATATCATCGATTCCCACTGTACGTGGGATCTGCCATTTTTTTCATTATTTATTGATTTGTATATATCTAAAATTCTCGCTATCGGCCAACGCCAATTTCTTGTTCACAAAAATAGACGCCAACAGAGGAATTCAGGCGAGACGAGCCCTATAACGCTATTGCGTTAAAAAGCGACGATGACAAGATATGTACAAATGAGGCACTCATAGCTTTGTCCTTTTTTAGTTTGTCTTCGTCAAAAAAATTTTATTCATGGTTCATTGTCGGTCTCTTAGTATTCAATCCTAAGTTTTCTACGCTATTAAATGGTATGACTAATAATCGACAAGCCCATCTATATATGGATACCGTTAAAAGCATAAGAGCTCATAATTCCTGCGAGCGCTCGTCTTAAATGTTTGAAGCTTGAACCACATGTCTCGTGCTTTGAGGAGAGTCCGACAAACTGTGCAAGTAGGTGCTTAACAATATGCCTGATTTGTATAGATTGAACATACGGGCGACGCGGCGAAAAGGATATTGTACATGCATGCATATATATCCAAGCAATGAAACGTGCTCGACAAGTGAAGGTTACGAGGCAGTATATACGGCTCCACGCTTTCTTAGGTCTTCTGCCACGGCTTGCGCTGACTTGCAGTGACTTACACATGGAAGCCGCCATATATGTAGTATTAGTATACGGTGGAAATCTTGGTTTATGTCGTACCGTGAGTACTATTAGTACTCTGTGAGCGGCTTATCCCTTTAGTCGGACACATATATGCATGCCAGTAACGTCCATAAAACGACGAAGCAGATTAACCGCATTAGTGAATATATGATGCAGTGACGTCATCGTAGCCACCATGTTGTAGTACCAGAAAGCAACCCTGTGCGCGTTGGGCGACCAAAATACCAATACATAAGACATCTCAAATTTGCTTCTTCGCTTTTCTTTCGTTGCCTGTCTTTTCTCCCACATATACTTTCACCTATAGTGAATTAGCGACAGCCTCTCTTTGGCTTACACTCTTTGCCTTTCTCGGGACATTTCTCTATTGTTCTTTGTAAGGCTCGTAAAGTGTTGACGGGAGTTAGCGCATGCGGGACTTGTCAATTGCGACCATCAATTTGTCTCGATGCAGACGACTGAGGTGGCGTCGGCTTGCCGGCAATGCGCGAAAGTGAGTGTTGGGCACAGCGCACTGTTGCTACTGGAGAGTCAGCTTTCACTGAGTGCCCTATATAGTAGGACAATTTGTTATTCCTTGTATGTAGCATATATGCACTGTTTGGCCCGTTGCCATGGAAACGCCGGTCGAGCAACGAACGGACAGGATGTGTTAACGCCTCTTCCAAAGGGGGCCGCCTTCTTTTATCGCACACACTGGAACATAGTACATGTGAGAGTACCCGACTTGAAACAAACATAAAAAAAAGACGACGCAACGTGTACCGTGCATTACGCCAAAATGACGGGAGCTTCCGATTAGCTTCCTCTCGTGTGTCGTTGGCGTAACGAATGGAGATTAACGAGCCTGAAATCACACGGCTGTACCCAACACGCACCCAAGGCGGAGACCACCGCGACGCAGCGGAGCTTGTTCAGGACGAGCACCCAAAAGAAAAGAATACGAAGATAACGCAGCAGGCGGCGTACATGGAAACGCCGTTGCCGCAGCGTCAACTACGCATGTGCCGTTCACCAAGCGTACACCCTGAAACCCAGCTCGAAAACAAAAAGAAGAAAGCCTATTATAAGAACGGTCCAGAGGATACCTTACATGTAAAATGTGAAGCAGGGAGAAAAAAAGAAAAGACGCATAAACACGAGTGCCAGAACGGAAGGAAATGATCCACTAGCAGTGTCCATTACCTGACAGCCTGGCGCCAAGAAAAAAAAAAATGAGATAAAGAAATGAGATGTAATTGGACCTCCATAGCAGAAAGTTTCGCCATTCCTCGGGCTGCTATTAAAAACACCTACCTCGGAGGCAAGCCAGTAGGCAGCCAAGCCCATCCAACAACCACCGCTCTCTCCCCACTTCTATTCACCCCTTCCGTTATTGTTATTATATTATTATTTTATTTTATGCACGCCGTAGAACAGTGAACGCGTCCTTCTATTCCAGCAGACGATATCATAATCGCACTGGACCTCTCTCGTGCGGAGAGTAGGGCACTTTTTTAAGCTCTCTCTCTCTCTCTCTCTAAAATGCCGCTTTTCTCGTTGCCGACCTTATAACATGTAAAGACGAAAGAAGCCAAGCAAACATGCTTCTCGCGACTGTGAGGCTGTGGAAGTGGCATTGTGATGCCAAGATATATAAGTGTAGGATGAGTGAGAGAGGGAGACAGTGGAAGTGAGGTTAGTGTTAAAGAGAAGAAAGATGGAATGAGGGTGGAGGGGAAAGGAATGAAAGAAAGGGAAGGCGACTCGGCACGAAACGGACCTTCCTGATTGGCCGGTCAGCCGACTCGCCTGTGCGCCGCCATTGGACGTTACGCGCGGACGGCACCCACGATTCGGGACGGTGACGACAAGTGCAGCGGCGGCAGCGGTAGCAGTAAACGTCGACCGTCTGCCAAGTAAAAAGAAAAAAAAGGAAAACACGATTGTAGAAGAAGAAAGGCATGAACGCACAAAGCTGGGACGGCTGGGACTATGGGGGGGGAGGGGGGCGAAACGGATCGGTGACGCCAAAGTGCATTACGCGCTGGCGCGCGCCTGCGCCGCGGCTTTTCGCACTCTCAATCTTCACCCCCCTTCATCCCTTCCCCTGTAGGAGACAACGCGATTGGGTGCAACGCTCGTGACGTATGCTGTGGGTCACGGCGGAGAGAGAGGAGGGTGGCGGGGTATAGCAGGGAAAACGAGCCCATTCAGTTTTCTTTGCGCATTCGCTTTTATAGACAGTTTTTTTTTTTCATTTGGGTGCAACAGTCAGTCCAACAGCCCAGGCCACCGATAGGCGTCCGGGGAAGTTTCACAAGGCGACCAGCCTCTATTGTCTCGAAACAATGGCCATTCCTTCTCCTTCCCCTCCCTCCCCTAGTGCGTACTCTTTTCTCTCATTGTTTCCTCGTAATATATATCTATAAAGACTAGCACACTTTCTCTCTGCCCACCGCCCTCACCAAACACCCTCATCCCTTCCGCTTTCATCTCTCTATACGTGTCCGCCTCGCACACCTTCTCCACTTTCGCGGTACGACTCATTGTCGGCACCCTGTATATGTATATACGATCCGTTGTTAACACAGACACAATGCAAATAAAAAAAAAGAAAAGGACACTAGAAAGAGCGGGGATGAGTGGGCTGTAGTCTCCAGCCCGACAAAGCATTGAAAAGCAGGAAAGAAGATATACGTAATAAATTTATAGACACAGTCGAACTACCGTACAGAAGGTGAAAGAGGGGTGGGGGTGGTATTCGGTGTAACTGTCGTATGGCCGTTGCCATATATATATATATGTATCTGCGTATATACTTTACCTCTTAATGGACACCTCTCGTGCGTTGACGAATTTCCGCTGCGTTCTCCGTCACCCGTGCTGCATATACTGCCACCTCTCCGTCGCTACTTTTACCTATTCATTTTTTTTTGTCCGTTGTTCATTCGTTTCTTGCATGTTCTCCCCTCAGACACGCCGGGCTGCCTACGCTGTCCAGCCGTCGGCGGAATGACAGCGAGAAGATAAAGGCACCCCTCCAGGCAGTCCAGTATATGTGTACGATACGACGTTGTATCGTCTACATGTCTCCTATGCCCGTTCGCGTACATGGTTGCGTGTGGTTGGCATATAGCGGGCGCAAATACGCACCTGTCAGTCCGTCATCCCCCTCCCCACTCACCGGCTTGCATTACGGGCAGGGTGCCGTTATTAAGAGACGCGTAAACATGAATGCATCCTCAGCCGCCGTCACTCAGTGTCAGTAAAATGCTATAGCCTTTTCTGCGACTCTGGTCGTTTTCGGAGGCTTGTTGAATGCGTTCAAGGAAAGGTTCAAGCCTACATTAGGTTTCGAGTACTTTTTTTACGTATATTAACGTTGAAGTCTACAGTGACTAATATCACCGACACATCCTGTATATATAGGCACACCGCACGGAAGTTGTGCAGCAAGAAGTTCATGGCGTCCGTCCGCGAGGTTCCAGGGGAATTGTACATGGTTGCGACAACGAAGCCGAGCGATATCTCTTAACGGCGCAAGCGTCAACGCAATTCATCTGAGGCAGCGAGTAGAGATTGTCGGTCTAAAGTGCTAGTGGCGGCGCGCATTTCGATGGGAAACGAGTTCACAGGCAAGACAAGACCAGCAACTTCCAGAATAGTTGTGCACTTGATGCGAGCAATTTTACCTGTTGCTTCAGAGTGAAAGTGGAGCCAGAGATGTTTTGGTATGCCCCTTTCATCCAACTCTATGTGCTTCAGTGAATCCACCCCTCCATTGACCAAGCCATCGAACACAAGGAAAGCTTGTACGCTTTGTTCAGGTAGATATTATTGTGATAGCAATTATATGGACAGTCTCGGCTGGTTTTTGCCGTCGAGGCCACCGTCATTCCCGTATATGTATGTGTATGTATACATATACATACGAAGAAGGATGCGCTAGATTCCTTTTTCGGCGGAGTGTGCCTTTCCAACTGGAGTGTGCGCGCTTATCTCATGAGCGAAGAAGAGGGGGGGGGGGGGTCACTCGTGGCAACGATATGTGTCGTTTACCTTTGTAATCTAATCACGTCACGTGATACCTAATTTAGTATATGTGGAGCTAGCGAAACAGCCGCGAGCACGCTATATGAGCGTGGTATGTTATCCTGTTCTTGCATGACACGCGTGTCAAGATTATCATGTTTGAACCACTCATATATTTCGTCATTCATTGATGTCACGAAACACGAAATTCGTTATATGTGGAGCAAGCAAAACAGCCGCGAGCGCATCATGACGGGCCCGATATACTCCAATGTAGAATTGGCGCGTGCGCACGCTGGGCACAGCGACGCCACGTTAGCAAAACGTGAGCACTCTATAGTCTGACGCCAGGCGCGACCGGCGCGATCAGCGTCCGTCGGTGTGGCTCGACGGCCGCCGGCGCGAAAGGCGACATGCTGCATTCCACGCCGATGCATTACCCAGAAAACACTGCGTCTTCCTCTTTTCATGAAGTGGGGGGGGGGACAGGACGCCGGACGTGCTCAAACGCGCATGCGTCAAAGTCACGCAGCGCGGCGCGCCCCTGCGAGAGTATTTCGCAGGACTGGCGCCTGTCGTGGCAACGCCGGCGTGACGCGACGAAATGAACGTCGGCGAGCACTGGCTCGGCGTCGCGTCGAAATGTATTTGCGCCTTGACTGTGGCATGTAGTCATGTTCTCACATGACACGCATTCATGATTATCATGCTTGCACCAGTCACATACCTTCGACATCCATCGACGTCGCATAATAAAAAATTTGGCATATGTGAACCTAGCGAATTTGCCGCGAGCGCATCACGAGTGTGGCACGTAGTCATGTTACATGACACGCATCTCATGATTATCATGCTTGTATGTGTCATTTACCTATGTCGTACGTTCGCGTCACGTAATACCGAGTTTGGTACATGCGAAACTAGCGAAACGGCCGCGAGCGCATTATGGGCATAGCATGTAGTCATGTTGCTACATGACACGCATCTCATGTTTATCGTGTTTGCACCAGTATCATACCTTCGTCATCCATTCACGTCCGTAATACGAAATTTGGTATAAGTGAAGCTAACGGAACGACCACCAGCGCATCATGAGCATGGCATATGTAGTCATGTTGCTACATGACATGAAACTCACGTTTGTCATGTTTGCACGAGTCACATACCTTCGTCATCAATTCCCGTACCGAAATACAAAATTTGGTATATGTGAGGCTAGCGAAACGGCCGCGAGCGCATCATGCGCGTGGCGTGTAGTCATGTTGTTACATGACACGCATGTCATGATTTTTATGTTGGAATCTATCGCTTGTGTTCGAAATGCAATGATGCCATACCGTGCCAGTTTTGCAACATGTCATGTGAACGAAACCACCGGAAGAGTTGCAGGATTATGAAATGTAAATCATGATATTCATGACACACATGTCATGATTTTCATTTTCTTACTAGTCAAAAGGTTTTCATACAGTCATGTTATGTCATACCAAGTTTGGCATCGATACCATTATCGGAACTGCCAGGAGAGCTAAATGTCCTAGGTGGATAGATAGATAGATAGATAGATAGATAGATAGATAGATAGATAGATAGATAGATAGATAGATAGATAGATAGATAGATAGATAGATAGATAGATAGATAGATAGATATAAATAGATAGATAAATAGATAGCGGCCGCATTCTCCTACACTAGCGTTTCGTACAGTTACGTGAGATCAGATCTAAATGAATTGACTGCCACCTCACTTCATATAGCATTGTAATTTGTGGTTATGGCCGCGCCGCTGGGAACTTGGTTACTTAGTAAGAGCATGTTAACTAGAAATGTGTTGCTCTTAAAAATTCGAAAAACATTCGAATAAACATTCGAATTAAAAACATTCGAATATGTTGGTATCGCATTCTATACTTCGCCGTTTTGGAAAAAACTGTGACTTTTCTTTGATGTTGATTGACAGTAAACCAATGGTAAATAGTGTTTAAACATATCTCGCCGTTAGTGTGATAGAAGCGTGCTTATATATATATATATATATATATATATATATATATATATATATATATATATATATATATATATATATATATATATATATATATATATATATATATATATATATATATATATATATACAAAGGCGATACGGGCTACGTCAAACATCAATCGAGTGTCCATATTTTTGCTATCATAATAAAAAGAACTAGCTGTTTCAAATGCTTGAAGATTCATCTCTGATGGGAGAAAAACGTACTATGTATGTCCGTACATGTAGTTGTCATACAAGTGAAGCGTCAATCCAAAACCAAAGTTTCGACTAATATCTTGTTGAACTGAGGCAACCCACCCATGTTCGACCACGACAAATTCCAGTTGATTTGTGGGGTTTAACATTCCAAAACAACCATTTGATTATGAGAGACGCCGTAGTGGAGGGCTCCGGAAATTTTGACCACCTGGGGTTTTTTAACGTGCACCCAAATCTGAGTACACGGGCCTACAACATTTCCGCCTCCATCGGAAATGCAGCCGACGAAGCCGGGAATCGAACCCGCGACCTGCGGGTCAGCGGCCGAGTACCTTAGCCACTAGACCGCCGTGGCGGGGCGCGACAAATTCCATTATACAGCTTCTTGCAAGGCATTTTCTTCGTATGCATGAAAGCAGGAGTTCCCATCGACAGCGTACGAATCACGTTGGACTCAACGACGAAGGGCTAGCCGATCCGAAAGTGGAAGTGAATTACCAACATGTTACACACGAAGCCCTTCGTTCATTAGCACTTTTTGTCGCATGTTACCTGTGATAAGTCCGACACTACTAGATATTGACATTTTGCTCCAGCGAAGAAGACATGCTACCGCAGAAGGGGCATCTAGCTGCACATCTTATCCACTTATACATCCGCCATCGCAGATGTATAAGTGCATAAAAGTTGCCTAAGTGCTCGATGTGAAGGCACTCAGTGTGCTTCAGCGCCGTTTTTCAACCCGTTTGGCTCGTTCAAGATGCTTTAGTTTTAAATAGGGCTGAACTGTCCCGATTCACTATAGTTTTTATCCCACCTATAGCCATCAATGCAAGGATGATACATCTACTGTTTTCCCGCGAAACGTGTATTTGACATCAAGAGGTAAAAAACTCAAAATGATCATATCTGTTGCCACGCATTGGCAGTTCGCGATGCATGTATATACAGCTATTAAAGACCGCATCAAAGCACCCGACACCGTGACAGACAGTGTCACAATATTGATGTCGAGAAAGAGCTATCTATTGAGTCGACATACCTGTGTGTACTGTAACCTATATTTCAAAATGGCGGTTGGGTCCGACAGCAGACGCCAAGGTATGCTTCCCCATCGCTCACACATTCGTTGTTGCGAGCGTCAAATCGGCTTTATAAGCCTTTAATGGATCCTTAGCGTATTTGGCATCCTGCTTGTGTAGCGGCTAGAGATTCTGCTTCTGTGGTGTGCATGTTAGCGGTGCATGGCTCCATCAGGAGCGACATGACTGCATGGACGATAATAACTTCATTGGGACTGTCTGCGGTGCTCCTCTATAGAAAGTTTACAATAAACAAAGCAGTATATATATAACGGCCTGTTCCGCACTTCTCAGCCAGTAGAGGAAAAACCAGAAAAAAAATATTAAGAAATACAAGTGGGGAGCAGGATAAAAGACGGATATAGATTGACAAATGGAGGGAAGGCCGCTCTGTTAGCTCAGTGATTAGAGCATCGAACGCGTTATTCGAAGGTTGTAGGTTCGATTCCTGCTCACGGCTGGTTATTTTTTCACCCACTTTTCTTTCTTATTTTACATTCCATTGGTTCTAATAACTTCCCCTATACATTCCTTGGCATGACTGTCTGTTAGATCTCATTAATATTGTGTCAAAAACACAGAAAAAAGCGAGCCCTTAGGTATACACTTCTTTTCTTATATATATATATATATATATATATATATATATATATATATATATATATATATATATATATATATATATATATATATATATATATATATATATATATATATATATATACCACCACGCCACCACCACGCCTGTATATATATATATATATATATATACAGGCGTGGTGGTTGAGTGGCCGTAGCGTTGCAAGAAGTCAAGTAGATGCTCCGCGAGCAGGCACAACGTGGTTTATTTCGACGTTTTGGCCTAGAGTCTGGCCTTAATCTCTATAGGCCGAAACGTCAAAATAAACCACGTTGTGACCGCTCACGGAAGATCTATCTGACTATATATATATATATATATATATATATATATATATATATATATATATATATACCTGTGCTATTTAATTCCCGCGCTAACGTCCCCTCAAAGGTTGTCATTTCTGACTGCTCTAAAACAAAAATTGCGATTTCGTTTTCATAAATTGACAAACATATAATAAACGACTCGGTTCAGTCGCGACACGTACTCCCCTGTGCGCACCCCAACTAGTTTCTTTTTTCCGCCGCCGGCGCGCTAATAAAGCCGTTCTAAACGCCTCGCCTCATGCGGGGCGTCGCTGCGGTCGCATTCCATCGGTCGCGCAATCCGGGTGTCGGCGCGCCGTCCGGCGCGGCATCTCGACCCACTGAATGGACCCTATTTGTCACGACCGTGTACAGGAACACGACATCGGCAACGCGATCACGTTCGTCGCGCATAATGCATCGCTTTCACCTTTCCCCCACCACCCCACACAGTAACGCGCAAAACTCTCACGATTTCGCGACAAACACAACGACAAGCACTCGAGCGGATCCGATTCGACCATCACCCCCCCCTCCTCCTCCTCCTCCGTCTTTTATCCTGCTCCCCACTTGTATTCCTTAATATGTTTTCTTTTTCTCGTTTTTTCCTCTACTGGCTGAGATGTGCGGAACAGGCCGTTATCGGTGGCCCATCTTGAATCGCCCCGCCGGACGCGCCGCGCCACAGACACGTCCAGATTCGTGGCACTCGGCACTCGCCCGTGGTGATCCCACGCTGGGTGACTTATGGGCACCCGTCGGGCCGTGCGTCATTTGTTTGGCGAAATGTTATCACGCGTCACCTGTAGAGGGTAGCACCGCAGTGCAATCGCCCTGGCTATGTCCCACAGGCATGAATGTATATGCCGCTCATCTTTAGACGAGTCTTCAGATTGGCGCGTTGTTTTTCTTTTTTGTTTGTTTTGCTTGATTCTTATATAAGGGGGTCAAGTGAAACCGATGAGCTTGTCAGTTCTTTATGCCGAGACCGGTACTTAGCGTCGGAAGGACACTGGAGAAGTCTCTCTGTTTAACACCGTTCTGCCACAGACTGTGATCCTTTTTCGGATATACTGTTGTTGTTTTTTTTAAGGATTTGCTCCCGGCACTCTCACATGTAGCTCGTTTTTCATTCGATGCTGTAAACCTTGCAAGGTGGGGCCATTTTGTGCAAGGGAATTAAGCTTTACAATTGGACGCAAGGCTTCTCCATCTTCTTTTCATTCTATCTTCTTCTCTATCCCCCTTTCTTTTTAGTAATGTGAGGCCCCAGAAGCGTCAATGGACGCCGCAGAATTAGGAAAATGTGCGTATTGGAAAATATACCTATAAGAGTGTGACGTCTTGGTTGTGGTCATTCTTATGGTCCATATGATGTCATTAAAAAATCAGAAAACTAATGGCATCGCGAATGTAAAGACAAAACCGAGGAGTCATGAATACGATGGAAAGGTAAATCAGTGTGTTGAGCCAATTAAATTCGGGACTTCCATGCTCAACTACCACAATATTTTTGCGTACATGAACGAAGACAAGGAACACCATGGTGAAAGTGTTGCCGCTCTGGGTTAGAAAAGAAAAATATCAGGTGGATTTCTGACTATCCCTTCCGCTGGTCCACTCCTTTGAAGCTCGTAGGTGTCTATAGGTAAAACTGGTTTGCCCAGAGTGCTCAGAGGCCCCGAGTCTTAACATAGCGAGTTTCAGAAGGTTAGTCACTCAATGAATTTCGCCAAGGAGGAAGAGGAAGAAAGTTTAAGCGGAAAGACATGGAGGTTAGTCAGTTCTTAGACCGGCTGGCTACCCTGTGGCCCCGCCGCGGTGGTCTCGTTGCTAAGGTACTCGGCTGATGACCCACAGGTCGCGGCATCGTACGCCGGCTGCGGCGGCTGTATATTCGATAAAGGCAAAAATGCTGTAGGCACGCGTGCTCAGATTTAGGCGCATGTTAAGGAATCCCAGGTAGTCGAAATTTTCGTAGACCTCCACTACAGCGTCTCTCATAATCAAATGGTGGTTTTGGGACGTTAAACTTCACATATAATCAATTAATCAATCAATCAGTCGATCAATAAATCAACTGAAAAAGGCTTCCGCCACAGGAACGTTTCTGAAGCCGTATGCGATTGCCCAAGAGAGACAAAATGAATAGAATTGGAAAGTTTAGGCATAAATGCGCTTTATTTTCAACCTTATTAGCATGTTGGACTATCGTTTACTTTATTTATTATACTTTAATGAATGTTTTACCAATTTGTTTTTTATCTTTACCTGAGCGTATTCAACTGGTAAAACACTTATTTCGAAGGTACCGACCATTTCATGGCCGATCACCTGTGGTGGGTTGCGCCAGGCAGGTAAGGACCAACCAACCAACCAACTAGTCGGCCGCTCCTGACCTCACCCTCAGGACCTAACAAACAGCCCCTTTCGGCCTTTGATGGTCTCCTGCAAGCGTAGCAATATGAATAAATGACATGTCCTATTTGGGCAAGAGCAAAACAATTTGGGGGTTCTGCGGTCCTCTAGCATGCTCATATTCAATAGAGCACACATGTTTTTTTCTTGCATTCTGTGTCCATCGAAATGCGGTGCCCCTGCCGAAAATATCAAACCCGGTCCTCGACATTAGCAGCGCTAGACTTCCACCGTTAGCGCACATCAGTGTGGTTAAAAGCGAAACCTGCGCACTCAATACACATACATATCTGTGATACACATGCCCTGCATGTGAAACATACGACGACATCACAAATTACAGGAAGAGAAGGAGGCGTTAGGTGGAAGGCCAGGCAAGTAGGATGACCATGAACCGTCGCAAATGCAGCAGAAAAGAGCGTCGTCTTTCGTCTTTCTGAAGAACCACTTCTCTCAAAGAAGCATCCATGAGTACTGTTGTTGAGAAAAAACACGAATTTGTAGGCTGTTTCTTTTTCTTTCTCTTTTTTGTCAGCGCCGGTGCTGCAGAGCTGCATTCGTCAGCATCGTTATTCGTCGTGAAATTGCCGCGTATATAGATCAGAGAACCATTCACAATGTTTGCATGTTTACACGAGTGTACTGGACCATGTCGCGTAATCACGTTACTTCGAAGCCAAGCTATCACGTACAACCACATAACCGCGCTCTATCCACCAATCCTACGGGTTAATGGATTTAGGTAGGGGTCTTTTTTTCCCTAACATCGATGGCACCGGCCACTTTTGCTGCGTCACTTTCAGCCTATCCCTCCCCAACTTCTCAGCCTTCTAGCTGGCCCATCGAAGGCCTTTTAGTGGATTGCCAACAGAACGGGATACAGGTACACACAAACGCACATACGTGCGATGTAGGTGCGGTGAATCGACCCTCTTCTTCGGCTGGGACGAAACCACAAAACATGAAATACACAACGTCGAAAGTCCATGGCTCGTATAGAAAGGTCCACCGGTTGTTACCTATACGAGGACTCGTGGCAGAGCTGTGCAGTGCAAGATACGTGTAGTGAGCGAGGGGCTTGTTAGAGCAAACATGGCTGTATAGTGCACGCTGACTGACAGAAAAAAAAAAGCTCCCCCCCCCCCTCCTTTCAACTCGCAACCCGTAGTGGTGATGTTTCTAGTTTTGCTTGGTTTATAGCGGTCGCTCCACTAGTATATATCTCCTGTATTTCTTCGTTTTCTCTTTCTTCTCTCCGTTGCGCATTTACGACGTCCCCCGCAAGTGAACCAGCCGTGCATTGCTGCAGCCCAGACTACACAGAGGAGTTGTTGCCTCAACGGTGCCGCAGTTCGTCGTTGAAGGGGACTTATGGGCGCCTTTCGTGACCCCGAGGCGTTCATCACGCGTCCGCACAGTGAAGTGGCTCCGCAACGGCCATTGCTGCCGCCCAACGGGGACAACAAGGGAGGCCAGAAGCCTGTGGACAGCCGTGCGGGGCCCACCGGAGTGTCTATTGATTCGACCCCGCGCCACTCGCCGCGGGGTTCGGGCCATTTCGCGAGAGGACAGCGGTGACGACATGGGACGGTGACTACTCGGTATATACCTGGTCGCTCCGGGACGGCACCCTGGGGAACGATTTTTCGTGTCAGCAGCTTCTACGCTGTAAGAGAACGAAGAGGAAAGCACACAAGAACTTCTTCTCTGTCTCTCTCTCGATAGAGTGTAACTTCATCAAGAGTCCTCGAGTATGGTCAGCTCGGTCGTTCCCTTTGAAAGAGAACACAGCTCGAGACTTGGCAGAGTGAGACGGGAGCGAAGAAAAGATATAGATTGTAGCCTATAGAGAGAAGGTCATGGTCGTGTCGTTTTGATGGCTGAGGGAAGTAGACAATAGGAAGATATATCCGGACAGACGCCGAAGATCGATATCAATGACTCGTAAAGTTATTCACCGTAATAAATAGTGACTACTTAAATCCATTGTGAACTCCTCGAGTAGAAAGGTTGGCGCATGCTTCTGCAGTCTACATGACGGGGAAGCAGGTATGAAGGTAACCGTTGGTTGCATTGACCCATAGTATATCAGAATTAAATGGGCTGCAGCATTGTATAGGTTACAAAAAAATAAACGTTTTTGGGCTATACGTAGCTGGCCTAATTTTTTTAAACAGGTGTCATGGCGAGTAAGTGACGTGGACAAGGACCGTGCCATGATATTTCACGATGAGTTTTATTTTTCTTCTGAAGATAATGTACTGTTTTTGCTTTTATAGCGCTGGCGCCACTTCAAAAACAGATGTGTAGTCTCAGGGATTCCGAAGTATATCTCAGGAGAAGTAAATATGCCAGAGAAGCTGAAGGGCAACTTTCTTCATACCACAAGACAGACCACGCACGTCCATAGCATACTGCTCGCACGGCAATCGGTTTTCTCCGCACGTTTTCACGCAATAAAACAAACTTGGAAAACGCTTGAGCTTCGTCTTCAAGAGTACAATGCGAAAGCGTAATCCGCTCCCGCGTGCATCGCCTTCTCGACCGCTGTAGCATGCTTTCGGTTCTTGGTGGACGCCTCAACCATGCCCAAGAAAAGGAACGTCTGTGTGCGTGAAATCGGCATTTCCAAACTATGCGAACCGCAAGTAGAGTTGCACAGTGCCCACTACGTCATATTTTTTCTTTTCGCAAATTAGGGAAGGCAAGACTTTGTTGATGATTTCCTGATGGTGACCATTAAATATGTCTGAACGCTTTGGAATGGGTGGGCCTTTAACACACCCACTCGTAGCATAATTCACGTGTTTTGACGCCTGTCAGTCTGGATGGAACAGTGGCTAAGCTGCTCGGTGGCCGAGGCGAAGATGGCGGTTTCGGCCGCGGCGGTTGCATGTTGATGGAGGCGTATAATGGCATAGGCTCGTGTACCGTGCGATGTGAGTGCACGTAAAAGAACACCGGAGCCCTCAACTATGGCGTCTCTCATAACCATACAGTCATTTTGGAGCATAACACCCCAGATATCTATTTTGACGCCTAGCGTGATATTCTTTACGCTCCTGTCACGCAATATTACATTATGGAGACTCTTCATCTTATGTGACATTCATATACTCTTTTGTGTGTGTGTGTGTGTGTGTGTGTGTGTGTGTGTGTGTGTGTTCAATTCTCACTCGAATCACAGATTATTACATTTGTATTTCAATTTTCTACTTTTCAGTCACGAACAAAGCTGATTTTTCGCTCACCACCAAAGACGCTGGCACCGATGATGACACCGTTATTCTTACAAAAAGATCTCTTTATTGGTGTCGCGTTAAAAGGTGGACATATATCCTACGTCCTTTAAAACTATGTTCTTTCAATGAATGAATGAATTACATACGGAAATCAAACTTATATGATTGTAAGGGGTAATAATTGCAAAAATTTGCGCCGCCTCCGTCATATGGATGGATGGAAACGATTTCATTCAAGATAAAATACCAAGTAGGCGCAGTGCAAGAGAGAACGCTCTGTACGCACACATCGGAATCTGCCCAGAAAGGTTTATTTGTGCAGGACCAGCGCCACAGTCACCGTTACGAGTATCCGCATATGAGCGGGGGACAGAGCGAAACGAATTGCGGTCCAGGTCTTCGTGCGCAATAAGTCGATATGGTTGAGGAACCAGGTCCACATTTATTCCGAACAACCGCTCACAATAGGCGATCCGTAAGAGAAAACTTCAGCGAATCCCGATGCTGGACGCACGATTTTCGATAGGTGGTAGCCCAGTGCCAAAGAGGCTTTATTAGAAAAATTTCGCTTCCTGAATCCAATCCCTGTTTTTTTTTTTTTTTTGGTACAGCAGGAGACCAACGCAGACGGAAGAGTATACAGACGGGACACAGATGAACACTGACTCGCATCTGCACACGAAAATGCTGCCTTACCAACTATATAGCCCGACTTTCAGTACTGACCCCCAGTCATTAGCAGTTAATGACACCAGAAAACAACAGTGAACCACATCAGAGGTGCACACCAAACACCATGAATGGGTGCATACATAAAAGGGCAAGCGTTTAGATGTAACTCGACAGCCTCACGCGTGTATTCTCGGAAATCGAAAATTAGAAATCTCAGTGTTTGTTAAGACCACGCTGCAGCTTTTGCAGGTCCTCGAGCCAACGCTCCATTCAGAAGGGCTCTTTAGAGAACCGCAAAACAACCCAGCGAGTACTACGCCGTAAGGCAGTAATCGTGTCCCTCCCCTGGTACAGCGACCTGCTCCTTCCATCTTCAGTCTCCGTGCTCACGGCAATTACATCTGCGAACCATTCACCGATTTCGGACTAGTCGCTGCCATTATACGTTGCGCCAGCTATACGTGGTGGTCGCGTAACGACAGGAAGTCGTCTTCCACGCAGTCGGCAGCGAAGAACTATAAGCGCAAACGGTTTGTACACACAACACATGTGCGTACAGCCAGAGAGAGTACGCAAGCAATGACACCGCGGCGTTGCGTAGAATTACCGCTCGAGCGTAGGACCCAATCATCGGGCGAAGAATATCACACACGCTCACGCAATGATGCGCGGGAACCGCGGCGGTTACCCTCGGCACGCAGAAGGTTCAAAGCTCATCCATACGTGCACCCACAGGAAGGTCACTTTTCTCAGAAGTGAAAAAAAAAAAAGAAATGCAGCAAGCGTACAAACGAAGTTTAGCCGTATTAGCAGGCGGGAAACAGGTGGGAAAGAAAAATGGGGGAGGGGTGATAGGTTGGATGCAAGCACATCTTCACCGAGCAACGGTCACCCTCTCTCGCGAGCTGAACGTTGCTAACGCTGTACGACCAGGAGGGGAGTGCAAGCAACTAGCACCGTGTCCGTGCCACGAGTGCCCTCTCTCCGTCACCAATAGGAGTTGCGTGACGCGCGCTTGTCCAAATAGGCACTCGCCACCAGGCTTACTCAACAAGGTAAACAAGTGGTAGACCGCCACCACTGCAGCAGCCGCGAATGAAGCACGAGCCGTGCGGCTTCAGCTGCGGACATATAGAAACGCAGGTACAGAATCGCGCGCAGCGGTGGTGCATTTTCGCGCCGCCGGTGAGGCGATGGACGCACGCGATGCACCCACCACGCAGAAAGGGAAAATGCCGCACGAGAGGTGTGCGTCCCCAGATCGCCCGCAGGACCATCTATCTTTCTTCAAACCCTGACAAGCGGGTTTGAGAATACTGTTCTCAGCCCAGGAAAGAAAAGCGGTAAAAAAGGAAAAGAAAGTGAAACCTCTCTCCACTAAAGAACTGAGGTGCCTCGCCGCAGTTGGGTCGCCTTCGACGACTTCCTGCGCAGTATATTGAAGAAAAAAATAACAAACCGCGAATTCGGGATATCAGCTGCTTTCTTATGCGACGCCGTTCGCGTTCCGTCGTTTACCGCAATGTTTGCACTGTCAAGCGTAGTTGCGAGCTTACGATCGAGTACCTTGCTAAGAGGAACAAAGATTCAACGCTTCCACAAGCGCATGCCCACTCGCGTGAGAGCCTCTGAAGTTCCATGCCCACCTTTGAGAACGCCTGGAGAAACCACCGAGTGGAAGGCACAAGAAACAAAGCGAAAGAGGGAAAGGTAAGACGGAAAGTGTAGGAAAGCACCGAGGGCGAGGCGGAAGGAGGAAGTGCAAGAATAACGATGAGCAATCGATGCAATTTACTGCACGCACAGTCTTCCGACGTTGGGCAGACGGCAGGACGAAGCTTAACGAGTAAATAAAGAAATAGAAAAGTAAGGGATTCGGGAAGTGAATGCCACTCGTCAATGCGAAAGGGGACTGACGAGCGCCTTCCGTTTCGTGCAGCGGCCGCGGTGAGAGCGACAGACCCTGCGTGAGGGCTGTCATTTTGCAACGCGCGCCGAGGTCTCTGGATTAGGCTTAGCGCTCTGCCTCGGTGCGCGGGGTAGCCGGACATCGTGACGAACAGGACACGGAATCGGGTCTATATGCCAGTCACCAGAGGGAGGGGCAGGCAGACAGTTCCTTTTATGCAATGTGGAGGCTTCTTGTATAGTGGCTTCTCGTGACGTATACATGTTGCACTTGCCTCGTGCTATACCATTGTCCAACTTATTACCAGTTCATGCGGGACGAGGGTTGTTCTTAGACTCACTGATGCTGCTATGCAAATATTTGACTGCAGAGAAATAGTACATCCATTCGTCACTCTAAGCCACTAACGCACCAGAATATGTGGAGCATGTCGCCATTGTGGTTTTATTTTTATTTTTTTGTTTTGCTTGCAACGAAAAAGATTAGAAAGTGTCAAGTCGGGCTAACAGCTCATATTTCGAATTTTATGCCATATGACTCACACCATCACCCTATAAAGCTGTATATAATTTTAACTCACCCATCAACTTTTCTCACATTTTTACACATCTTGATTAGACCAAAGAGAGGGTTATATAACAATTATTTCTGCAACATAAGCACTTAAGTACACTATCTGCCAACTTCGTGCCACCGAGGCTTTTCACGAAACTAGGAAGCCACAGAGGAGGAATTACTACGTTTTCGGCGAGCTTCTTTTGACGATTCCAGAAAAAGGCTACAGTCTCCTCACATACGTACAGCCATTCCGCGTTCACGCATGCCTCCACGAACAGATTCCATTGCCGACACACTTGCATGTCATCGCGTCCAGGACAGGTGCAGACGGGCATGTGTTCGTGACTTCATGAGCCGCGGAAACTCTGACGGGCGGCGGGGGGAGACGACGACTTCGGGGCTCAGACAAGAAAAGGTGGGATGGGGACGAGACAAGAGGGTGCGGCTTGAGGAGGAGGCGAAGGGAGGCTGAGAACCGCGGTTGCGGTCGACTTACAGTAGGCCTAGAGAAGGACTTGTCCCCTTCTCTATTCCGGTCGGTTGCACGCTAAGCAACGACTGGACAGCCAAGTACGCATGTACACGAGAGAGGACTGGCCGGCCGCCTCGCGTTGTAATGGCGTGGCATCGGTGCGTTTTACGCGCGAAGGAGCGTTTTGTGAACCGAGCGGCTTACATGTCGCGTGTGTGTGGGGCAGTTTGCGTGATCCGCGAGCGCTTTGGGAGCGTCGAGGGTCGCAGGTGGAAGGACAGCGAGGATCGCTGGCCTTACAAAACGGCCAGGCTGCTGCGACGATGATGCGGCGTGCGCCTTTTTTTTTTTCATTGCGCATACGCGCAACCGAGTAAAGCCATGCTCCTGCATGGTGAGGCCGTAGCGAAATTGAGCACGCTTACTTACTAAATGGAGCTCTGTTCCTTGCGTGCAGATAGATTGCTCTACAGGCAGTGCTGAATGGCAACTAGAAAATTGCTCGTCAGTTAGGCGTGTTTCTCCTTTGTTTATTTTTAGAAGATCACAATGGTAGAAGCATTGCATTAGTCAGCGTACAAAACTTGTCAAAAAGCCCAATTAACCAGGATGCCATAATCAACACATTGAAGCTCGTCCAGCTCCATGGAGTATCAAATAGCGACCAAAAAATCACCTGTGTACTGCCGTGACTGGCGACCACTCCTTCTTAGTAAATAATAAAATGATGCAGTTATGATACTGACGTGTGTAATGATGATCTGTTGCAAGTACAAGGCAGTCAGGTTGCACTATCGAGTAGAACTCCCGGAAGCTTACCCGTTCTTACATGGAGAAGGGCACAAAAAGACTATACTGCACACATTTAAAATGAAGAGGCGCTTACGCGTGTTCGAGGTATGTAAGTTTGCATCACTCTTCCTTCGCAGAGCAGCTGTAAACGACAGACCTCCTTGATTTGTAGGCATCCTTCCTCCTGCAAAAAAAAAAAAAAAAAAATACCTAGTGCCCCTAAGGGAGCAGGTGTGTATCACATGCCTAAAAATGTATGTGCAGACTCGGCTAGAGAATTGTGTCCGTTGGTCCAATGGCCCTGCAAATAGGGGCTTTTAGCTTGCACGTATACTTCTTTACGTTAACGTGTAAACGGATACCGGTTTGCGTTCATCGTTTACCGGAACGAATGTTTTTAACGTAAACGTTTACGTACGTAAGTAAACGTATACCATTAAGTTCTCGCAAGCATGAATGGTGGTGCTAACTGCATTTAAACTATATTTAACTTAGATAAGACTGAATGACCGATGTGGCAAAATCTCGAGACGTTGTCCTCGTATGCGCAAAAGGGTGAAGAAATACAAGGTTACTGCAACGATGGTGTCGACATCTTGTGACACTTCGTGCAATCACAGTCATGAGCACGTTGGCTTACGCGTGATATTTTTTGAGGTGAGAACGATTTAAAAGGTCACCCATTCGTAATAACGCGGCCGTGCAGTTTTTACACTTGGACGTACAATGCACGAGGTTTCTGCAATAACAGGGCAGGGATCGGTGTTCTGTCAGGCATTCAGCTGCCTTTTCATCACCCCTTCCCATTCAACCATTTGATAAATGAATGTTGCATGTTTTCGATTGTCAATAAACTTCAAATTTCAAGAAACTTCAATTTTGTGACTGCTTGGTTCATTTTGTCCCTGCTAGATGGCACCACCTATCAAGCTTGTCGAGTTCTCACACGTTTACGGCTTCGATATTCTAGGCTATTCTAGATTTGGTAATCCGGCTGAAACAATGTAATCGCTATATTGGCACTCGCACTTCGGCTTATTTTGCCTTGGCGGCTGCGCAAAGCGGATATCGCGAGTTCCTACGAATGAAGGTGGATTTGCAAGATAGGGCTGAAAACCTAAAGCTTATCCGGCGGGTAGTTTACGTTACGTAAAGGTTTACGTTCTGTAAAGACCCGCGCAGGCGCAGATTCTATCCGGTATCCGGCAACACGTTCACGCAAACTTGGAGTATAGGCACAAGCGAAAAGCCTCTATTTACTTTACAGCACAAAATTTTCTTATCGGTCCTGGTTATTGAATAACCCCACGCCTCGAAGGCTATAGGTCTTAAAAAGAGCCCGCAACCCCTTTTTCAGCCTAATCAGAGAAAGCTTCCTTTCGCTATAGTCAAAGCTCCCAAGGACACGCTAATCAAACATTATAGCGCATCACTCAGCCTGGAATCCACCATTAACTCCCAGTAAGCTAAAAATAGCCCCTTTTGTTCTCTACAAGTGTACCCAACGTTCATTGCCGTTGAGCTGCATAGCTCGCGCCTGCTTAGATCGACAGCATGGTCTGGAAGCCTTCTTTATCGTGGTCTAGTGTGCGCTGTGTCAACCGAAATGGCCCCCGAGATTGCATGCCGCAGGAAATCTCGGAGGCCATGTCATGAGCTGCATAGTTACCGTGGCCGTCGCACAATTCAGCCACGTGCCCACGCGCGCGATCGCTGTCACATTGAAAATGGACCGCGTGTTCGAAGACAAGACTGTAGCCATCATAGGCGCGCGGATGGCTTCCCTTCAGGGAGGGCGAAGGCTCATCGCAGTACCCCCTTCCTATTAGGTCAATGTACGGGGCTGACAATGCGCCCCCCCCCCTTATCCTAGGTGCTTAGGAAGGCGGGCAACCCCCCTGCTCCCCCCCCCCCCCCTTTCCCTTGATGCGCACGCCGATGGTTTACGCACGTACCATGAGAATCGATGTTATGCGCAGCATGTGGAGGGAAGGCGACATGCGGTGCTAATCTTATACGGAATGAAACGTCACAAAATGGCGCTAAGGATACCCACAAATATTGAAGATACATATGTTAAACAGCCGCATATGTTTTATAATAGCAGTTGTTTACAGCTGCATAACGCTGCCAACAACAACGTGGGTACCAAGAGTGAAAACGTTAAGCTAATCTGTGGAACTTGTGTTTGCGAGGATGGTAGCTCTCGTTATAATGCTCCGTAGATCAATTTCAGTGGATGGCGCTTAACCCCCGTATCGACAAACGCTCCTCGACTCGACTTTCACCCTTCACTTGACAGAGTTGAGCACTGCGCCACCGGTCGGCTGAAAATAGCGCTGCCCTATATACTCAAGAATCGAAGCAGATTATCGCTAATGGGCAGTGACTTGTCGTGACTAGAGACGGCGCTCCCATCGGCTTTCTCAAGTGAAGGTGGAGCATTGAGTGAAGGGACGTTCTAGAATACGGGAGTAAGTATACAATTGAGGTTAACCCGATATGACGCCTGTCAGTGTAGCATATAAGTGCATGTTTAATGTTTATGAAATTAGATAGCCAGCACTGCAACCACAGTGAACGTTTTTCCAACATTACGACTGCATAAGGTATTTCTCCAAAGCTGTTTCAAGACTATAGCGTGGCTCTGTATGGAATAATACTTGATTGATAGCCACGCAGAACGCTTGGGTTCGAATCCTGCTGAGATCTTGAGTTTTTATCTTGGCATTCATCGGGGCTGTGATGCTGATGTCAGTTTCTCTAAGCGATTTCACACTTAAGCTACTGATTTATGTCCTTTAAAATAATATTGTCATGGAGTCGTGACGTGGACGAATAAAGCAGACAGCAAGTCTAATAATAAACTGTTTATTTGAGTGAACCTGTGCCCGGTAAACGGAAAGTCTGGCACTGATAGCAGGGAAGCGCGTCGGCATTTATGCACTTGCCATCGCATGTAGTAGAATTATCGCTAGCAGTGACGTAGGTACCAGAATAATCTGCCACGTTCACGAAGTGGGCGTAATCTTAACAAAACAATCTACTACAGCCTCGAAGCTTTTCGCACATCGTAGGTGCGGTTTGCGCTGAACGTAGTGTAACGGGGTGATAACAAAACTTGAGCCTCGGAAAGGAACGTGGCAATATAAATCGCGCGGCAGGACCGCTATACCACGTTAATCGAGATTCTCTCTCAAATATCGACACTGATGAAGCGGTATATAAGAACGTCGCAAATATTTCGGGTGTAAGTATACTGCCAAAATTAAGATCCAGTTATGTCAGTTGCGAATCCCCGCCTGTGAACTAGTGAATCGTCGTGTAGCGTGAAAGGATAGCCCAGTTCACGAGTAACGTCTGTCGCGTGAGTGGCATCCATATAAAAGACCTATCCTGGTTTTGAACGTCAAACCCCATATATTATTATTATTATTATTATTATTATTATTATTATTATTATTATTATTATTATTATTATTATTATTATTATTATTATTATTATTATTATTATTATCCTTTATAGCTGACTTTGAGAACTAATGGTTTATTCCAGGCCCTGTGCGCCGCTGTAATGTTTGACTGGCGTGTTCTCATGAGCCTGGATTACCGATAGGAAGCTTTTTTTCCCTGCATGCTGAAAAATGGGCAGCACGGATCCACGAAGTGAATGCTGATGATGAAGCGAAGCTTCTTAGATGATTACGTAATGTTCATTAAATTATGAAAGAAGTGGGGCTTGGTACGTAACACGGACTGGAGGAGAGAACAAGTCCTTGTTAGGTACCGTGCCCTGCTTCTTCCATAATGAACCGTTACCAACTAGCCCAAATGGCTGTTTTGCTACAATAAATTTCGTTTATGAAATTTTCACTAAATGATTGCACGATTATTACTATTATTAAATGAATAAATGCGGCATGCTCGCATAGCTTCACACTTATACATAAACCCTGACGAAGACCGGCCCACCAGTCGAAGCCGTTGGAAATAAAACTAAGACAACCGCTAAGTTGTGTCTCTTTTCTTCTCAAGTACGTTTGGCACATTGAAAAAACTTCTTTAGTATATATATATATATATATATATATATATATATATATATATATATATATATATATATATATATATATATATATATATATATATATATATATATATATATATATATATATATATATATATATATATATATCATTTTTGTTATGATGGATATTGTTATCTATAAGACAAGTCATGAGTTCAACAATAACCTCTCTACTTTCACCGTCGAGCTGTTTGCGGCAACGTTCGCCCGTCGTGTTGTTTACTTCAAGGTACACTTGCACATGTGTATAGGTGAGTTGTACTCTAGTCATTTAAGATGGCATGTTCCACAGGTGCTACTTCCACGAAGATAACGTGGTTCGAAAATGAGACAGAGGCGCAAAAATAATAGATATACGTTGTGCTACAAATCCGTCAATCGCCACTGCTATCGTTTCCAAAGTACAATTCACTTCTCGTGTAGCAGCGAACCGCCAAAAAGACACTTCGTGAGCGTAAGTACACTGGATCGAAGTGCACTTAAGTTGCCACGTGTGACAGGGGACTCAAGGATAGACAGATAGAAGTCCGGAGGGAAGGACACAGGGAGGAGAGATGTACGGACGGATGGACAGACAGGCAGATGCACAAACTGAGTACGGTCTATTTTAAACCTCTGTGTTTCGGTCCGACGGGAACCTACGGCAACGGCGTTAAAGGGCACCGTGAGAAGCTGATAAGCTTCGCCTCTAAAAAGTGTTGCAAGGTAGTGTATGCTTATAAAAATAGCCCGAAAAAGGAAGCACGTGCACCCTCCACAGAACCGTAACGCCATCTCAAAAGCACATTCATTCAATGACACAGCGCGTAATTTCTCAAATAATGAGCATGACGTCCCGGTCTTTAAGTTATGTTTTTGCGTTGTTTTTGGTTCAAGAATACCGGCCGTTTACGAGGTTTAAATCATTCTTTCAAAAATGTATTGTTGCATGCACTACGAAGAAATACAAGAAGAAATGAGCTCAGAAAGTAGTTCGTGAAATAGCAGAGATTGCAGTAAGATGTCCAGTGGCAAAAAACCACTTACTTTGGTTCAGTTGGAAGTGAGACAAAGTGACGCCCAATCATCTATTGTATCGTTGTACCATTGTATTCATTGAGTCATGAGACTCATGATATCCCATTGTGTTGTCTTGAACATGCATCCGACGTCTGCTATGTAATTTGGAGTAATGATTTGTTCACTACAACATAGTGATGACGTTCGTCGTGGCACGTAGATGTGTCGATGTCTATGTGCCCCATATAAATAGAATGTCATGAAGTTTTTTTTGTACACAGCGTGAATAAAAATTTTATAAACAGTGTTGCGATCGTATGTGATCTCCGGCATAATTTTTGAGACATGGGCTCATGAATTTGAGACCCACGGGACGGCTTTATGCTTTCCCATAGTAGAGTACCAAGTATACTCTAGCTTGACTGTTAACCACTTTTCTAAACACACAGTTGTGTTTTTCGTTTACCATGTAATGTACATGTATTTACATATCTTTTTGTAACAAATATCTGAGTGCCTGTGCATATTCTGTTTCATTGAGGTGTTGTTTTGAAATTTTATTTATGTCGACTGTCTGTGAGAATAAATTTCTCTAAACACACAAGCTCCCCCATCCCTAGCCAAGTTGTGACCGTATCTGGGACGGCTTAATGCTCTCCCATAGTAGAATACGAAATACTCTAAACCGTTAAACAGTTTTCTTTAACACTATTGCACATAGTGTTGGTTGAGAACCAAGCTATGGGAAAAGTGGCTCACTAAAGTGAACCGGCTCAGTTCAACGGCTCACCGGTTCACCAGGAGTCGGTTACTCCGTGCATAGAGTTTCCTAAATATAGACTTGAGAGAACTCTTGCGCTATAGTGTCAATGGGAGCTGCAACGCACAGCGCTTCAACGAGCATGAGAATTGTGAGTAGTAGAGGCCATATTATTCCAAAAAAAAAACAACCGTTTGAATTCTATAGAAATGTGGTTATAGTCCAATCAGCGATGCCTCCACACAATCAGCATGATTAAACAACAGTTCAATAAATAGTTCGTATGATAGTCCAAGTAACAAACAGTCATGCTCGTCTGAAATTAAGAGCAAGACGCTCTTCGTTTGGTAAAGAGCTTAGTCATAATCATAAGTTGACTAACGTATACTCGCTCCCTTACCCAACATGAATAGAGGGGAGAAAGAAAAAAGCAGCCAAAATAATAAGAATGGTGTATAAAGCGGCTCTGCGACTACCACAAAGCACTTGAACTGCGAAGTTATTAGCACTTGGACTGAAAATACATCTGCTGAGTTGGCTAAAGCGCAAGTAACCACCCAAATTAACCGCCTGCTACAGACGCCAACCGGCACAGGAGTTCTTCAGAGGATTGGCCTCGGACGAGTGAAGAAATTGTATCAGTCAGAGCCTGGTACAAGATATGTCCCGTACCGAAGAACATGGATTCAATTCTACATGCTGGAAGACGAGCACAAGAGCCTTAACAGATAAACTGGCCTTATATATAGGCAGGCTTGTTGTCGGGAAAGGAATCACGTTAATAGGATTAATAAAGCGTTTCAAAACAGCAAATGAACAGCCAGGCGTCACACAATGCGAATTGCGTAACGAGTGAGTGGTCGAATGGTCCAACGCCACTACAAAAGCTTCAAGCGAAATTCATCGTCATCAGCCACTTCATCGTCGTCAGCCAAATCATCAAAATATTGCACAAAATTCATTGCAAATGTGAAGCTGGTACCACGCTTCTGCCAAGAATGACGAAGGATGAAATAGTGAATGCCTTCCTATTACACACACACACAAAAATTGGCAGATCCTATGTACAGTGGGAATCGATGATATGCGAAGCACAAATGAGAAAGGTTGATAATTCACTTTAAAAACAGCACAACGTTACGAGGCGAACGTAAGTAATGCCGTACATGACTTATTTGGGATCATAACCTTGTTTGGATAGATCACTTACCTTCATCGTCCATTCACGTCACGTGACACCAAATTTGGTATATGTGGAGCTAGTGAAAGGGCCACGAGCACGCTATGCGCGTAGCATGTAGTCATGTTTTACATGGCACGCGTATCATGATTATCATGTTTGGACGTCTCATTTACCTTCGCCATCCATTCACGTCATGTAATACCGAATTTCTTATGTGGGAGGCTATAGCGAAACCACTGCGAAAGCACTATGAGCGTAGCATCTAGTCATTTTTTACATGAGACGCATGTCATGATTATCATGTTTGTAAAATTAAGCTTCGTCGTCCGTTCACGTCAAGTAATACCAACTTATGTGTATGTGAAGCTATTGAAATGGCAGCGAGCACATCATGCGCGTGGCATGTGTAGACATGTCCTTACATGTCACGAATGTTGCCCCGCCGCGGTGGCTTAGTGACTAAGGTACTCGGCTGCTGAACCGCAGGTCGTGGGCCCGAATCTCGGCTGCAGCGGCTGCACTTTCGATAGAAGTGAAATTGCTGTAGGCCTGTGAGATCAGATTTGGGTGCACATTAAAGAACTCAGGTGCTTGAAATTTTCGTAGCCCACCACTACAGCGTCTCTCATAATCATATGGTGGTTTTGGGACGTTAAACCCCACATAACTTACATGACACGCATCTCATGATTATCATATTTGCACCAGCTATATAAATTTGTAATTCAGTGACGTCACGTAACACCAAATTTGGTATATGTGGAGCTATAGCCAAACGACTACCAGCGTTCCATAAGCGTGGCGTGTAGATAACTTACATGGAATGCATGTCATGATTTACACGTTATGGTCTGTCAATGCTTCTTGTCTTTTGTTCGCCGCCAACGCCGCCGCCACCACCGGTGGCCGTAACCACATCACACAGCGGGCTCGAATTGTTATGTTCGCCATGCAGTCATGTCATATCATACCAGTTTTGCATATTGTCATGCAAACGAAATGAATGCAAGAGCAGCAAGACTATGAAATGTTAATCATGACATTCATGTCATGATTTTCGTGCTATGACTAGCCACTTATGCTCGTCATACACTCATGCTACGGCATACCAATTTCGGTATCGATACCATTAACGGAAGGGCCAAGACAGCTAAATGCCGTTGGCAACTAGATAGATAGATAGATAGATAGATAGATAGATAGATAGATAGATAGATAGATAGATAGATAGATAGATAGATAGATAGATAGATAGATAGATAGATAGATAGATAGATAGATAGATAGATAGATAGATAGACAGACAGACAGACAGACAGACAGACAGACAGACAGACAGACAGACAGATAGATAGATAGATAGATAGATAGATAGATAGATAGATAGATAGATAGATAGATAGATAGATAGATAGATAGATAGATAGACAGACAGATAGATAGATAGATAGATAGATAGATAGATAGATAGATAGATAGATAGATAGATAGATAGATAGATAGATAGATATATAGATAGATAGATAGATAGATAGATAGATAGATAGATAGATAGACAAACAGACAGACAGACAGACAGACAGACAGACAGATAGATAGATAGATAGATAGATAGATAGATAGATAGATAGATAGATAGATAGATAGATAGATAGATAGATAGATAGATAGATAGATAGATAGACTCAACGTCGCGAAAGTTCAATAAGAAATGTTTCACATTAAAAAAAATAGAAGGCAACCGGACGAATGAAATCCCATATCCCGAATGCAGCGGAGTAAGTGTGACGTGTCCGAAGGTGCATAGTTGCGCCCGACATCTGTCCCGAACCCACGCGAAAACCCTCCTCCCGTACCCGACGCGTCTCGGTCGTTCATTCGAATCGCGGCGCGACGCGATTCTCGGAAGAGACGAAAACGCCACGAAGGTGTGCGAGGGGGCTTGACGCGCTAGAGGAAAGCGTAATCGCAGCCTTAAGTGAAAAGCGAGGGGATGAGGATTTATCCGCGGTCTGGCGTCCGAAAGACTGCGGTCGGCGTGCATATATACAACCGACCAGGTTGCAGATCTTCGCATGGTCCCGCGTAGTAGTAAAGGTACTACATGGCCGTGTGGCTCCGCGCGAATGCCATTGCTCTGCCCCGGCGTGCCGACGGTATAAAGTATACTACCACCACTACTTCTGGTTCCTAATGCTAGGTTCGATGGGCTAGCCGAGAGCGGGGGCAACACTGGGGCGGTCACGTATACGCCGGCTTTGATTTAGTGCGACTCCGGTGCGCCGGCGGCAAAGGCCGAAGGACGAGAACAAGGCAAGGCCTCTGTTCGGTTGTTAGTGGTGGTTTCGGGGAGAATAAAAAAAAGGTAAAAACCAGAAATCTCTTCTTGTTTCTGGGCTTATCTTTTAGTCAGCGCAGTCTAGACGGGCGCAAGAGCTGCCTTGAAAGGCGGAAAGGTGCCTCAGGAACTTACATTTCGGGACGTTTTTCTTTTATTGGTAATCTTTAGTTTTATTTTTTTACTCGACATATTCTAGTATTGGTTAATGACGAAGACCTTTCCAGTGTTCTTTTTTTATTTTATTCAGAAAGTCGTCGTTCTCGGGGGTCGGAAGGCTGGCGTCTTCGAACGTCTTCTTGCTCGGTCACGGTCAGGCATACGTCTAGGTTTCATATTGGTTGTGTGTGTGTATGTGCGTGAGCGTGCGGAGGCGTCGGATCTGCGAGGACTGCGATTCACGGCAGCGACTCGAGAGGGGCTGGTTATCCTCGGTTCGAAACTGGCAATTGCGGCGTATAAACTATTGGCCACCCGCCTCCTCGTGTCAGTTGGTTTAGCATAAATACGTTCAAAAGATGCGAAAAGAAGGAAAATAAATCAAATCGAACCCAAGCAACCAAAGGGAAGAGCAAATAGCCCGAGGTCTATGCCCTCGTCGAAGTGTGTACGATCCCCTGAGCGTCAGAAAAGAACGATCGACTCCGATACTGCAAATTGAAGGAGAGAGATACAAGGAAAATAATAAATGACCTCTTTCTTTTTTTTCAGGAAGTGTGACGCCTTCGGGCTTTCCTTTTTAGCCTTTATGTATTTTTGCTTTTGTAAGGAGGCAGGCACTTCGAAGCTATAGTATACATTGACGGAGTGGGATGCAGTCGGCTATCACAATATGAGCATGAGATTTCTGCTTAACTGTAGATACCTCTAACAATTAAAGTGTCCCCTCGAGCCCTAAGTATTATACAACATTACACAAACAGCAAAAGAAAGCCTAATAATAAAAAAAAGTATAATTTGCGATCCGGGTACGAAACGTGAGAGAAGACAAAACAGTGGGGAAGGAAATGCTAAAATCTTATCTATTTAAGACAACCGGTTTGTTATCCTACAACTGGGAACAGGATAGGGAAGATTTAAAGACGGAAAGAGGGTGAAATAGAGAGGAATGCAGCGATAACACAGCACACACGCCGTCAGTCGCAGTCAGTCCCGTCACTCTTGCATGGTAACAGTCTACAAAGCCCTGTTTGGAGCAAGATCTTGTGTAAAACAGTGCCGCAACATAGGTATTGTGTTATCCCTCAGTCACAAGAACCTTCGAAATGAATAGGCGACAGTACTGTCGCAGCTGCCCGTGCAAATGCGTTTAACTTGAAAACCTAAGTAGCGCCTTCGCCTTCCGCTCCGATGTCTCCTGCGATGTCACGTAAGAAAGGTTTCAACAAGGAACGGTATATTGTCAAGGTGCGCTCGAGCGGACGCCAGGAACTGCCTCTGGGCATTTCGTTTCCGACTGACGCACCGAAAGAAAGAAAGCATGGCCGACGGCTTTCTTTGCAATATACATGTTGCTGCGAGGCAACACTACAGGTGTCGCCGAAAAGCACACCGTTGGCCATTCCAATGACGCCAAACCCCTTTCGATGTCCGACGCTGCCAGCTGACTGAGTGAATGCACAGGAGATCACGCTACCTATATGGTGTACACCAAGCAGCCAGACCAACCGGACTGATCGTCACCGCTTGAATTGTTGTTGAGTGGACTTGAAAAGGCGCCAGATTTCAAGCGAAACGTTGGCGAAGTAGCCACGTCATTTATTATGTCACCATTGCAGCAGCCAAATAGAAAAGGAGTGGTATTATGAGCAGAGTCTTTGCTATTGGTGAATGAATCAAACCACGTTGAATAAGCAACGCAAGAAGTTTAAAAGTATAGCCAGAAAATAGCCATTGTGCAAACTGGAAATTTTCGTCACCCAACGGGATTTAAAAGTAGCCAATTCGGCGCAATGTAACCACCAACGGCAACACTGGTCGCCGCCACCTTTCCCGTTTGATGAATCTCGCTATGCCAACTGGACTCCGCCGAAGACAAGGCCCTCTGCAATATCGCTCATGGCTATAGGGGTGCACATGGCATTCAAGAATTTTGTATAGTATTGGCAGAGAAAGCAAAAATACTTTAAAGCAATATAGAAAAGGGAGAATCACAAATTTATTCAAAAAGAAAAAAAAAGTCAGGTGAGTTATTCAGTGATCTGGGCAAATTCAGAGGTCTTCGCCTAGCTGTTGGCCACGAGCCCTTGAGCTCTGAAGCGAAAAAAAAAAGTAATAGGTGTACACGTCAGACGACTCAGTCGCATTCAATTCCGCATCCTTGCATGGGCCAAATGATGCGTTCCCCAACGTTTAAGACAGAGTGAATGTGGTACAGACCCGTCCTAACATCACTAGCGCGGCCCACACCTCCATGCTGAAAAGAGTGTAGATGCACAGAAGATGCGCAAGTACTCATCGCAGCAGCAAATTTCTGAGGTACAGCTTGCGTATACCCAAATGAATCGGAGAGAAAACGAGCACTTGTGCAGGCTGTCTTATCCTGCTTGTAATACGATCAAGGCCATCTACGTGAATCGCAGTGCAGACACGTGATGCATTGCACAAGTTGATTTCTTGAAATTGATGTTTACTATAGCGCAAACAAGGAACACGCAACGGCGAAAAACACCTAGTTTATTGACCTTCAGAAAGCGTAAGTTTTATTGTCAGCAGTAACTGCAGCTAGTACAGTTAAATTCACTTAGGTGTGTGCTGGGAGAGATGCTTTGCCTGATAGTCGTTCAGTATTAGTCGTCCACTCGCAGGCTGATTTCAAATATATATATATATATATATATATATATATATATATATATATATATATATATATATATATATATATATATATATATATATATATATATATATATATATATATTGTAGATGGCACTCGTATGCTTGTAGATGAGGAGTCTTATGTTACAGACCCACCGACAAGGAGCAGCTTCGACCATCGTAACAAGAAGATGTGAACTTCAACATTTTGTATAGACAGAGCCCTTTCAGGGTGAAAAAAAAGAGGTATCATGTCGAGAACTTACACGTGTAAGCAAGATAGAAGTGTTAATAAAGTATTTAATTGCGTGCTCTTTCAACATACAAAAATACAAGCGAGCAGTAGTAGCTGCTGAGTTTTCAGAATTAGCTGAAACACTCCATAGCTCCACTATGCTTCGGTTATCAACCACATGAAATTTTCACGTTTGTGCAATAGTTTTCTCGACAGGCAGCGCCGAAGCGGGCTCTGACTAAGCGCGTCACCACCGCGTGCATATGATTGTGTTAGCGTGTACGTAATAAGGGCTTATGAATGTCTGAAATACATGCAGGAGCACTTTAAAACGGGTTTTAGGGCCCCTTTAATTAACTCCGTGTGGCTTGGCTGGCCCCCCTGATTATGCAGTTCCGTAGGGACAAGATATAGACCATGGCCCTCGCATAAGCTTGCACATGCAGGTTCGTACGTACGCTTTGTTCTCCAAGCGACAGGGGTCATTCCACGTCTCCTACGCTCGCGTGCTAGGATGCAGTTATAGTGGCCAGCGTGGAGTATAGTTAGAGGCACTGGTACGAAACTTAACTACTATGATATGCGCTGGCCTGTCGACGAAATTAAGCGGCGTAACCATGGAGGATCGCATGATACGCAAAGGTATCAGAGAGTGGCACGTACACTCTGCGAAGGCCATACTTAAACTTGTGGAAAGGTTAGGGCTCATATTTTAAGGCTGGGGATAAAGAAAGCAAAGCGGAAAAAAATTGCTTTGTCCGAGACTGCAAAGATACCCTCTGCGTGAGCTGGTTTCAGGATGGTGCGCAGATAAAACGATTTGACCGAGAAGGAGAGAACCGGATGCTTATGTTAAGTGCTCGTTTATAAGCACTACAGGGCGGCGTACTTTATCGCGTAAAACTCGCGTTGACGTGAGTGCATGGTATATATACGTAAAACATGTCGGTATGCGAGATAGTGAGCGTATCTCCATTGCGGCTAAATTTCATTGCTGTCTCATGAAATGGTCATCGGTGGTCTACACACTATACCGTGGCATGACTCGATTGGGTGATGTCATTTTCAGTCCGCATGTTCTCTTCTCATCAGAAATATTTCCAACAAACTATTTCGCGGATGAAACAAGCTCATGTTCAAGGCCGCCCTTCTCGTCTGCCAGTTGTGCTCAAAGAAATAATCAATAAGGTAATTGTGTGATAGTACCTAGGGTTTTACGTGCCACTACCGCAATGATGGTCATGCATTCTTTAGTAAAGCTATCTATGGAAACTTCGATCACCTGGGGATCTTCAACTTGCCCTCACTTCCCACAGTACACTGGCCTCTGGCAATTCGCCGAAACACGACCACCACGGCCGGGATTCGATCCCGCGTCCTTCGGGTCACGAGCAGAGCGCAATATCCTGCGATATTGTGGAGCCCACAATACAGCCAATGAAAAGCGTCTTTGTCGTGCGCTCTGACACGTATATTTCGAGCTGTCCCTGTGATGACATTTCGTGACTCGAGAATAAAAAGAATAGAGGAAAATAAAACGCACGTGCACGCGCCGGCAGAGAAATCGCGGCATCGTCTGAGAAATAGGGGCGGATGAATTTACTTATAACATGCCTACGTCGCAGTGCACACAGCAGCGCATAAACGTTGCACTGCACAGCGGGGCTTCACCAAGCCGCGTGGCATGTATGGTGAAGCGCATGCAAAGAGTCGATCGTCATGCACTCTTTCATTCACTTCTTTTTTTTTTTTTGCGCTTTGTCCATTCGCACACGGCTACTCAGGCCTCTTAGGATAATAGAAGAGCCAACGTTGCCGGCTCATTTCATGACAGAGGCTCACGCAAGGCTTCCCTGTTCGAGGCGGGACAAAATGCGCATGCTAAGTGCGGAGAAGCAAACGCTATATAGAGTGGACTCGCAAACGTGCATAGAGTTTCCTAAAATTAACTAGAGGGTACTCTGGCGCTGCAATCGTTCAGCGACCATAGGAATGATGGGTAGTACACACATTTGCCTTGTCTTCGTACTTGCGGGTGGCGAATCGTATACATGCGGCTTCGTTTATTGCTGGTTACGGTTTTGTTTTGAAGGAAAGAACGAACGCTTTTAAACTTTGTGACTCGATTCAAAATGATAAGCCTAAAACAATAAGGTTGTGAAGCGCAAACGCTGAACACTGTTTGCTAATTTATTTTTTGTGAAAAGACAGCTCTAAGCCACACGGACACGCATGGAGCCAAAAGCAGGCCAGAAGTGCGAAAATAAGACAAATGTGTGTACTACCCAGCATTCCCATGCTCGCTGAAGCGCCGTGCGTTGCAGCTCCCGTAGACACTAGCGCCAGAGTTCCCTCTAGTGTATATTAAGAAACCCTATGCAAACGTGTACACCACGAGTGTATGAACAATGTAGCAAATGGAAGATGACGACACTGGCGAAACAGAGAGATTATTACGGGAGAAATTAAGGCTATGTAGTGTGTTCGCTTTCAACAGCACGGACATACATATCGCGCGGCATGCCGGATGGCTGCACGCAAATTTTCCTCGCTTCTCTTGCCGTTGTGTTTGTCATCCCCGGTTGCCTTGCTGTCTACACTACGTGTACATGGGCTACGCGTTCTCAATTGGAACACTTCGCTCCTACATGAAAAGGCTTCCATTATGAAGCAAGTTATGGCAGTATTCACAGATAGCCTCCACGCACTCTATATAGACCAGCGCACAGCAAAGTGCGCTGGTCTAGAGTGCGTGGAGGCTATTTAAGTGTATTTGAAAGTTTCTCGACCCATGGTTGCGTTCATTTTCTATCCATGTATGCGCTTTATTATCCGTATATATATATATATATATATATATATATATATGTTGTTACAAGACCATTTAACACTGCAGAGTCAAGAGAGACAGCATTCTCAGCTTATACGCTTGGAGTTGTGTAAATATATCGCAACTATCGCGTCGTTTCCCAGTGTGCTCTCTCGGTAGATTTTGGTGGAGGTGCGGGGTAGCAAAGTCCGACGGAGCTTCGCAGCGGACGCCAAGTTGCCGCTTCAAATTTTTATACCGACAAGGATGCTGCGTCAACAGCGACGCCCAATGCACCAGCGGCGCCCACCTCACCTGTGGTCATTGTGACCTCTCCACCCCGCGATCCTGGCAACTTTTCGGGCACTGATGACTAGGACGTAGATGAGTGGCTTCAACTGTACGAGCTCGTGAGTGAAAATCACAGGTGGGAGCCAACCATGATGCTGGCAAACTTTATCTTTTACTTGAAAGGAACGGCCATGGCATGCTTCGACAACAACGTGGAGGAGCTTACCAGCTGGCACGTGTGTATACGACGAAGTTGCGCGAGTTGTTCGACCACTCTGCCGGGTGCAAGCAGGCCGCTGAAAGAACTTGGTACCCGTGTACAGACACCCCCAGAGTCTAACCTGACTTATATTTAAGATGTCTTGACCCTCTGCCGTATAAGGTTGATACCACTAAGACCGAAGCCAACAAGGTAGCGCACGTACTCAAGAGCATCGCTGATGATGCCTTAATTATCCTTGTATTGAAAGGCTATTCGACAACTGAAGACGTGATTAAGGAGTGCCGACACTTTCAAAAGGCTAAATAAAAGCCGTCGCATTGCCCACCATTTCACCCGTCTTCCTAATACCGCGGTGACGTGAACTTGTAAAGACCTCCGTATCGAGATACAGCTCAACCCACCCTCTGCTGACATTACCAGAGTCGTTCGACGCGAAATTAAAGCCATGTTACCAGCACCCTTAAGAGCCCTGACGCTGAATGATCTTTAGCCCACTATGCATCCTTCATACAGAGCGTTGTGCGCCAACAATTGGCAAACGCGGGCGTTCCGAGATGATATGTTCTGTGGACCGCACCGATGTCCCTCCCCGATGAATGGAGCATGTTGATTGGCTTCAAGGCAACTCTTAATTCACTGCGTGACTTGCGGTTTACACTGTAAAATCCAGACCTTATTATCCCTAAAAATCAGACAGTCAATCTATCGCCTCGTCATACAATGGCAGGACGCCGTGTTTCAGTATAGTTACGGTAGCATTACAGGTCATGCATGTGCCAACGTGACTTCTCGGTTCAAGCTCCAAGAGCGCCCGAGGGCATCCGAAATTCGATGCCGCTTTCGAGGATGGATAGAGCGTCGAAATATTTCGTGCTCGTAAATGAAGCCACAGAATCCTTACAGAACTACCCGAGTTCGTGGCATTTACGTTTGATTGATTGATATGCGGGGTTTAACGTCCCAAAACCACCATATGATTATGAGAGACGCCGTAGTGCAGGGCTCCAGAAATTTCGTCTACCTGAGGTTGCTTAACGTATACAACCAGATCTCAGCACACAGACACACAGCATTGTCGCCTGCATTGAAAAAAGCAGCCGCCACAGCCAGGATTCGGTTCCGCGACCTGCGGGTCAGCGGCCGAGCACTCTTAGAAAATGGTAGTAAAAAGGTAGCAACTGCAAGCAAATAGGTAGTAAATTCAGCGCTTACCACCTTTTTCGAACCATTACTACCTTTTTGCAACCTGTTTACTACCTACGTCAGTAAACAGTTACTAGCTGCAGCCGTTACTAACTTTTTGCGACCTGTTTACTACCTATGTTAGTAAACAGTTATTAACTGGAATGATAAAGATAGTAACTGCATCCGTTACTACCTTTCTTGCTACGTTACTACCTTTTTGCTACCCGGCTGCTGACTATTTATTCCAAAACAGTGTGTGATTCCGATTCTGATCATTTATGAAAGGAATCGTCTTAGCGTATCAAGAAACGGAAAAATGACGCATAAGATATCCATAGATGAAAAAAAAAATGTTTTAAATTACGCAACGGAGATATGTAAACGTCATTCTGATATTGTCGAAACGAAGAAGTACAAGTTAACAATCCATAAGCAAGTGCTACACGCGTTGTAATAGACAATTAGAACAAACTTGGTAAATTTCAGAAAATTAACAAGACTGGTGGATCGAAATATCAAGATGGTCACAATTATTCTGGAGGACGGTCAGAATTAATGCACTGCGGCGTTTCTCCAAATATTATCGTTGTTTTGGCACGTCAAACCCCCCTTACGATTATTACACTTCAACCTCTGATATACTAGCTGAGTGAAGCATTCAAATGCACTGAGACTATGTCAATAAATACGGTACCTTGTTTTGGCCACTGTAAATAATGCCTTTCTGCGGCCCTTTTCTATTGAATAGTTATGACATATAATTCTTTAAGGTAAGGCTTATTGAAAGTCTTGTGCTAAGTCTCCAAACACACGTAGTCAGGTACTATGATATAGTGCTTCAGATTCACATTTGCTATAATTCATTCAGAAGGACAACTGCTTTCCTGTGCATGACATGCATCTGCAAAGTAGGGGCTATATATACCCCACGTGTACTTCGTATACGGTAGCGTAAAAGGAAGTGAATTTCTTAGGTCTAAGTAATCATCGCACTCATTACACACCACGCAAGATTACCCGAAGTTGTGCAGTAATGAGACAGTGATTGATCAAAGTTAGCAATTAAGAAAAGCTATGCCAAAATTATTGAACAAGATAGTATCGGTTGGTACTTTTTTTGAAACCTTTTAACGTTAACACCCATGGGTGGTAACGGCTAGGGTAGTAACATTTACTAAATGCTTGTAGTAACAACAAAGGTGATAACATATGTGACAAACTGTTACTACGCCAAAGTTAGCAAGTACTACTACCTTTTTTCTAAGAGTGAGTACCTCAGCCTCTAGACCACCACAGCGAGGCGTGGCACCCACGTTTGTTACGACTGGAACCGTCTGTTCGATTTCGCACTCTCAGCTGGGCCCACCACTCAACAGTTTGTCTTTATTGTACATTGTTACTCCGCTCACTTGATTATTTCGTGTTTTTTCTCCTATACTTCTTCCTTCCTACTTCGTTCCGTGTTAAATATAATAGTGCACTCGCCCCTCCACGCTAAAATGGGTATGTACCTTGAGGGTATTTCAAATAAATAAATGAATAAATAATTAAATGATAGCAAAATCAACAAATAAATTAATTTGCTGCGTGATACTCTCAAACCCAAGGTCACTGAGCTCGACACAATAAAAAAGGATGGGAAATGGCAAAGGTGACTGCTTTTCTTATTTTCTTTTGCTTGGTCGCTTTAATGCACCATACTTTCTATAGTCAGTGCAGAGTATGAAATGAATTTACTAGTCCAATAGCTGAGTACCGATTGTAACTTGCCGTCGCTTTTATGAAATACTTTGCCTTCCACGTCAGAACGGAAAAAAGCAGGCTTCTTGCAATCATTGCGGCTGCAGAGAAACCACCGGACATGTTCTTCACTTAGAAGTGTGGCAGCTTGGGCTAGTTGGTATGGCATGACGATAATAATAGCGCGAGAACAAAACGACGACACAGAGACAAGAAGGACATGTCTTTCGTGTCCTTCTTTTCTCTGTGTCGTCGTTTTGTTCTCGCGCCATAACTATCGTCATGTTCTTCACCGCTGTATTCGCCACAGAACTAACACTGCATACCATTGCGGCCAACGTTACTAGAACCAGTGATCACGGCTGGGTTGTCTCACTTTCAAGGCGGGTCGCTTTTGAGTATAGAGAGCGCCTATCTGGGCTGTTCTCACACCGGAGCTTGGTCCCGGCTTTATTCATTTTTTTCACGTGACAGTGACTTAATTCTCAGTTAGAGTGTGACTCGGCCTTTCAATACGTCTGAAACGAAGCTGTTTAACCCAACCGTTAGTCCGCAAAGAGTGAACGATCTGAGTCTGAGTGAGTCTACTCAAGTGAGTGAGTTCACCGACCTTTGCCCAGAATCCCAGAACACGTGCGCCGATTTGTCCGGCGTGAGATGCAACAACTATAATGAACGAGAGAAAGGGTACATAGAAGAGAGAAGGAAAGAGAGATATCGTTAGAAAAGTAATATGGAAGAAAGACAAAGAGGGAAGGACATGAAATAAAAAGTGCAATAAAGAGAGAGAAAAAAAGAGAAAACAAGACAGGAAGGTAAGAAAGGCGAGCAGAGAGATAGTCAAAAAGAGAGAGAGAAATAACTAAAGAGAGGAAGAGACAAAAAGAAAGAGGAAGCGAGAAATAAAGGGGAGATAGAGAGAGCATGGAGAGGGAAGAAAAATAAAGATGGAAAGTGCGAAAAAAGGACAAAAAGAAGAGATTGAAAGATGAAGGGGTAAAGAAAAGTGAGGAAGAAAGAAAGATAAAAATAAAAAGAACCAAGGCAGGCCCCCAGATCGGCACTGACTACATCCTGGGCACCACTAGTACAAAGTTGACTAAATTTGTTTTGTTTTAGGGGAGAAGTACCTTATACAATCTCGGCTTGTCATCGTGTCAAGTCGTCGTCACAGTCGATCATAAACGCACGCACACGTTTTTTTTTTTTTTTCACCAGAGTGTAGCAGGCAAGAAGTTCAATTCCGGTTTACCTTCCCGCCTTTTCCTCACTTGTGGCGCCCTTTTTCTCTTGCGCTGCTCTGGTCTTGTCCCTTTAAAAGAGACGAAATCAAGCCCAATATACTGATAACTTGACAGCTTACTGCAGGAAACGTCAGAGGATGTTCTGTTATGCTCTGTTGTACCTGTTTTACTGTGCAGCGGTTGATGTTCATATTACCTCGGCTACTCTATATTTATAAGTTCTACAGCAATAAATAAATAAATAAATAACTTAACTCACAATGAACAACGACCCGCAAAAAAAAAAGAACACATAATAGCACACTTGAACAAGGTAAGAAAACATGGTAATGTACAGTTTGCTTACGGAAGTTTACATTGCAATATAGCGTCCACATGCACACATTTTTTGGTTCTGTCCGCTGTATATGAACATCATTGATATATAACAACACATATCTGTATATCACAAGCGTTTATTCCATTCGGCATCCACTAAGAAGCCTTTCAGGAAGATGTTCACCTTTCTTCTGAAGATGCATTTGATGCAATAATGGTCCAAGTAGTTTCTTTAATTTGAGTAGCGTCTCTCAAACACTCCTAGTTTCCTAATTTTTCTCTCTCTTTTGCGTACTTTACGGACTCATGACCAACAATCTCATCTTCGTGGCCCCAGTCATCCAGGTGTGCTGGATTGGTGAATTTCGTGCACGAAATGCGTCAGTGCACACTCGAAAACTTCCTATTTTCAGAGATTCAAGCAATGCAGCTCCTCTCGTGTGATCTCAGTTTGGATGCAGAACAATCCTTCGACATCACTATGCTCTATATGTATACGTTGTCCACACCTTTCATGTACAATACACAGTACATCCCGTCACCCGCACTTTGTATAACGTAAACATACGCGGTGGGTGCATGCATGCATGCCTCAGCGCGTCGTGGTGGCCGGCGTCGACTGCACCGGGCGCTCTCGCATCGACGAACGCACCAGGTCCACGAACTGACTCGCAGCCTTTCTTGTGCGCTAATAAAGACGTACAAGACTCAGTCATGTACCACGCCGGAGAGAATGGAATCATGAACGGGCGGTTGACTTGAAGGGATCGCGTGCCATTGCCATCCACTCCGTTCTGCGTCCTTGGATGCAGAACGGAAGGAAGGCTGTGGAGGAGAATCCATATTTTTTTGTTCTATTATAGCTCCAGTATTATTAAGTCAAAACATTAACGTACACTTCTTTATTTTTTATTCTTCTTCTTTATAATATATAATCTGAAAGCTTTCGTCGACACGCATGCTACCTTACAAATGGTTTCCTTTTGAGCTGAAACGCTAGCTAATGTCTATATCGTCTGCGTTTCTTGTACAGAGTCACACAAGGCATGGGGAACGTACACCTGATCCCTCACCTCTTTCTCGCTCTATCTACCTGTCTCTCTCTCTCTCTCTCTCTCTCTCTCTCTCTCACACACACACACACACACACACACACACACACACACACACACACACACACAAACTTCCGCTTGCCTAAACCCTTTGTGTATAAGCTGTGCTGCATGCAGCCGAAATGATTGTTGCCATGACAGCCGAAGCCGAGTGTACCGATATCTACTGGATAACAAATCATTCTTTGTGGCTGACTTTGCGAATTAAGCTAAAATGTCAATAACGCAAATCTCGATATCGCGAAATCATAGTTGCAGCGAAAAAAAAAAATACATCCTATCGCGAACTTCAAGCCGAGGTTCTAAAATTACTATATGGTATGGTATGGCAAACTTTATTCAGATCCAGAAGTACATAGTAAAAAAAAAACTGCGCTTTCCAGGTATAGGTATATATCATTTTCTCCCGTAGCATAGCTACGGGAGAAATCTGCCTATAGTCGGATGACGAAGTGTTTTCTGCCGAACGCTGCTTATTCCGTTTGGGGTTTTTGTGAATTTACACATTATCCGAAGATCATCGCTCTCCTGCGGGCAGCGATTGATACAGACCCCACAGTATACGCAATCCGGACTTGGCGTCACCTTCGACGTCAACCTCAACGAAGCGTAACAGCCGGAGGACCACAGCGCCAGTGACAGCACTGAACTGTACACGGCGAGTAGTGAAGACAGCGACGACGATTTCACCCTTGCAGTGAAGCGTAAAGCTAAAAGGAGATTGGTCGGCGCGTCTTCACCAGCTAGCGTCTCTACCGTGAAGGCGGCGTGCAGTTCTGAACGCCACGCCATACTTTTTGTTCCTGTCGACTCTTCGATCAACCTAGTTGAATAACATGAACAGGCAAGTGATATCAGCACGTCTCGAAGCTATTGTGCCTAATGAGACAAAGGATACTTGACTCAACCCACGGAAGAATATCTTGGCCATAGACGTTGAGCACCCGACGGCTCTACATACTTTGCGAACTGTCACGGAGCTTGGAGGCATCAACCTCAGGCCTACATTCTGCAGGATAGTGACACGACGATGGGAGTCATTTATGGCGTTGATGTTTCCATGCCGAACGGAGACCTTCCTGTGCTGATAAAGCCAGCTACCCAGGCAACGGACATATTGCAAGTATGCCGGCTTGGCAAATGCCGTTTTATCAAGGTCACCTTCAGAGGTGATTGCATCCCATCACATGTCAATGTTGGTCACTTTCGTCCCGTTGTCTGGCCATACATCCCAAGGCCACTACAGTGCCACAACTGTCTAAAACTGAGTTATGTTAGTGCTGTGTGTAACAACAAGCAAGCATGTCCACGTTGTGCCAGACACCACAAAGCAGAGGCTTGCCAGGCAACTCTCCTAAAATGCAGCACCCGCAACAGGAACCATGAGACCTCATCCAAAAACTGCCCAGTACTCAAGAAGGCGAGGGGCATTCTGAGACAAATGGTGAAAGACGGATCCTCACAAAAAGAAGCGGTAACGGTTGTTCAACGACGGTGTTCCCGTCGACGGCGGTGCTCGCAGAAAAGAAAAAGCAGTCCTGTGCTGAATGTGCCGTCATTTCTTGATTGGTTGCTTGACTGAGTGTCGCATAGCATTTTCACGAAAGTCCAATGGTTCACACATATTGAAACCCACGGCAGCGACCATATCCCCACGTACATGACAGTCAGAAGTCTGGACGATTCTCTTTCCCCAGGACACTCAAGTCGTATTGACTGGGAAAAGTATCAGATATCAGTGGAGAGCAAGTGCATGCACGAACCACCAGAATCCATTGAAGAAGTGATTTGTTGTGCGATTGAGACTTCCACGAAGATATGTTCGAAAGAATCGACACGTACCACACTCTACCAAGAGTTGGAACAACTTCTAGCGGTCCGCCGACGTGCCGAAACACGATACAGACGCACTAAATCTATCTATGACCTCCGAGAATCCAGACGCCTTCAGAAGAAAATCCAGCGTCGAATGCACAAACTCCAGGAACATCGATGGAAGAGTTTTTCTGACTCGCTAGACCCTCGCAAGCCTTTGTCGCCCGTATGGAGGACCCTTCGAGGTATTCACTCGCATCCGCAACAGCGTCATCCCTTCGCCGCTCTGGCGCTACATCAACGTCGCTCACAGCTTGGTGTTTCTGGTGAATTTTGTGCAAAAATCGCCGGCGACTTCTCTATACCAATCGATCTATTGCCACAAGGCGTTCTAGTCGCACGAGATCAGCAAATGGAGGTTGCATTCACTGTGGAAGAACTTTATGCGGCATTGAACACATGTAGACGCTCATCGTCCCCAAGTCCGGATGGAGTGACCTATACTGCCCTACGTTGCCTAGGCCCGAAGGCACAGCGCTGTCTCTTCGACATTTTCAATAAGTCTTGGCATGATGGAATGGTGTCTGATGAGTAGAAGTGCAGTCGCCTGGTGCCTTTGTTGAAGCCCGGAAAGTCTCCACTGAATTCGGCATGCATACCGGCCTAAAGCACTATAGCGAGCTGCGTCGGCAAGGTCATGGAGAGGATACTGCTTATACGCATGGAATGGTACCTAGAACATTATAACATCTATCCTGATGCTATGGCTGGCTTTCGACGAGGTCGGTTCTCAATTTATAGCGTCATTGACTAAATGACTTCTGTTCAGCAACAGAAAGCTAAGAAGCGGCCGTCGGTAGCTCTGTTCTTAGACGTGAAAGGTGCCTGACAACGTGACCCATGAGGCTGTTCTCAATGCTCTTGAAGCCGCTGAATTTGGAGGTCGTGTCTTTCGATGGGTAAGAAGCTATCTCACAAAAAGATCCATGTTCGTTCTAACTGAAGATGGGCCTACGAATAAGCATTTCACAAGTCGTCGGGTGCCACAAGGTGGCGTTTTGAGTCCAACTCTTTTAAACATGGTCCTGGTGGGGCTCACCGAAATGCTGCCACAGACGGCTTATATATCTCTCTATGCTGATGATATCTGCATTTTGGCGTCCGGCGTGACACGGCCTCAAGTGCGCGCAAGGGTACAGAAAGCGGCAACAATGACATCGGCACACCTTCGCTAACAAAGGTTGACTATCGCCACAGAAAAATGCGCAGCGGTTGCGTGGTTACACGCAAACCGATGTATTTCTACCCATTGTGCATCGATGGCAGATCAATCGCATATATGAGCCCTCATAGATTTTCAAGTGTCATCGTAGATCGTAACCTAACCTGGAGCCCACATGTCGCATACCTGAAGAAAAAGCTCATTGGCATAGAGAATGCATTCAAGTTCGTCATAGGAAAATCATGAGGCCCATCCATGCACTCCATGTTGCAGCTTTATACAGCCCTCTTTCTCGGAATTCTCCGGCACAAACTTCCTATCTTGTCGAACACGTGCAAGACTAACATGCGTGCACTACAGAGCATGCAAGCCCAAGTCCTTCGGACATGTCTTGGCCTTCCAAGATGCTCGTCGACAGTGGCAACTATTGTTATTGCACGAGAACAGCCGGTCACAACGCATATCATTGTCGAGACGCTTAGAGCACACATTCGGCTTTTATCACGGCTACCGTCACATCATTTAGCGTGTTTGACAGCGTGGAGCCTCGCCCCATTCTTTGTTCTGCGGTATTGTGACAAAACATCAGGACAGATTACCGCCTGGCTTCAAACTTGCGATGCCTACAGCAGCTTCGTTATGGAGTCTCCGCCAACCTGACGTGCGCTTATCAGTTCCTGGAATCGTTAGGAAGGCACGTATGTCACCGCTAGCCCTGAAGCAATTGAGTTTGCGTCTGTTGGACGAAGATACTTCGACCGCATACACGTTTACACCGATGGCTCCACTAATTCCAACAGCTCTACAGGGGCATGCAGTGGTTGTTCCATCTAATAATGTGTTGCTTCAATACACGTTTTCTCACACCACGACGTCGACAGCAGCAGAGATCACAGCACTTCAAGGTGCAGTAAAGTACTTACATTCTTCGGCAGCAACCTAACCAATGGGCCATCTTTTGCGACTCGAGGTCAGCCTTACAGAAACTACGGTTTGCTATGCAGCACGGGTTACACGAACAATTCGTATATCAAATAAGACACGACTACCACGAAGCGCTCAAGAAAGGTCACGATATTGTATTTCAGTGGTTGCCGAGTCATCACGGAATTGTCGGCAACGACTGCGCGGATGAAGCTGCTCGATCGGCTCATGACCAAGTCCTGCGTAATACCACTCTTGAGAACGCACGCTGCAAGGTGACTACAATCACTCGCTCGCCGCATAACTCTCCTGCAACGGAACACGCCGGGTTTCTTTAACACGCACCTGTATTCGATCGACCAAAACTTGCAACCACGTTTCCCATCCGGGCTCCCACGATGCGCTGAAACTTTACTGTGTCGCATGAGGTTGGGCGTGGCATTTACGAATGCGTATCCTCGTCTGCTTGGAAGGGCCAACACTTCGGCATGCAACATCTGCGCCTGCGAGAAAACGCTTGAGCACATTATATGCCACTGCCCAGCATACCAGTCTGAGTGACGTATTGTGGAAGCCAAGGTCTGTTAGCTGGATTCACGGCCGCTTACAGAAGAGAAGATCCTCGGACCTTGGCCGACGGTTTCCCATACGCGCAAAGCCACGAAAGCTCTCTCGTACTTCTTAAGGACCACCAGACTTCGTGACCTCTTGTGAAAGAACAGTGTGAGACCGTGCTGTGTAGTCTCCAGGTGACTATTCATCCTTCTCTTTCTTACTACTATTCTATCTCTTTCCTTGCTATTATTCTCCCTTTCCCCCACCTCAAGTGTAGGGTAGCCAACCGAGCCAAGCTTGATTAACCCCCCTGCCTTTCTTCTCTATTTATCTCTCTCTCTCTCTCTCTCTCTCTCTCTCTGCCTATAGTCCTTGGAGTGTAATAAATTCATCTGAATTTCGAAAGCACAACCATGCTTCACCATACCGCACGCCGTGAAGCACTTACATACAATTCAACTCTGAAATATTAGAAGTACTGTTTGCTAACTAAAACAACACACACAAATCAGCATATCTCACAACATTTTCCTATGTTGCATAAGCGGAAGCCTGAAACAATAGAGGCAGTACATTACGACGACTACGTCTAAGTGCACCTCCAACTTTCACTGCGTGGGCTACAATTAATGAGAACCAAACAAGAAAATAAAGTGTACGATGAACTGAGTATACAAGAAATAAATAAAGAGAACGCACGTATACAGGACACACTATTGAGCAAGAAATCTGAGAGGTTGAACAAGCAGCCATGGTCAGCGTATTGTGTTAAAAAAATCACAGCAGCAATTCAAATGGAGACGATGGCAGACACTTCGGACAAAATGCGAACTGTGCACGAGCTTAAAGTAGCGAGAGAAGCAGCAAAGTTTTGCGGGTCTTCGAAGTTCACGCCCCATTCATCAGATACACGTTTTTTTTTTTCATGCCTCCTGACACATTATCCGTTAATCCCAGCTGCCCCTTTCAAGATCCCACCACCAGACGGCGTTTTCAACAACCCCGCCTCCAACTCACGAGCGTTCCTTGTTAGGCTATATACATACGATGCAATGGTATAACAACCTCCACACACACGCCACGCTAGGTACACACTTTCTTGAGGACGGACATTAAAGAGGGCAAACATCCATCTTGCCAGGCCAAGCCTTCGGAGAGCGTCAAAGGCGCGGCCCAAGAGCTCTAGCTTTCACAAAGTGCTTGTATGCACAGCACGTGCTTTTTTTTTTTTGTTGCTGCAACACTTCGCGTATAGAAGCGCTCGCATGCATAAAGCGCGCGCGAGCGAGAAACTCCGACGTTCGTGCCGCTAAACAATTCCTCAGGAGCGCCCGGAGAAAAAAAAAAGCTTCATGCATGCGTTACAGCACCACGTCGACGCCTCGAGTTATGGAGACGATGCGTTATATTGCGCTGGCTGACGCGAAGTCCGCGTGCCGACGCAACAGCAAGCACACTGCATGGCGTTAAAAGTTTCGCGCGGTCTCCTTCAAAGTGTTGCGTATAGTCATACATAAAAAAAGCGAAACGCCGGGCGTCCTCCGCCCACGCCCTTAAGAGGCGTTATGAGCGCTTAGCTCGCGCTCAATTATGAATTCTCGCCCGGGGCCGGCATCATTTTTATTCGGGTCGCAAGTGCAGTGTGTGTGTGTGTGTACGCGCACAACCGTCTCTATAGCACGCGAGCGGGGCATTCCTCGAGTACACAAGCTTGTTTGCGAGCCATGCCGGCTCACGATGCATGGATAAACTGCACTTGTGCAAATAAATAAATAAAAATAAATAAATAAATAAATAAATAAATAAATAAATAAATAAATAAATAAATAAATAAATAAATAAATAAATAAATAAATAAATAACGGGAACGTTGGAGAACTCATCTCAGAAACAACAGTGCTCATGATGGCTAACGCGTGAAGCTCACTCTCGTGGCATCTAGATTGAAAATAATTATATGCTTCAGAATCTAGAAAAAAAGGGGAGTATACTCCCCCTTTTATATATACTTCAAGAAGGAAAATATCGAAAACAAGAGCATGAAGATGTATTCACATCATGCGTTGCACCGAAAATATGATGTGTTTTATTGTTTGTCGCGACGTGTACGCATGTACTTTTCTTTCTCAAAACATCATCATTTATGCCCCACCGTGGTGGTTTAGTGGCTAAGGTACTCGGCTGCTGACCCGCAGGTCGCGGGATCGAATCCCGGCTGCGGTGGCTGCATTTTCGTTGGAGGCGAAAATGCTGCAGGCCCATGTTCTCCAGATTTGGGCGCCCTGACGTTAAAGAACCCCAGGTGGTTGAAATTTCCGGAGCCCTTCACTACGGCGTCTCTCATAATCATATGGTGGTTTTGGGACCTTAAACCCCACAAATCAATCAAATGTGTGATGAGCTATTTCATTTCTCTTTATCCTCTTTTCTCTGCTTCTTTCTGTCTCACCCATTCAGTATACCCATGTGTGGCATGGAAAACCGGTCACCTTGAACTGGCTTATCTCCCAACCTTTTCTTATCTACCGTTACTTTTGGTCATTCGACAATAATGGCAGCCGAGGAATTCAGATGTTGCAAGTCCAGCAACGGTTTATCTTTACTTACCACATTGTTTACCCTCTCCTCCCCTTGAAAAGTGAGCAGAGCGTCATGGCCCCATTTTAGTTTTTGCGTCCGTGATGGAGCCTGTTGGACTCTCCCAATAGCGGTGGGGAAGGGCTGCTTCGGTGAATCCTCGCCCACCCTTATGGAGAACCGCACACATATACATGCGTACAAAATACGGCCGAAAGCCCGCGTGCCGTTTTTCTATTTGTTTTTTTACATTTGATTGAAAACAAGAAAAACGCGAAATTCACAACGCAAGCTGGAGGAGTGGCCTTTCTAGAGAATTTTTAGGTACTTTTGGAGTACTACAAGCTCATATATATACCAACTATACGCCATAATAAGACGGTAAGTTGGGCCAGTTGGTTAGCATCCATCGTGAACTTACTTACAGCGCAACACCAGAAAAAATACAGGACAGGGAAGGAGCAAAAGAGAAAGAAAAGACGGCGCTTTTTTCTTTTCTTTCTCTTGTGCTCCTTCCCTGTCCTGTATTTTTTCTGGTGTTGCGCTGTAAGTAAGTTCACGATATACGCCATAATATCACGAAAATGCTTGTGTCGGGGGCATCCACGATGCCATCGCTTTTAATTCTTTGGAAAAGCGTGGTACCTGTTACCCGCTTGTATAGCGCATTATATATGCACTTTGATGATGCATGCTGTGGCTGTCGACGAACAAGAATTGGGCCTGAGGCTTCTGTAATGGGTGGGAGCATTCATGCAATGGCCCACTCGTTTCGCAATTCGCATTGTGTGACGCCTGGTTGTTACTTTAAGGGTCTGAAACGCTTGATTGCGCATGTTAAGGCGATTCTTTACCCGAAATGAAACGAGCACCGTTGTCAGTTTGCTATACTGTTTCAAGCCACCGCGTATAGCTTTGGGTAAGTGTATTGGACTTCCAAGCATACGACCTGGGTTCAATTCCCATTCTGTTCTCTGCAGCAGCTTTTCGTCTTCTGGTGTAACGTATAGTGTCTAAGAGGCTGTCGAACTTTTTTCTTTGTAACTTTATTAAATAAATTAAAAAATAAAAATCAAGAAATAAAAAATAAAAAACCTTTTGCGCTGCTTACTATAGAGTATAAACCCTCTTGTATATAATATCACGCAATTTGTCAATGTTACTGTGGTCGGTGCGAAAGTTTCATCACAAAACACTTCCTTTCTAGTGTGCATACAATCCAGCGAGCGACACATTGACCTGTCACGCACACACATACCCCCCGTCGAGAAAAAATATATATGGCTGAACTCCGGCGATACTGAATGATGCCAGTAGACACCCCACGGCTGATACATGCTTGAGCGGAAGACAGACAAAAGCTCTAAACACAGCTTTTCCGCGCGTTTTTGTTTTCCACCAGCAGCATTGTCTTTGCTCATGCAGACAGATAGATGCACACCTGTTTAGCCAGACATGTAATATATAAATGTCTTAAGTATATGTAATTTCGGACGCGGACCATCATGACTCTTCCGAAACAAGACAGCTGAAGATTCGTCTGTCGCGCAGAGACGCGCGCTTGAATGCGCAGAAACTGCGCAACAGCTTTCGCAAAACCAGCGACACGATTACGCCTCCCATACAGACGTATTTGAATATATATATATATATATATATATATATATATATATATATATATATATATATATATATATATATATATATATATATATATATATATATATATATATATATATATATATATATATATATATACACCAGAACAACTGTCGTTACCTGGCTCAACCAACGCTGCATGCATGACTTCCGAGAGGAGAGGCTGTCACTTAAACCAAGAGTTATTACGTGACAAGGTATATATACGCACTTACCCTCGCAGATGTTCCTTTTCCTACTGTTTCTTTTGCACTTTTCTTCGGCTCAAAGTGCGTGCGCAGGCCTAACCCACAAGTGCGCATGCGTAAAGCCAGCGGAAGCTCCGCAAGTGACGCGTATTAACGACCGCGAAAAACCACGAGTCTGCTGAGTGATCCGAAATTGATGGCTTCGTTCGTTTTCCGGGGGGCGCATGCTGCGTTATACACAGCTCGCAGTGGAGCGTCCGTCGTATATACGTTCAGCGTGCAATGGAGTTTATTGCAGTGTGTGCGTGTGAAAACGACAGTGAAGCCACACCGATGATTTGTTGCCATCACTCATTCGAGACGCTTCTGGCGAGGACTTCGCTCAGCCCGTTATGTATAGCGAGGCCCTCGCCTCACTGATGATACAGCTTGACGGCAGACGTTGTCCACAGGATGTTCGTGCTGTATAAGCACGGGCTCCCGAAATACGGCCGCGCCAAAGCAAAGCGTAATGTGCAGTTACCGCCCGCTCACGCGCACTTATAATTTGTACCTTGTATTTTTCGAGATTCGTGTAATCGAACCGAAGAGGAAGGAGCTCTTTAGTGGAATGAGAAAACGCTTGTCGTACAACCCGATTCGGTACAAACCAAGTAAAGAAGTTGAAAAGAAAAGTTAGCATATAAGGCCTTTATAGTCGCAGGACGCACACTCTCTCAATGTTTTTTTCTTTATTCTGTACAAATGTATTCTTGAACTTCCATTACAAAGAGTATACAGTTGGTAAAACATACGCAATCAATTGACTTAACGCACTAAAGCAAACCGCAAGTGCTCAGGAGAAGTCGTCGTGATAAAAAAATCGCGCCACTAAAAATTTTTACCCGGGGAAACAAATTATTTCTATTCCTAGCCAAAAAAAAAAAAAAACGACAGAGTACAGCGTAGGCTCAGTACACTTTTCATAAAAAAAATTTTTCGTTCACTGTGTGCAATGTCCATGTTTGACAGCAATTAGTAAAAAAAAAGACATAGAAAAAGCACAAATACAGATTTCTATAGGTAGACGGGTTAGTTTGGATTCATTTGAATGCGTCAAACTGTGCCAATTAGCAGGTATAATGAACTCCCAAAAGTACCTGCCATTTTTCTCATAGAAAGGTATCTTTCTGTCCACGGCGTCTGACACTGGGGTAACCTGACATATATTTTATATGAAAAAAAACCCAAGAAAATGGATCAGTGGGGAAAGTCATGAACTCCACACCTAGTCAGTGACTGTTCTCTGAGGTAGTAAATGACATCGATGCCTCCTAATGAATAATGCCAAGCCCATTTATATATCGGAATGCATGCGTAGATATATGTTTTCAAAAACAATGCTAAAGATATTTCTTCGTTTGATCGCCACACGTATACACATATAGACGACTGCGTAAAATGTGGTTCCTTGATGTCTGCAAGCCGGCAAACATTTTTACCGAGTTGCAGTCTATTTGTACGGTCATCTTGGGTTTACCATCCTGTATGCAGTTGTCCTAATAGTAGCCACACGTTTGTTATTGGCTATATATTAGCCAGCTAGTCCAACAAATAACTATAGTAGGTCTCAACTGACCATTTCACATACGTATACACGCAGATTGTACTGGAAACGAGCAAACAGCGATCTAAGCCTACAAAAAAAAAAAACATGGAAAATCACAAACAGGACAAATTAAACAGCAAAAAGCGATCAATAAGCAGACCTTTTAGGTTAGAAAGCTTAGCCGCCAAACACACCCATGTAAATTTTCAAGCACTTGGCATGAAGCACTCTACAGGTATGCGTAAACACTGCAGAATCCACGCGCATGCATCATCAAATCAAATTACTTAAATTTTTATATATACGAAAATATCAGAAGGCTGTCAAAGCACATAACTGTTAAGTGGGACAAGATTATGGGGTAAATACTTTCTTTATAGAAAATTGATTGATAGATATTTGGGGTTTAATGTCCCAAAACCACGATATGATTGTGAGAGACACTGTAGTGGAGGGCTCCGGAAATTTCGACCACGTGGGATTCTTCATATAGAGAATTACCTTCATCCAACTTCATTTATCTAGCAAACCTATATATACGGTTGGTCTTTTCTTGGGCAGTAAATGAGCAAGTTGCCTAAATTGTACGTCGAGGGATCACAAGCGGGTGTAACGCGTACTACAGGGTGATTACCCTTTACAACTTCTCAGTCCCATGATAACTGCATAATATATAAGGAGTAAATTATTTGTGAATTCATTTAATTTTATTATCAAGAAGTTATGAAGAGACCTGTAGGTTAGGTATTACGGCCTATGCAACAGATGCATACTGAGGCATGCATTTTTCTTTAAAATGTTCTCATCCACCGCGGTTAAAATTTCTTTTGTTTTTAAGCATGCCTGCCTTACGCTCATTTTATTCAAAGGATCTGAAGGAATGTTTCCTAATGCAAAAGTCTAGGTGACCAAAATGTCTTTCTTTTCACTTGCAAAGCCAAAGTCGACGAAAAGTATAATCAATAAGCGTGTCACATCCCAAATGAAATGAAAGTGATCATTTGCCTAAGCAGTCAGGCAGGTTCTGTTGAATACACGCACATGCAGCGTCGACACACCCCTTCACAGCAACCCTGGCTGCCACCAGGGGTCACCGCCGTCAATACACGCCATCAATAAATCACTCCTATTTCTTTATCCTTTCTTTTTTAAAGGAGTCATCCACAAAAGAAGAGGAGAGACCCCCAACGTCGCATCGTCTCCGATACGTCGGGGCTCGCCACACTGTCGCCGCTACCGAACCAGAGCGCGACAGGAGCCAGTGGTACCTCTCCCGACATGGCATCCCTACTTTCTAGCGGCAACGTGTACAGGCAGCAGCCTCCGATCTCCCTTTCTCCCCGGCTCTCGTATCAAACCGGACAGCTAGGGGTGGCCGCTACAAGTGGCCGTATGCGACGCCCCGCCCACCGTGGCCGGCAAGCCCCGCCTTTCTCCGGCACAAATAACCCGCGACGCCCCTCCCTCCTTCTTACAGCATCTACCCCCCCCCCCCCGCCTCTCACCTCATCCTACACACTCCCCGTCTCTCGCTTATTACTTCATTCTATCGTGGAGAGAGAGAGAGAGAAACGAGCTTCTCGACACCGCCAACACAACATCACCCTGTTGCGTCCACATCTCCACGAAGCCAGGCCCGCCGAGTTTCTCGGAAAACCGGTCTCGGTACATACGGTCGCAAAGTGTACGTGGACTAGGCGCGTAAAAGGAGCTGGATGTGGCAGCACAGAGCTAGGCCGGCAAGGCAAGGGTTTGGGCCGTGAAGTATTACACGAACTGCGCTGATTAAAATTCTCGGTTTGGGATACCAAGTCGCGCTCACGGGGTCAAATCTACAGACCACACTACAGACATTTGCTTTATCCCTTTTTTTTTTTCATTTTTCATTCTACTGACGTCAGCAACGCCTCCCCACTGCTCTTATGGTTGCTTGTCCGCTCTGTTCATCCATTGGCGGGATACCCGGGTTATTACGACACCCCTTCCATGTGGGACAAGGTGTTTGTAGAGGATCAGCCCCGGCTGGTGGAAAGGGCTTGGGCGACGGCGGCTAGCCATGGCTACCCGGAATGAGGAAGTCATTCACTCCTGGGCGAAGAGAACGCGCACTTGGTGACAAAGTAAAGTTTAATTCTCTCTCTCGTTTTCATTCTAGTGAAGTCGTGCGCCAAATCAGTATACTCGCAGACTGCAAGTGCGTGGAGAAAGAATGTCACCCAGAGACATGACGCACAACGCCACGGACACATTCCCAAGAGCCCACTGACGATATTACTACGTATCCGATATAAGACGAAATATTGTCGTCCCTATATGAACACTCCCTCTACCAGCCCCACCGTCCTGCCATCACGACACATCAACCTCACTTAACAAACTTTGTCAGGTGTGCCCATCGACTGGTACGGAGCATGCTACACTGCGTGGTGATGTCGATTATATCAGTGAGCAAGTGGTTAATCGATAAGCAGAATCCTGCTACTCAAAGGCAGCTCTACAATGTCCTTCTGGGGCAGTTCATCTCGGATCCTATATAACGAAAGACGTGCGCGAAATACGAGAAATGCTCCACTGCGCCAATGAACAAGGACACAACGCCGCAGTGAAGGGCTCCGGAAATTTCGACAACCTGGGGTTCTTTAACATGTACCCTAATCTGAGCCCACAGGCCTACAGCACTTCCGCCTCCATCGGAAATGCAGCCGCCGAAGCCGGCATTCAATATCACGACTTGCGGGTCATCAGCCCAGTACCTTAGCCATTAGACAACCGCGGCGGGGCCATAAAACATATGTATCCAGCACTTCAATTGCAAGAATTGGAGGGGGAAGGGGTGGACGTCAAGGCACCATGCTTCGTGATTCAGGCCTCTATATCAACAAATGTTGATATGGTGCATGAACTATACCGATTTGAAATACTTGTGAATAGGCGTGAGTATAAGCGTTAATCCAGGCAATGCTGACAGTATTGCTGAAGATGAGTTCCTCAAATCTCCGAGTTCCAATTTTCCGCTTTGCTCTCAGAACACGTGCGCCGATTTTCCCAGCGTGCGCGTGGGATTCCGCCACTAGAATAGGCGAGAGAAGCAGTACGCAGGTATATATATATATATATATATATATATATATATATATATATATATATATATATATATATATATATATATATATATATATATACGTTCACTTCACTTACATCCTCATTTCACTTACATCCTCCGAAGAAGGCTGGTCCACCAGCCGAAACTGTTAGGATTAAATAAATATTTATTGTTTTGTTTCCTATACTGCACTATTCTCGAAGTTTATAAATATATATATATATATATATATATATATATATATATATATATATATATATATATATATATATATATATATATATTCAATACTGCAGACTCGAGGTCCAAGCAGTGTGGTAATACACATACAAATAACATAATTGCGAAACGAAACAATAAAGGGCGAAGAAGGTTGTTTGGCAGGTTAGTTCATTCATCACATGTATTAGTAAGACAGTTCCATTCACATATGGTTCTTGGAAAGTACGAATACTTCAGCAGGTCTGTGCGAGCAAAATATGGGATCAAGGCCTTTGGGTGGTGGTGTCGGGTGGGCCGGCTACTAAGGGGTGTCAAATACGGGGATGGGTCTAGAGCTATTTTTTTTGTTCAAAAGTTGATCAAGGAATTCTAATCTAGCTTTTTGACTTCGCACCTGCAGTAAGGGAATGTTGTTGGCTAGCATTAAATCTGAGGGCGAGTCTAACTTGGAGTACTTGTTGAATATAAATCTAACAGCTTTTCTTTGAATACGCTCAAGAGTGTGTATATTACGTTTTTAAGGATGCCATACTATGCTCGCGTACTCTAGTTTTGGCCGCACAAGGGCTGTGTAACAAAGTACTTTAATATTCGTGGGAGCACTGCGAAGTTTATGTTTAAGAAGACATAGTTTACGAAAGGCAGATGAACAAACATTATCAATATGGAGATTCCAAGATAAGTTGGAAGTGAGTGTCACACCAAGGTATTTGTAGGAGTTGACTTGTTCCAGTGGTGAAGACCCTGATATGTATGTATACGATTGTGGATTCTTTTGGCGAGTCACTGGAAGGCACATACATTTGTTCGCGTTGAGACACATTCCTCATTTGTTGCACCATTCATATATATTACAAAGACTAGTGCTCAGATCGTTGAAATTGTTAGTGGAATGTATTTCTTTGAACAAAACACAATCGTCTGCAAACAATCCTATTTAAAAACCAGGGTGAATAACATGAACAATATCAAGAAAAAGCAAAGGGCCTAACACACTGCAAGCTATATATATATATATATATATATATATATATATATATATATATATATATATATATATATATATATATATATATATATATATATATATATATATATATATATATATATGCCCCGCCGCTGTGGTCTTGTGGCTAAGGTACTCGGCTGCTGACCCGCAGGTCGCGGGTTCAAATCCCGCCTGCGGCGGCTGCATTTCCGATGGAGGCGGAAATGTCGTAGGCCCGTGTGCTCAGATTTGGGTGCACGTTAAAGAACCCCAGGTGGTCAAAATTTCCGGAGCCCTTTACTACGGCGTCTCTCATAATCATATGGTGGTTTTGGGACGTTAAACCCCACAAATCAATCAATATATATATATATATATATATATATATATATATATATATATTTGAAGAAAGAGATAGACCAAAACAGATAAACAGATATAAGTAGAGAGACAAAGACAAGAAAGACGGAGAAAGAAATAGACACCGAAAGATATAGAAAGACACAGACACACTGAGAAAGAGATAATGAAAAGGAAGAACAAGACAGGAAAAAAAAACAGAAACAAGGCAGACCACCCAGTTCCACGCGTTCTTCAGGTTTGGCAGCCCCTATGCCTTAATTTTTTTCGAGTTTGTGATAGTGCTCGCTTTCTTAATTTTTTCTAAGAGCGAATTGCTCATACGTGATCCGAATTAGCCTTTGCAACAACAGGAGTGCCAGTCGTCGATGGTCAGTCAGAGTAGCGTCAAGGATTATATTTTCGTGCATATCATTGCAAACTTGCGCAATGTGGAGCGAATTTTTCAGTGACGCTCATCTCTTTCACACCAACAATGCGAGATGGCAAATAGAACCCCCTTTTGTTCATCCGTGGCTGTCCTTTCAATTATTCTCGCTGTCACCCTCTTTTATTCATTCGTTTTTTTTTTTTTTTGTTTAGGACTGCGTCACAGGCTCCCGAAGAGGCTCAGGTTGAGGGGGAGGGGGGGGGGGGGGCTACAGTACCACACAATACAAAATATTGTTTGTATAAGCGTATTGCGAAATTGCAATTGAGTTAAGAAAATTTCAAGATATCGTATCGTACTGCTTAGCTTTAAGAAGAAAGTAACAGCGGAAAAAGAATTAACGCATAACTAAAAAAAACGAAAAAAGTTTGAAGTTATAAAAGTAAGTACTGCATAGAAAAATTTGTAACGCAGCCAGACTACAACATAATTTCGTACTTATGCATTATACAGTAAATGCACAAGATCATCACAGCGCAATCTGAAGGCAAACAATCGGATTGAAAAGCTCCCGCGCATGGTAAATTATCACGAAACAAAAAGAAAATTCAACTAAGCGCAGCGTGTAGAAGAAAGTTTGGTCAATTCAACGCGGTAAAAATTACGGTCACTAATCAAAGCAAGGTTATTTAATTGGTAGTTGGTTGCAGGGACGCATAGCGTGACGTGACAAATTGAATGACTGCGTCGCACCAATAGGCGGCCATAGCTGAGAGTGTCATGAATGCATCGCTGTCATGCTTGCTGTTTCAAGCACGGTAGTGATGATTCCTTCGTCAGATTGAATTACCTTATGAAGCAAGAGAGAATTAAATATCGAGGCAAATGAATACCATATTGGGTTGTGTGAGCTGCTCTTTTTTTCCTTCGCTATGGACCGACCTTTATCAACTGACATGTGTGCTTATGGCCATGCCAAGGTCATATATTACCGGCCTCGGACCATACATTTGTTCCCACGCTTGGGAGATATCTATCAGCGAACATCATCTATAAGCTCACCTCCGGACACTCATACGATGTCAGGAGCACGCATGACAGACCGGTGAGCGCCTGCAGTATACGTGCAGCCCGTCGGCTCAAAGTGCGCCTGGCGCCGAAGCAGTCATTTATCTCCATCACTGCTGCGGCCTCTTTCGCTGGCGCTTGCTAGATGGCGCCCGCAGCATTGCAAATTCCACGAGACTTCGTGACGCCGATAGGCTTCGATAGGTACACATACACGTGACCTTCATCAGTATACGCCACTTTGTCTTCGTCGATGCCTTCAGTATACAATTTATACTTTAGCGCGAAGAGTAAGTAATGTGGCGTAATTCGGAAAGGGAACAACAAAGCGGTAGGAAACAGTAATTAAGACTTAAGTCGTACATGCCTCATCAAAGGCGTTGCTGTCAGCGTGAAGTCATGAAAGAAAAAAAAATCACCGCGTAATTTCGTCATCATGAAGTCACAGATAGACAAAATTTGAGACGTTAGTGTGACGTCATTACGACGTCACTCTAACGTCACGTGACAATGTTGCTTGGACGTAAGTGGGCCGACCTCGAAAGCACCGAAAAATTACGTTGGGCGAAAAAAAAAACTTCTAAATTGGGATCAATACAATAGATTTGCGAAGAGAAAGAAAAAGATGGTTGGAAACCTTCAAGTTGGCTTAGCCGAATGCATTAGAGACCATGAAACTCCCTGAACTCCGACAGTGAAACTGCGTATGTCAGCAAAAAGCTAAGGTACGTAAGTTGTAAAACTGAGATTGAAATACCAGTTGCGCAAACAAAAGTAGGCAAAAGAACTACTGGAGGCTAGGAAAAAAGAAAGAAAAAAAGAAGTGGACAGACAATGCAGAATGAGAAAGTGCATTGAAGATGAAGCACTAAAGCGCATGTTGCAATTTGTATCAGAGCATGACTTGCGAGAAGAGGTGATAAGTCAGGGATGCTGCTCAACTATAATTGATGTTAAACCAACATGACGCATCTATCGTAGGAGTACATTGGCACTTGAAATAGTATTAGATAATCATCAATGCAACCACTACTGACATTTCGTCGACATTACTGCTTCACAGGGAGTTTTTACAAAGCAATTCTGGGGCCTATCGTGGCTCCGTGCTACAATGCTTGACTGCTATGTACAGAGAGCCTTGGTTGGATGCCGGCATCCACCCTGCTATTTATTATTTGCATTCGTTGGGTAAACGCTGCCAATATTAGTTTTAATTATTTATTGTTTTCGCATTATATTACCCATTTATGTTCCCGGCATTCCTTTGCAGACACAAATTGTCAATCACCTGTGGTGCATATCCGTATATTGCAGCCCGTGGTTTTAGGACATGTGTTACACGTGTCTGAAGGAAAGAGTGTGACGACGTACGTGACGGGATTTTCACGTTATTTACGCAATGACGAGCCAGGCATATTCTTCGAACTCTCTTATCCCTCCATACTAATTTTGGTCAACCCAAGTTAAGGAGGTGATCATCTGAGTACCCATATGTAGACAGCTATTTAGATATATAGAAAAGCTAAAGGTACCCGTGGCACAGTTTGCTAAGAAATGCTTCGCAATTAACACCTCGGTTGAGCCCTGAAGTTCAGTAGGTTCACTTTTACCTGTTCTACTAGCGGCATAACTGGGTCCTGCTTGACGTACACAGAATCTACGAAGTCACTAATGTCTCGAGACGGAACTGTAAGCTTCTCTTATCCATGTCATGCAGGAGGGAGTGGAAACTTTCGAGGTTCAATGAGGCCGAGATGCATTTGTTGCTTTTTCGGGGAGAGACCTGACATTGTGCAAAGCGTCAGACAAATTAAAATGTGAAAATGCATGCCTACCCACGAATGGTCCAACATACATACATACATACATACATACATACATACATACATACATACATACATACATACATACATACATACATACATACATACATACATACATACATACATACATACATACATACATACATACATACATACATACATACATACATACATACATACGGGACAGGTGCGAAAGACGTACAGAAACACACTACTCAAAATATTTGCCACAGATTTCTTTCTTTTTTCATTATTTGTTCACCTGACGGAGTTAACAAGAGACAGGTGAAACAGAGGCGCCGACAGACGGACCTGGTGGCGCGTTGATTTCTGGGAGCCGAAAAAAAAAAGGCTCCCAAGTGCTACGCGAAGTCCAAAACACGAAATTCGAAAAAAAACAGGAGGACTGCGAACGAAATTGAGGGTGAAACAACCGGCCAAGTGGCACCCAGAAATCGGTTTTAGTCGCTACACCGAGAGAACTAAAGCGGCTCGCCCTTCACAAAAAATCAACACACAAGCAATAACGGGTAAAAAAAAAAAGAAAAACCCGCAGCCGCCTCGGCGGGGAGTCATTAAAATGACGAAAGAGCGACACAGAAGAAGACGAATTAGTCATTAATCATGAGGAGAGGCGAAGAGAAGAAAGGAAGGGGGAACCTGCCAGGCCCTCATCACTCGTAAGAAGAGGCGTTTTTTTTTGTTTCTTTCTGGATACATTTTTGTTCCCCACTTGGAACATTTCTTCTCTCGACGGTATATAGACCGGTTATTGAGGCAGACGCGCATCCATTCTTCAACGTCTCATTACATTACATTAGAGCAACCTGCGGTGTGCCTGCGGGGGACCCCAGGTATCTTCCTTCCTTCTACGCTGGACGCCGTCCGGTGCCCCTCCGCGAGTTCTCCCAAACGCGCGCCCTCCTAATGCCTGCCTCGACCCATCCTTCTCCGATAGCCGAGACGAGACGAGCGAACTTCTAGCCGCAGGCGGCAGGTGGCGCGGTGAAGCAAGCGGCGGAAGCGAGAACACGCGCCACCCAACAGTACTCGCTCACTTCCTGCAGCTCCACATCAGTTGCGTGGCCACGGTCTATGACGTCAGTGTAAACCGAAGCTCAGTCGAACACACCTCACCGACATTTTCGCAAGCTATGCGTTCGCTGTAGCTCACGCCGTCGTTGGAGCAGACCTTGAGCTCATCAACGTTGGCTTGAAAAATCCCGCTAACGGGTGCTTCGGCAGTCACTTATGCTTGTACAATCATGTCTGCTCTACTACATCACTGCTAGCTTTCATGCGTATACGTCAACTCACTCGCACTCCTGGAGCGATTTCCGCTTATTACTGGCGTAGCCGGGAGGAAGACATGGCGGGGGTGGGAAGCATCGAACTTTTCTCCCCAAAGTTTGTAATATCTCGTTCACACACACACACACACACACACACACACACACACACACACACACACACACACACACACACACACACACACACACACACACACACACACACGTGTGTGTGTGTGTGTGTGTGTGTGTGTGTCACACACGTGTGTGTGTGTGTGTGTGTGTGTGTGTGTGTGTGTGTGTGTGTGTGTGTGTGTATACAGCTCTTTTAACGATCAATTGCGCATCAGCATAGAGAAAACATCTCAGGTCTTCCCCTTAAGCATTACTTATTTATTTGGCGACTTCAACTTCCCGCCAATTGACTGGGACAGACTTTCTTCGTCATGTAACGTATCAACTGAATTCATTCATTTGACCCTGGACTACAGCCTCTTCCAAACTGTATCCCAGTCAACACTAGGTTCGAACATACTGCACCTTATTCGTACATGTCATCCTGAAACGTTAGTACACATAGAACATGTAGATGGTTTCAGCGATCATAGTTTGCTTCAAGTCATTTTAAATATACCTTCTCCCGTTACTAATATGCCATCGAAACTCATTCGTAATTACAATAAAGGTCATTACGTCGCAATAGATAGTGAACTAGATAGCTTTCATGCTGCCATCTTTTCACAGTAGGTCAGTTGAAGAAAATTGGCTGATGTTTAGCGAAAAGACGTCCACATTAATAGATATATACATTCCTCGCTTTAAGATCAGTAACTGTACACCTAATCCTTGGTTCACTAAAACCCTTAGCCGTATGAAAAATAGAAAGAAGCGGATGTATAAGCACGCAAAACGCGCAGGAACACCATCAGCATGGACTGATTACAAGGCCTACCTTAAATCATACTGCTCCGCCGTGCTCACAGCAAAGGATAAATACTATTCAAATGATCTGCCACAATTACTCATAAACAATCCAACAAAGTTTTGGAAAACATTGAGCCCAAATCAAAGAAGTTCACAAATCGTCTCACACAATGACAACGCAGTTGCCCTTTTTGAGAGTAAGTGCTCTGCGGCTTTCAATTCCTTTTTCACGTCCGTATTCACAAGCGAGGAAAGCTCAGCGGTACCGCTTGCACATGATTTCGATTATAATTACAAGGCACCAATATACATTACAATCGAGGGCATTGCTTCACAAATAAAAAAATCTTGAATTATCTTCATCGTGTGGGATTGATGGAATAAATTCTAAGATAGTAAAAAACACCATATCTATATCCAGCATCATCCTGTATCACATCTTCAGGCGGTCCTTATTGTCCGTTGTCCTTCCTTCTGACTGGAAAATAGGAAAGGTAGTTCCTATATACAAAAATGGAAGTAAAAATGCATGTGAAAATTACAGGCCTATCTCACTTGCGTGCATTTGCTGCAAATTGCTGGCACACGTCATTGCTTCGCAAGTTTACAAACATCTAGAGTCGAGCAACTTCTTTTTCTCGAATCAACATGGTTGCAGAAAAAGCCTTTCTTGCGAGACACAATTACTCAAATTTACAACAGATATCCACCTTAACATGAATAACTTCTTACAAACAGACTGCTTATTCCTTGACTTCTCGAAAGCGTTTGATCGCGTTGCACATTGCCGCCTCATATCAAAACTTTCAGCTCTAAAATTAGACTCCTCTACATTGTCATGGCTACGAAACTTTCTATCCAATCGAGAACAATTCACTTCTGTTAATGAAGTCGATTCCTCTAAATCTATCGTTTCTTCCGGTGTGCCACAGGGTAGCGTCCTTGCACCTCAGTTGTTTTTAATCTATATAAACAATCTGCCTAACAACATCACCTCTCGCGTACGAATACTTGCCGATGACTGCATAATTTACCGCCCAATAACCAACATTGATGATCATACCACGCTTCAACGAGACCTAGAAATAGTAAACCAGTCGTGTAACACATGGCTCATGACACTAAACGTGTCGAAGTGTAAAATTATGTCTTTTTCCCGCAAACCTGTTAATTCACAGTTTTCTTATCACATCAACAATATTTTCATATCGCCGACCGCGACCTATAAGTATCTAGGCGTGCACCTAACACCTAATCTATACCATGATATATAATGGTCACAGCACATAACTTGCGTATATATGTGCCAGTGCATCCAAATCATTAAGATTCTTGCGTCAAAACATGCGCAGTGCAGCCCCCCCCCCCCCCTCTTGCGAAAACTTGCGTATCTAACTTTTGTGCGACCGCAGCCTGAGTATGCGTCTCCGATTTGGTCACCACATCAGAAATACCTTATCGAAGCATTAGAAATCATTCAGAATAGGGCAAGCCGTTTCATTGCTCACAACTATAGTAACCTGTCTGGTATCACGCAAATAAAAAGTAAACTATCATTACTATCGTTAGGTACCCGCCGTAATATTCCATTGCTGTCATTGTTCCATAAGGTCATTCATTCTGACGACTTATCACTACCCTGTTTGAATCATCATCAAGTCTATACATCGCGAAGATTGCACAACACTCTCAGTTACGCCCGCCTATATGGTGCGACGCAATCATTCAATTTTTTTCAATTTTTCCCCCACTACCTCGTGCTATTCACCTCTGGAACAGCTTATCAGACAACATTGCTTCACTTATAGACTATGACGCTTTTTGTCTTCAGTTGAACAAACAAGTTTTCCACACACTTGACTTGGTATCCTTGATTTTTTATTAGTAAAACTTTTTTTTCGTTTGCACGTATAGTTATCTGTTAATATCTTTTCCACTTGTTATTTATCCAATGTTATTTTTCTAGTGCCCTGTAATTATACTCTGTGGAAATCTTCCTTTACAATGTATTGAATTGTGCTGTATACCTCCCCTCACCATATGCCTCTTGCAGGGCCTGAGGTATTCTCATATAAATAAATAAATAAATAAATAAATAAATAAATAAATAAATACGCACGCATGCAAGATCGCGCACAAACATACACATGGTGAGGTTGGACGATCCCGCCCCCCTTTTTTTCGCCTCATAAAGAAAAAAAATCTGGCAACACCCTTGCCTTGCATGCTGATTCTTCGAAGTCACTGGCACTCACTCCTATTCATATCCATTTCTCAAGATTGTGTCTTACACTCCTGAATAGAGGTTAAAATAAGTATAGGCCGCATCCCTCGTGAGTCGGGAGTCGAACGACGACCCGTTAACAATGCATCAGCACGTAAGAGCCATTCTTCCATGAAGAATTATACCAGTACAACAATCGGACAGTGAACCAAGGACTGGAAGATTTTGTGCTTGAATTTGTTCTGCCGCCTCTCCATCAAGCTTAATAATGTACCATTGACAAAGCGCCAGTGCATTCTGCGATATTCAAGATAAAACTAGATGCCGGTGGCAATCTGTCTTGAAGTTTACGTTGGTTAAGAGTACTTACAATATAGAAGCCTAAGCCGAATGCCATATGCTGGTTCGTGTGGCGTGCCTGAAAGCATATAGAAAGCACAGTCACCTCTTACATCACGAAAAGGTTTTAGAGATATACCATTAACACCTATAATAAGGTTTTTGAGGGTCACGTAAATAAATACATAGTCATTTCATGTTAATGCTTACTTGCTTACCAGAGGCTATAACCATGAGCCTATAAGGCAAATAAGCTAGAAGTGCGCGCGTTCGAATAGTGTAGGGGAATTGGAACAGAGAGCCCTGTCTTCACTGAATGTTTACTAACGAAGTTCGTACCCCCATTTTCATAAATGCTCCTTGACTTGACCTTGACTTGAAACCGCCTTCAATGCAGCGCGTTTGGAACGCGGCTGTGCGTTTGTGCTGATTTGACATCGCCTTAAGAGAGCGCGTTCGCAACACGTTTGTGCTGCATTTAAGACGGTTGAATACGGTGGTTAGGCTTTGATCCTTTCCTTACTAAAAACATTTCGAGGCATTTTTATACCTATTGAGCGCATCTGAAAAAAAAAAATAGGCAGAACCCGCGTACCTGAAAATCAACTTTATGCGAAGCACGCGGAGGGAGGGTAACCGTGTTTCATTTTTTTTGCGACACGTCATGAAGTGAGGCTAAATATATGTACAAATGTTGCATGCAGAGGCATATGTTGAAGAGTTGCAGATGTTTATATAACCAGTTTTCCACTCGCACAACGATGACAGCTGAAAATATTTTAGCAACACCAGAAGCTGATATGAAGCGCTGATGCTCGCGAAGGTGCTGGCCCTTGACACAGCGACTTAAATCAATTTCAGCACAAGCGCCTCACCACAATTGACGTTAACCCGACGGCTGTATAAAAGGAGTACACATGTAATGTTTATAAAGTTGCGTAGGCAGCGCTGCAACCACTATTGACATTTCACGAAGATTAGCGTATATTTCAAAAGTAGTTCCGAGAAGTGTGGCAGCTTGGGCTAGTTGGTATGGCATGGCGATAGTTATAGCGCGAGACCAAAACGACGACACAGAGACAAGAAGGACACGAAAGACACGAGCGCTGTGTCTTTCGTGTCCTTCTTGTCTCTGTGTCGTCGTTTTGGTCTTGCGCTATAACTATCGTTAGTTCCGAGACTTGGCGTAGATCTGTGGTAGAATGCTTAACTGCCACGCTGAATGCTTGGGTTATATTTCTGCTGGGACCACGAAATTTATTATTTGCATTCGTTGGCTGGACAACGCTGCCTATGTCTGGTTTTTCTTAGCACTGACCTTCTATATGCCTTCGCTGGGTCGACGCTACCGATGTCTGGTACTGCTTAACGCTCACGCATTAAAATTGCACATGTGTGTTCTCGTCGTTCGTGGGTTGATACTAAGTGTCAATCACCAGTGGCACATACCCGCTCACCAGTGGCACATACCCGCCCATGAGTATGTGCCACTGTCTGACGGGAAATTTTCGACGACGTACGCGACGGGATTGTGACATTGCTCACGTCTTGACCAGCACGTCATATTCGTCACACCATCTTACCCTCCCATCCTAATTTTGGTTCACGCCAAGGGAGTGACTACGAGAGCACCGAAACGTAAGCGGCTAGATAGATAGATAGATAGACAGACAGACAGACAGACAGACAGACAGACAGACAGACAGACAGACAGACAGACAGACAGACAGACAGATAGATAGATAGATAGATAGATAGATAGATAGATAGATAGATAGATAGATAGATAGATAGATAGATAGATAGATAGATAGATAGATAGATAGATAGATAGATAGATAGATACGCTCAAAGTCGTTGAAGTTCACTAAGAAATGATTCGCATTTAAAATCGTGACAAAATGCGAATGCATTGCGTATAGCGTTCATAACGGCGTTTCGCACGTGAAAATGCAGCGTTAGAAGAGTAATGCTTTTTCTTTTTTTCTTACATCTTGCAGTCAATAGCGCCGTTGGCCGCACGTGGCATTTTTTCTGGAAACGTGGTATGCGTTTCCAGCTCTAGTAGCTATAGCGTGCACGGTAAAAAAAAAAAAAAAAATAGCATGCAGATCCCACGTACAGTGGGAATCGATCATATGCACCCCGCCGCGGTGGTCTAGTGGCTAAGGTACTCGGCTGGTGACCCGCAGGGCGCGGGTTCAAATCCCGGCTGCGGCGGCTGCATTTCCGATGGAGGCGGAAATGTTGTAGGCCCGTGTGCTCAGATTTGGGTGCACGTTAAAGAACCCCAGGTGGTCTAAATTTCCGGAACCCTCCACTACGGCGTCTCTCATAATCATATGGTGGTTTTGGGACGTTAAACCCCACATATCAATCAATCGATCATATGCGAAGCACGAATGAGGAATGGTGATAGGTCACCTTAAAATCAGCACAACGTTAAGAGGTGGAGGTAAATTATGCTGTACATGAGTTCCACGTCATGATTATCACGTTTGGACGTTTCATTTACCTTCGTCATCTATTAACGTCACCTGATACGAACTTTGGTAGATATTGAGCTAGCGAAAATGCCGCGAGCGTGGCATGAGCATAGCATGTAGTCATGTTTTACATGAAACGCATAATATGATTATAAGGTTTTGAGGTGTCATTTACCTTCGTCGTCTATTCACTCCCTGCGATACCAATTTTTGGGACATGTGAAGATAGCGGAACGGTGGCGGCCGCGTCATGAAGGGCCCATTATACTCCGACGCAACGTTGGCGCAGGCGCAGGCTGGGCGCAGCGACGCCACGATAGCAAAGCGCGAGCACACTATATACGTGTGACGCCAGGCGCAGGCGGCGCGACCAGCGTCCGGTGGCAACCAGTGCGAAATGTGACATGCTGCATTTCGTGCCGACGAAGTTACTTAGACAGCACCGCGTCTGCCTCTCTTCGTGACGGAGGGACGCCGCACGCGCTCAAACCGGCATGCGTCAAATCAACGCAGCGCGGCGCGCGCCTATGGCAGACAGATCCACAATTAAGGTCAGTGGGCCGATCCAATGATCTCTACTAGTGGGATATCGGCGCCTCGCGTGGCATCGCCGGCGTGACGCGATAAAACAAAAACTTCCAAGCATTTCCCCGAGGGTGAACATGGTTAAGTGCGAATACACGGGGTGATGCTATGAGGGGTATTTATTAATTCGCACTATTATATTTATAAATCACACTATGGTGCCTTTATGGTGTAATGGTTCCTGGGAATCGCAATTTGATCACACGGGGGAGTTTACGTTAACTCACTGGCGAATGCCAACGGATTTTAACTTTACTCCCCCTCACGACCGTCACCCCCGGAAAATCTTTTCAGGCCTGCGCCCAGCAATCTGACGTCATTTCCGGCCGGCCGACTCTCGGGGAAGCCGCAGCGGCAGCGTGGGCGGCGGTGGTGACGGTTCGGCGGCGTGGTGTTGACGGTGTTTCGCGTTTGTTGCTTTCCGTTGTTGTTTTGCGGCAATTTCGTTTCCGTGCGTGATGCTGGAGTGATGCGACAATGCCGAATAAGTGTTGTGTACCCGGATGCACCGGCAACTACAAAACAGGAAAGAAGATACAAGTGTTTTCCTTCCCTAAAGACGCCGACGCTCTCAAACAATGGCTACGTGCCATTCCTAGGAAGGACTTCGTGCCGACTTCGTGCACTAAGGTAAGAATTTGAGATGCTCCTGTTCTTAGCATGTCGTTGCTTGTTCGGGTAGAAATCACCTATGATGGGAAATACTTGAGCGTGTGGCCGCCGGGCCTCGCGAAGCGCTGACGCCAGCAGTTGATGAGAATCGCCCAGAAAGGCACGTTCGCAGCAAGGATGGTCAGCTGCGCTTTGTTCACTAACAGTGCCGTGGTGCCGTCCATTCTTGCAAGCTCTCGGTGGAAGCGCTTCGTGGAGTGCGGTGACATCACGCTCCCGTGTTTCCTTTCATGTTGCTTGTACCGCTTAGCGCAGCGCTTTTATTTAGATGCTTGCGAAACGTAGGTAGACTTTGTTTTAGCTACACGGACTGTAAACACGGTCATGCAAACGGGAGCGCATTTTTTTCTTTTGAGAAGTGGCGTCTCAGACGTTCTTGAAACGTTTGTGCAGGTGTGCGCGGATCATTTCGACGCTTCATGCATCGAGAAGACGACATCGTACACGGATCCAAGGACAGGGAGAGTTATTGAAGTTGCACTCCCAGTACCACGGTTGCGTCCTGGATCTGTCCCAACGGTATTTCCCGGCTGTCCGTCCTACCTATCAGTACGAGACCAGAGCACGAGAGAAACCCCTGACGCCAAGAGGAGCCGACAAGAAGCCTCCCAACTCGCCCGTGCTGTAGAAGAGTCGCTGGCGTCATATGAAGCGGAGCAAGAACGAGACCGGTTTTCGTCCCTCGAAGAACTAAGGGCTCGCCTGCAAGGGGTGTCAGTGTCTCCGAAGTGGACTGTGATTCATAAAGAAGAGTGCTCCATGTTTTTGAACATTATCTACTATCGTGAACCTTGTTTGAATGCGTCATTGACCGTGTTTGCAAACCTTGAAGTCTTTGCCTGCTATCAAGGTTCACCAATCAAAAACCTTGGTAGCGCTGTTGTACCAGACTCAGTTCAAAAAGTAAGTTCCTTGTTGGAAATTTTGAACAACCTGTCGATGCTGTCTGGGGAGCGCTGCACTTATCGCCACCTGGCTCAGGCAATACATTCCCTTCTGGACAAATTGGAAGCCAGCATTGATGAAGGCAAGAAAGAGACGGTGAACTTTATGAAGGAGCAGCTACTACTTCTTTCTGCAAAGCGCATTCAGTATAGCGCCCAGGTGATGGTCTTTGCATGCATCTTGCGTACAGTGTCACCACATGCCTACAAGTTCCTGAGAAGCACAGGTGCACTAACTTTGCCCCACCCAAGCACTATTAGAAATGTGTGCTCGTCTATTCAAATGTGCCCACAAGTTGATTCTTCTGACGACACTTTCCTTCACTATGTGTCTCAGAGATTCAAACATCTGCAGGCACATGAACAATCTGTTTTGTTTTGAGTTTTATGTGGCAAGATATTGTGTTTTGTACTTTTGGCATATTTTCAGCATTAAGGGCAACATCTTGTGTTGCTTGTCGTCTGCCTGGACCGAGAACAATGCGCACTGTGATATTTGTACAGACGGCGTCTGGCTGTGATAAATAAATATGCATTATTCCATTCACGATATTCATTTCTTGATACCTTGATAAGTTCCCCAACCGCGGTGGCTCAGTGGCTAAGGCGTAGCGCTGCTGAGCACTAGGGCGCGGTTTCGATACCCGGCTGCGGCGGCCGCATTTCTGATGGAGGCGAAAAGCAGAAACGCCCGTGTGTACGAGATTTCGGCACACAATAAAGATTCCCAGGTAGTCAAGCTTGATCCTGAGCCCTCCCCTACGGCGCGCTTCATCGCCTGCGTTGCGTCGGCGCGTTAAACCATACAATCAATCGATACCTTGATAAATCGTGCGGACATCGTGTCAAGGCACCTCGCCCGAGTCGGTAGGCGTGAAGGGCGCTCGCGGCAAGCGCTCGCGGCTGGCGCAGCCACCCAGCGAAGGGCGGCCGGCCGGCCGGCGCGATGTGACGTCGCCGACGTCACGTCACGTGACGCGCAGGCCTGAAAAGCTTCCGGGGGTGATGTCACGACCCGCTCTCGACGGGAGACTGAGAGAGAAGGCGGGCGCGCGAGAGAGAGGGGTGCGCGCGCAGCTGCAGTGAGCGGAGGAGCGAGCGAAGGGGGAGGGGGTATAAGGCGCGTTACTGACACCGATATCAGCGTCGCGTCCGTGGCTTATTCGGTAGAGCGTCGCGCTGCGGCGTCCTCTTTCTTTTAAAGATAGAGAGAAGACTGCGGACGCCGCCGACGGCGGTGGATGGTTTGGGGTCGCTTATAAAGTGCATTCACACTTAAAACGCCAGCGCGCAAACGCGCCAGCTCACATCGAAGTGTATTGGTGCCTTGAGTGTGGCGTGTACTAATGTTCTTACATGACACACATCTATCAAGTTTGCACCAGTCACATACCTTCATCATCCATTCACGTGACGTAATATAAAATTTTGGCATACGTGAAGCTAGCGAAACAGCTGCGAGCACATCATGAGTGTGGGATGCTGTCATACTCTTACATGACACGCATGTAATGATCATCATGTTTCGACGTGCCATTTACCTATGTCGTCCATTAGCGTCACGTAATACCGAACTTGGTACATGTGAAGCTAGCGAAACGGATCCGAGCTAATCATGAGCGTAGCATGTAGTCATGTTTTCACATAACACGCATCTCATGATTATCATGTTTGCACCAGTCACATACCTCCCGTAATACCAAATTCGGCATATGCAAAGCTAGCGAAACGGCCACGAGCACATCATGCGCGTGGCATGTAGTTATGCCGTTACATGACACGCATGTCATGATTTTGATGTTAGGGTCTGTCGCTCGTGTTCGCCATACATTCATGCCATACCATACCAGTTTTGTAACATATAATGTCAATGATACTGCCGCAAGAGCAGCAAGACCATGACATGTCAATCATGACATGACATACATGTGATAGTGATGTTATGACTAGTAAATTATGTTCTTAATACAGTCATGTAACGCCATACCAAGTTTGGTATCGATACCATTATCGAAGCGGCCAGGAGAGCTTAAAGTCCTAGATAGATAGATAGATAGATAGATAGATAGATAGATAGATAGATAGATAGATAGATAGATAGATAGATAGATAGATAGATAGATAGATAGATAGATAGATAGATACATAGATAGATGCGCTCAAAGTCGCCGAAGCTCGCTAAGAAATGCTTCACATTAAAAAAAAATTGGCAGATTCCACGTTCAGTGGGAATCGATTATATGCGAAGCACGAATGAGAAAAGTTGAAATGTAACTTTAAAATCAGCACAAGGTTACGAGGTGGAGGTAAATGATGGCGCATATGACTTCCATGTCATGCTTATCACGTTTAGACGTGTCGTTTACCTTCGTCATCCATTGCCGTCACGTAACACCGAATTCGGTATATGTGGAGCTAGCAAAACGGCCACGAGCGCATCATAAACGGCCCAATATACTCCAATGTGGTGTTGACGCGCGACCAGCGTCTATCGGCGTGGCCCGACGGCAACCAGCGCGAATTGCGACATGCTGCATTTCGCGCCGATGCGTTACTCAGACAACACTGCGTCTCCCTCTTTTCGTGACGCAGGGACGCCGGACGCACTGAAACGCGCATGCGTGAAAACAACGCAGTGCGGCGTGAGCCTGCTAGTATACGACAGGACCGGTGCCTGGCGTGGCAACGCCGGAGTGACTCGACAAAATAAACGCCGGTGAGCACGCGCACCGCGTCATGTCAAAATGTATTGGCGCCTTGACTGTGGCATGTACTCATGTTCTCACATGACATGCATCTCATGATTATCATGTTTTCACCAGTCACATACATTCGTCATCCATTCGCGTCACGTACCAAATTTGGCATATGTGAAGCTAGCTAAACAGCCGTGAGTGAATCATGAGTGTGGCTTGTGGTCATGTTGTTACATTACACTCATGTTATGATTGTCATGTTTGTATGTTTCATTTACCTACGTCGTCCGTTCACGTCACGTAATACAGAGTTTGGTACATGTGAAGCTATCGAAACGGCCGTGAGCGCGTCATGAGCGCAGCATGCAGTCATGTTGTTACATGACACGCATCTCATGATTATCATGTTTGCACCAGTTACATACTTTCGTCACTCATTCCTGTACCGTAGTACAAAATTTGGTATATGTGACGTTAGCGAAACGCCCGCGAGCATATCATGAGCTTGACATGTAGTCACCTTCTTACATGACACGCATGTCAGGATTTTCATGTTACGGTCTGTCGCTCACCATGTAGTCATTTCATACCATACCAGTTTTGCAACATGCTATGTGAACGAAACCACCGCAAGAGCTGCAGGACCATGAAGTGTAAATCATGATATTCATGACATCCATGTCATGATTTTCATGTTATGACTAGTCATATATGTTCTTTATACAGTAATGTTATACCATACAAAGTTTGGTATGGATACCACTATCCAAAAGGCCAGGAGAGCTATAAGTCGTAGGCGGCTAAATAGATAGATAGATAGATAGATAGATAGATAGATAGATAGATAGATAGATAGATAGATAGATAGATAGATAGATAGATAGATAGATAGATACGCGCGAAGTCGCCAGAGTTTGCCAAGAAGTATTTTGCATTTAATAAAAAAAAGGGGAGATAACCTTTACAAATGTCCATACCGATTAAGCAAATCACTCATTCTACTAGCTCTTTGAATCTAATGCGCTGTTGAATAAAGAAGACAGTGTGCCTTACAGATATACCCAGAAGCGCGTTTTTGTTCAAGTTTTATGCAAAAAATTTAAACGTTTATTACGTAAAGCGGCCGAGTGCTCATTGGCGCTCCTTTGTTGGTCCACACAAAAGGATTACCTAAGCACTTTCAAAGGTGCTTGCATTCAGCTATCACTAACTTCGTTTCGCAGTTCTTGCACCACATGTAGTTGCTCTGATGCTATAGCGGGACGGCTCAGTGCTGTCCCATAGTTGAGTTCGAAGTACTCGAAATCGTTCCAAACACATGTTTTATTTGAACCTCACGGGACGGCTTTAAGCTCTCCCATAGTAGAGTACCAAGTACTCAAAATAGTTGAGCACTTTTTTCTAAACACACATTTATAAGAGCCTTTACTGTAGATCTTCCAAATATAGACGGCACGCTGCCCTCCCATGGTTGAGTACGAAGTACTCGAAATCCATAATTGCTGTATTCACTCGAGGTTGTGGCCAGGTACTGCACCAGGGTGGCCAAGCCTGCTCTGGTGAGGGAGTGCATCACCGGCAGTTGGTCACCAGTGAGGCCCCACCGCAGAACTTTTTTATTTTTTCTTTAACGATTCCTTCACCACGCGTTTAAATAAATATACGACTGGGAATATGTATGGGAAATATACGATTGAGCAAAGTGGGTCACAGAACGAACCGGGGTTTAGGATATCATGGTTGAAATCAAGAAGAAAAAGGTCCCCAAAAAAGACTATCGTCTTTAAAAATGCACATGAGCCGAGCACGTAGCACGTAGGCTGCATAACCGCTAATCATTAAGGTTAACTGAGTGAATTCCCAATGAAGGCAAACGCACGAAGGGGGGGGGGGGGCAGAAAGTTAGGTGGGCCGATGAGGTTAAAACGTTTGCAGGTATGACGTGGCAACGGAAAGCACAAGACCGGGGGAGAGGCCTTTGCCATGCAGTGGGCGTAGTCTGGCTGATGAAAAAAATGATGACTCAAAATCACTACACATTTGTTTTGAAACACATATTTATCGTTAGTGTAGAGTGCGCCATATTGATTTGAGTTCTGATCGTCGGACAGTTCACTGGCCTGCCATAGTTGAGTACGAAGTACTTGAATATCGTTTAAGAATTTTTTTTCTAAACTAAGTCAGCTCTCCCATATATAGAGCGGTCCGCCATACTGCAAATCCTTTACTATTTATTCTAAACACTTCGTTAACGTGTCTCTAGCAAGAAAATCTTCTCTTGGAAATTTAATTTATGTCCAACAGTCTGTGATCAAAAAATTTCTAGTCACATCTTCTGAACCTTGGTTTCTGAATGAAGCGTTTCTTGTCCGACGCAGATTCTCCCATGAAAGGATGCCCGGCAGCGGGCCAATCGGTAATTCACATTCGTACCCACACAGCAAAAAATTTTACACCCAAAAGGGTGTAAAAAGGGTGCTTTTACGAGAAAGCACCCTTTGCAACACCCTTTAACACCCATAAATGGTCGACTGAAAAAAAAGCACCCATTTGTTTGGGTGCTTGCCTCGATAGCACCCTAAAATAGGCTCTAAGGGTGCTTTTGTGCCTGAGAAGGGTGTAGGTGACGATTCATCAGATGGAATATGCAGCATAAGAAGAACACATAATTATAATATTTGGGATTTTACGTCTCAAAAACCTCGATATGATTATAAGCGTCGTCGTAGTGGAAAGCTCTAGAGATTTTGACCATTTGGTGTTCTTTAATGGGCGCTGATATCGCACAGTGCACAGGCTTCTACCTTTTCGCCTCCATCTGTATTCGACTGCCACGGCCGGCATCGAACCCGCGACCTTCGGATTGGCGGCCGAGCAGCGTAGCTACTGCACTAATATGTGGACCTTGCGTTAAATGACGGCCTAGACTTAGAATGTGTGAAGGTGCTCTCCGAATACAGCAGAATGCCAGCAGAAGCAAATCGTGTTTCATCTATAATGGCAATTAACTGCAATCCACGTTACGAAAGCTCACCATAGCGTTGGTTATAAGCTACATGTTTGCTGTGGATTATATACAGGAACAAAATGTTCGCCCGAGTATGGGTGTGTGTGCGTGAGCCTGCGCATGTGTTCGCGTGTAAGCGCGATTCTGTGTACACCCGTGCATGTGTGCGTGCGCGTGTATGGGCGAGTACGTGCTTGTGTTAAGCGTGCCTGTGCACATGTGTACGCCCATGCATGCGTGTGTTTACGGTCGCGTGTGTGTGTTGCCGTATGTGTGTATACGTGTATGTGTGTGCGCCTGTGAATAAGTATGCGTGTGTATCAGCCCGTGCGCCCTCAAATTTCGTGTGTGTGTGTGCGGGGGGGGGGGGGGCACTGCTTCTTAGTGTTTAAGGTCCCACACCTGTTCAGACTGGGAGTCCATATGGGAGGTGGCTTAAGAAATGGCGGTGGTCAACGCACTGTACACGGACTATTCAGTACATGGAAAACAGCTGCACATTTTCGTACCTCATCATTGCTTACGAACTTGCTGTGGTAGCTGATTAGGTCCGCTGAGGCGCTTCTACGCTCGAAAACGTGGGTTATGACCAATTCACACGGAAAGCTGTCACTGCACTTATGCACAACCATCGTTTATATTAACAACGTTTAACAAGAACGTGCCCTGCCTTTGCTACAGGTGCTTAGCTAGCTCATTGGGCAACCATATGGAATTATGTGCTGATCATGTGGTCAGCAAAAAGTTTGTTATAACAACCTCGGCACGTTTCGTGGTGCGTGACAAGCCTTCTAAACATCCGTGACTGTGGATTAATTTGTTCCAGCTTCGACTACGCATTCAGTGTTTGCGGCACCATACGCGGAATTGCCAGACACAGACAATGCGAAAAGAAATTCCTCTGGAAAAAGGTGTAGCGATGCTCTCCCGCTAATGCCACCGAGGACGAAATAATTATTGTTTCTGGCCATTCCATGGTGCACTTTGTTTTCCGCAAGTTTTGCTTCACTATTTTTCGCCCACTGCAATCGCATTCCGTCAAAATACTCAAAGAACCCGAGGCTGGTAAATAACCTGCGTCGCTTTGCTACTGGCTGGAAGGAGAGTTGCCGTTTACAAGGAGTGATTCCGCGCCGAACGGCCGTCCGCCGTATGCGCCATAGCGCTTGCCTTTCGGCGCCGTCTAGGCGGAGGCACTGCCGCCAGTGCCTCCTCCTTCTCTCTCAACGTTGCTCTCTCTGTCTCATCGTCTTTCAAATGCGTTGCGTTGGTCTGGGGTCTTGGTCGCTGTGTGTGTTCTAGCGAACAGGCGCATATTCAATGGTGGTCACGAATGACACCGTGTTCGAAGTGACGCTCGAATTAAGGAATATTCATGGAGTGGCGGACACGGACAACGTGGGCCTGTTAACGGTGAGTGTACTGTTTTCGTAGGTAGTAATCATACAGCGCTAGCTGGGCGCCTGCAGCAGCGCTGCCGAAGTAGGCTGCCAGCCATTTACAACAGCATGCGTTCGCGGGCCTGTTGCAGATGCCCGATTAAACGTGTGACTTAACGAGTTCACACTGCTTTGCGCGATGTTGTGTAAGTGCCTGCATCACTCATAACGTGAGTGATGTGATCACTTAACAAGGGCGGGATTAGTTGCTGATCGCACATTGTCTCCACACTGCACAAAGTGATTGATATTGTTTTAAGATGTGCTTTGGGCTACATCGTAATAACATTTCTATTAATACTCAAATGTGCAACGTGCTTCTGTAGGTGTAAGCGTAAAAAAAGAAAGAAAAAGCAAAAATTATGTACAGAGGCGCACTGTACGAAATGGCTTTGTTTTTTTTTTTGCTTAAAGACGGTATAGTTGGAGGTGCTGATATGCCGCGATGCTCCCAGCACGTGCGCCTCGGTCTTTTAAGCTATTTAGGACAAGTGCCACCAGCAACAGGGAAAGATCTAGCAGACTTCCAAAGGCGCGTTGTTGTGGCCATCGCCGTGCGTTGTTTTCCCTCGTTTCTGTTTGCTGTTTTCATGCTTTGCCTTCATCTGCAATAACGTTCGGCGTTATAACAGAATCAAGAAACTATACGTGACTGAGGGAGTTATGTGCGGTAGCTCTAGCATAAGCCATGCCTGCTGCAACGTAGACGGCGTCCGCGCGCGTTGGTGTCGTTCGAGCGCTCCTGCTTGCTTGATTGTGTTTAACTGAGTATTTAGGCGCGGGTTACGTTTGTAAATCCCGTGGTCAATAATCGCTAATAGCGGGCCCCTGATTGCCATCAGAGGATGGGCTTAGTTGTCGAAATATGCCAGACGCTTTTTCTGAAAGCAAGCTTTGAAAAAAAATTTTTTAAAGAAATACTTTCATACGTGCTAGGCAGTGCCTATTGCAGGCGCGCAACTCTTTATAAACTGGACGAGCTATCACATCTTTTATCAAATTACAATGAATTAAGATGATTGAATTATAGATGACGAATTTCTGTGCTAGATTAGGTGCACAAAACACATGTTCGCAGCCCTACGTCTAGAAAGCAGGCAAATAGGAAGTACATAGCGTCAAATTTGGATTAGATTCCATTGACGGAGCGTCTTGTGAGGGTAGAAAGAACGAGAAAATTGTTCATTTTTGATGCCCTTATAGAGGCAGTCAGAATTGCACTGATTGGTGACTTGTAACAATTCCTCAGATTGTTAGAGGCGTGATTAAAGTCAGTAAATCTTTTACTTTTTTTGCAGACCTCTTCGCTAGTGCCACGCCCAAGATCATTTGTTCTCAAGTAAAAGAGAAAGCAGAGATGTCTTCACTGTTTGTACATGAAGAGGTAAGTTTCTTGTGCGTTTTGATTAATGCTACATGTTCTGAACGTTGTACTTTAAGAATTGTTTTTCACACTGGCTCACTACCCTAAAAGGAATTTGATTCTTAGGTGAGTTCAGGCTTTCTTAAGTGCCATTTTTTAGTTGTAGTCTTACACTTCACCTCATTTCGGGAATTTGCTGTATGCTGGAAAACTCTTATCTTTATCATACGAAATTATTGGAATGTATGGGTTGTATGCTTCGAGTTCAGTGTAATGTCAATTACACGCCATTTCGAAGGATACACACTACACATTCTTTATATATGGGGCTGCCAGAACAGCACGAACATCCTTTTATGAGAAGTCATATTTGCTCTTATTACAGGATGAGAGGGTGCCGCTGACGTCCTAGAGCAAGCCTACTTCCTGAACCTCCACATGGATAACCGAAAAATCTTCCGTGTCAGTAATGACGAAGAAGGAGTGACAGCACTGATGAGTTGATTTTTTTTTTATTTTCAACATTGTCTACGGCCGCAAGGCCTTTAACAACCACCGTGATTGAGCGGCTTTTTCTCGGCGTGAGTTTGGAGTTTATCAAAGAAGTTGTTCAGGCAGTACGACGCTGAAAATTTTAGTGTCACAATGCCTGAACAACTTCTAGTGTGGTCACGGTAGATGAACAAATATTGTTATTTTGGTAAGGTATTTTGCTTAAATATAGCTGGACCATTGCACGCCAAACGTCCCAGCCACTTTGGCGACCTTCTGAATTGTGTTTGAAAAAAAAATGTGCTGACTTACTGCGTTGAAAACAGTGAACTGCTAGAATATTTCAGCGAGAAAAAAGTCTTGTTCATGTGGCTAGCTTACAACTTCCTGGCATAATGCTGTCTGTGTGCTGTTTGTGGAAAATTTTGTTTTAAAACTACCGCTTATTTTTTCTAAAGCTAATTCGGTCTACGTGTTCAGTAAATGTGCTTCTGTAAGGTATTTGAAGCTCAATATTAATAGTGCAATTTCTTTGCCACATTCGCTTCCAAGAATAAAGCCAAAATGTGTTATGTTTGCATATTTTATTGCAATATTGCACTTTGTATGAATATCTGAGCAGTGAATACTTACTCCACAGAAGGTTTATTTTGAGGAAAAAACATCTTTATACCTCTCAAGCTGCTGAAATATACGAAAAAATATCACAAATTTCACAAAATCGTGATTTTTGTCCGTATTGAGATGCAATTTGCTCCATGTTGTGATACAATGAAAACTCATCATTATACCTAAACTGTAAGAAAATGAAATTCTTTCTGTAATAAAAATCTTATCGCAAAAAGTACAGGAAAGAGCGCTGTCAACTGAATTTTATTGAAGGTGCTACGAGCGTTTTTATACTGAGCACAAGACCAGGGCTCATCTGCAACAACACATGTGTGACCATGACAAAATAATTTTAACCGAGAAAAGAATACTCTTTTTTGGAAAAGATAAGTGAAGGTGTACTGATGCATTAATCCTTGGCCTTCCTGATAAAGTTCTAAAATCTCTCATTTTTCTGCTTGCTTTTTTTTCAAAAACCGTGTTTTATGAAACCTAGGACTACACTTACATTCTTTACGATGTCCGGCCATGAGACTACTATAGCCCTTCTTAACATTTAAAGCATGCTGTCTTGCTTGATCATTGAAGCATTGCCCAGTTTGTCCTATGTTTACTTTCCCACGTGTTAGCGGTATCTCATACACATTAGATTGGCATTCATTAAACCTATTCTAGTGACGAATGGTGCAAGATTTACTATTCCTGTTGCTGTAAGTACATGCAATTTTGAAAGCTTGCAAGGGGTGGAAAACAACAATGTCATATCTGCTGGCTCTTTTCCTAAAATTGTGAGACACCTTATGTACGTAGTATCGTGTGACATGCAAAGGTGATTGGTCATTCTCTTTTTCTTTTGGTCCTGTTTCCTTTAACTTTACTTTCTGCAGGAGGGTTTCGCAAACAAGTGTGATGATGCTGTTGGGGTACTGGCTGGTGCTATCAGCCCAGGAGTGCTAAGAATGTTCTGCCTTTTGATAGTGGGCATTGAAAATTAGTAGAAAGAGGAATTGATACCACATGTATTCAGGCCACCCTTCAGAAGTCATGTTAGCACAAGGGTGAGGTCAGGCTTAAAAACCAGATTAAAAGACTAAAAGAAGCTCGGTATCCCAACAGAATCATCACACCCGTTTGCAAAACCCTCCGGCAGAAAGTAAAGTTGAAGAAGACAGGACCAACAAAAAACAATGACCAAAACCTTTGCATGTTATACCACATCACGTGTCTCACAATTAAAAAAATAGCCAGCAGATATGATATTAGCGTGTTGTTTTTCTACCCCTCGTAAGCTTTCAAAATTGTGTGTACTAAACAGCAACAGGAATAGTCAATCTTGCCCCATTCGTCACGAGAATAGGTTTACCTAATGCCAATTTACCGTTTGTAGAAGTATTTTTTATCAGGTAAACCAATGATCAGTGCATCACTACACATTCACTTATCCTTTCCGAGAGGGAGTATTCTTTTCAAAGTTAAGATTATTTTGTAGTGCTCACACGTGTCGTCGCGCATGAACACGGTTCTTGTACTCCGTATAAAAGCGCTCGTAGCACATTCATTAAATTCAGTTGACAGTCAGTGCTCTTTCCTGTCCTTTCTGTCTCTTCCTAAAGTTGTCGCGCTGTGACTAGCACACAACCACGATGAACCAACTCTCCCAAATTAAGCTCTTGTTATGTAACACGTAGACCGAGTTTCGTATGGAAAGAAGGAGCGGTGCTTTTAAAATAAAATTTTTCACATACAACACCTAGACGGCATTCCAGGAAGTTGAGAAGGCAGCCACGTGACCAAATATTTTTCCTCTCCTAAATATTCCAGAAGCTCTCTATTTTCAATGCAGCACGAGTTTTTCGAATACATTTGAGATGGTTGCCAAAATGGCTGGGACATTTGGCATAAAGTGACCCAGCTGTGTCATTAGCCATAATTATGCATTACCTCTTTTGTTTTTTGTGTGTCCTGACTCAGTTTTGTGTTCGTTTTTAGCTTATTTTGTTCTGATCATTGTATTCGTTTCTTAAGTATTCGCTAAAGTTATATGTGCAAAAACCCGTATATGCTTGCATGTACATCATTTCTCATAACCAATTGTTATACATCCAGGAATACAAAGCTTAAACCACTGTGATTGTATACATTTGAAAACACTATCCATATATATTTTTGTGTGCATCACTTCTTGGGAACGATTGTGTACATGAAGGCGTATATAGTGAAATAATGGTGATTGTATATATTTGAAACAATCATAAGTATATATTTGCCTGTATTTCATTCCTATTAACCGGTTGTGTACACGAAGGAGTATTAAACTGGAAGCCACTGGGATTGTAGATACCTGAAAGAATTATAGGGATATATTTCGCGTGTATTTCATTTGTAGTCTTTATGTACTTGAAGCAGTATACTAAACTGAAACCAGTGTAATTGTATGTTGCAAAGAATTGTCAATAAAGTGAAACTGAAAAAATATAATAAACATTTGAGGTGTTGCATGTGTAGTGTACGTATACGTGAACGTATATCTGGTGAAAAAGTTGTGTGGCAGAAGAAAAGTTTGTTTTATTTGCCTATTAAATAAACGCAATATGCTAGGGCAGCAAGGCTTCATTTTCTGTAACGCACATTATGCATATACTGTGAAGTATATATAGATCCAGCACAAGTTCATACACGATTGTACGCGTTTATATTTTTGCCCACACGCAATGAATGGAGCTCGACAGGTGGCGCACCATCGATAATCAGGACCACTTTCTTCAAGTAGTGTGCAACCAGTGCATGCTGATATCTATTAGTGCAGTCTAAAAGAATACTGCCACCCCTGCCATGGGCACTCAACACCCTTGTGCACCCTTCTCGCACCCTCCTCAGAGGGTGCTAAAAAAGTGATGGACATCGAAGGCACCCTTCCTTAAGGGTGTTTTTGCAACACCCTACAGTTTTTTTACATGTACACCCTATTCTAAGGGTGCATGGTAAAGCACCCTTTTTGGAAGGTGCTGAATTAACACCCTTAGGGTGTCGTCCACGGGACAAGCTCATTTACACCCTTCTGGGTGTAAAAATTTTTACTGTGCAGGTCCTGAACTTGTAAGAATCCGCAACGATATGAAAGTCAATGGGGACATCGTATTACTGACTCAGGCAAGAGCGTTCGATAAAGTAGAACGCGACTATTACCTTAGTAGGGAGCCTACATGACCACTTTTGGTGCTCACGCAGGCTCCGGATAGATGGATGGATGGATTCGTTGGGTTTAACGTCCCAAAACCACCATATGATTATGAGAGACGCCGTAGTGGAGGGTTCCGGAAATTTCGACCACCTGGGGTTCTTTAACGTGCACTCAAATCTGAGCGTACGGGCCTACAACATTTCCGCCTCCATCGAAAATGCAGCCGCCGAAGCCGGGATTTGAACACGCGACCTGCGGGTCAGTAGCCGAGTACCTTAGCCACTAGACCACCGCGGCGGGGCATGAGCATGGCATGTAGTCATGTTGTTACATGACACGCATCTCATGATTATCATGTTTACACCAACCACATTTCTTCGTCATCCATTCACGTACCGTAATACCAAATTCGGTATATATGACGCCAGCGAAATGGCCACGAGCGCATCATGAGCGTAGCATGTAGTCATGTTGTTACATGACACGCATGTCATGATTTTATTGTTAGGGTCTGTCACTTGTGTTCGCCATGCAATCATGACATACCATACCAGTTTTGCAACATGCCATGTAAACAAAACCACCGCAAGAGCTGCAGGACAATGAAATGTATATCATGACATTCATGGCATACATGTGATATTTTTCATGTTATGACTAGTGAAATATGTTCTACATACAGTCATGTTACGACGTACCAATTTTTGTATCAATACTATCATCGAAACGGCCAGGAGAGCTAAAAGTCATAGGCGTTTAGATAGATAGATAGATAGATAGATAGATAGATACGCTCAAAGTCACCGAAGTTCACTAAGAAATGCTTCGCATTTAAAAAAAACATTTCCAGATCCCATCATACATTACGAATCGATGATATGCGAAGCACGAATGGGACAGGTTTATATGTCACTTTAAAGTAAGAATGTTAAGAGGTGAAGGTAAATGATGCCGTACATGACTTCCATGTCATGATTATCATGCTTGGATGTGTCCTTTACCTTCGTAATCTATTCACGTCCCGTGACACCAAATTTAGTATATGTGGAGCTAGCGCAGCAGCCGCGGGCACGCTATGAGCGTGGTATGTTGTTATGTTCTTACATGACACGCGTGTCAGGCTTATCATGTTTGCGCCAGTCATATATTTCCGTCATCCATTAACGTCACGTAAGACCAAAGTTGGTACATGTGGAGCTAGCAAAATGGCCGCGAGTGCATCATGAAGGGCCCAATATACTCCTATGTAGCGCTGACGCGCGCGCACACTGGCTACACAGCGACGCTACGTTAGCAAAAGAACTCTAAGTCTGACTTCAGGCGCGACCGGCACAACCAGCGTCAGTCGGCGCGGCCCGACGGCAACCGGCGTGAAATGGGACATGCTGCATTTAGCGCCGATACGTTACCCAGACAACACTGCGTCTCCCTCTTTTCTTGAGGTGAGATGCTGAACACGCTGAAACGCGCATGAGTCCAAGCAACGCAGTGCGCTTGCGAGTATATGCGTCACCCCCGGAAGCTTTTCAGGCCTGCGCGTCACGTGACGTGACGTCGACGACGTCACATCGCGCCGGCCGGCCGGCCGCCCTTCGCTGGGTGGCTGCGCCAGCCGCGAGCGCTTGCCGCGAGCGCCCTTCACGCCTACCGACTCGGGCGAGGTTCCTTGACACCATGTCCGCACGATTTATCAAAGTATCCATTGATTGTATGGTTTAACGCGCCGACGCAACGCAGGCGATGAAGCGCGCCGTAGGGGAGGGCTCAGGATCAAGTTTTACTACCTGGGAATCTTTATTGTGTGCCGAAATCTCGTACACACGGGCGTTTTTGCTTTTCGCCTCCATCAGAAATGCGGCCGCCGCAGCCGGGTATCGAAACTGCGCCCTAGTGCTCAGCAGCGCTACGCCTTAGCCACTGAGCCACCGTTGCGGGGGAACTTATCAAGGTATCAAGAAATAATGAATATCGTGAATGGAATAATGCGTATTTATTTATCACAGCCAGACGTCGTCTGTACAAATATCACAGTGCACATTGTTCTCGGTCCAGGCAGACGACAGGCAACACAAGATGTTGCCCTTAATGCTGAAAATATGCCAAAAGTACAAAACACAATATCTTGCCACATAAAACTCAGAAAACAAAACAGATTGTAACAGCAAAAACATCCCCGAGCTTTGGAACAGAAAAAGCACACTTTCATTTAAATTGTAGGTTAGAGGAAAACATACCATTCGTTTATCATAGTAGCAGTAGCAACACAAGGTATCAGGTTCAAACACTTGCCAAAAAAATACAATACATAAGAACACTGGTGACTAAATTGTGGTCCACAGCATGATAAATGACAGAAAGAAAAGTAATTGTATTGCCACAGGTAGGTGCATGTCCTAGGGAAAAAAATCAAACAAAAATCTAAGAAAAAACAAATCACAGTGCACAACATGTCTGTACACAGAGTGCACAAGGAAAGTGTACACAGCTTAGGTACCAAAACGGACTGTACAACTGCTACAGTGGGCACCGAGGCAGTTCGAGTTAAAAAAAAAGAAAAAAGTACACCACCTTTAAAAGCTAACAACTTGTAAAGAGATACAAAACTGGAAACAAGGCTCAAACAAGGGAATGTATTGCTTGAGCCAGGTGGCAATAAGTGCAGCGCTCCTCAGACAGCATCGACAGGTTGTTCAAAATTTCCAACAAGGAACTTACTTTTTGAACTGAGTCTGGTACAACAGCGCTACCAAGGTTCTTGATTGGTGAACCTTGATAGCAGGCAAAGACTTCAAGGTTTGCAAACACGGTCAATGACGCATTCAAACAAGGTTCACGATAGTCGATAATGTTCAAAAACATGGAGCACTCTTCTTTATGAATCACAGTCCACTTCGGAGACACTGACACCCCTTGCAGGCGAGCCCTTAGTTCTTCGAGGGACGAAAACCGGTCTCGTTCTTGCTCCGCTTCATATGACGCCAGCGACTCTTCTACAGCACGGGCGAGTTGGGAGGCTTCTTGTCGGCTCCTCTTGGCGTCAAGGGTTTCTCTCGTGCTCTGGTCTCGTACTGATAGGTAGGACGGACAGCCGGGAAATACCGTTGGGACAGATCCAGGACGCAACCGTGGTACTGGGAGTGCAACTTCAATAACTCTCCCTGTCCTTGGATCCGTCTACGATGTCGTCTTCTCAATGCATGAAGCGTCGAAATGATCCGCGCACACCTGCACAAACGTTTCAAGAACGTCTGAGACGCACTTCTCAAAAGAAAAAAATGCGCTCCCGTTTGCATGACCGTGTTTACAGTCCGTGTAGCTAAAACAAAGTCTACCTACGTTTCGCAAGCATCTAAATAAAAGCGCTGCGCTAAGCGGTACAAGCAACATGAAAGGAAACACGGGAGCGTGATGTCACCGCACTCCACGAAGCGCTTCCACCGAGAGCTTGCAAGAATGGACGGCACCACGGCACTGTTAGTGAACAAAGCGCAGCTGACCATCCTTGCTGCGAACGTGCCTTTCTGGGCGATTCTCATCAACTGCTGGCGTCAGCGCTTCGCGAGGCCCGGCGGCCACACGCTCAAGTATTTCCCATCATAGGTGATTTCTACCCGAACAAGCAACGACATGCTAAGAACAGGAGCATCTCAAATTCTTACCTTAGTGCACGAAGTCGGCACGAAGTCCTTCCTAGGAATGGCACGTAGCCATTGTTTGAGAGCGTCGGCGTCTTTAGGGAAGGAAAACACTTGTATCTTCTTTCCTGTTTTGTAGTTGCCGGTGCATCCGGGTACACAACACTTATTCGGCATTGTCGCATCACTCCAGCATCACGCACGGAAACGAAATTGCCGCAAAACAACAACGGAAAGCAACAAACGCGAAACACCGTCAACACCACGCCGCCGAACCGTCACCACCGCTGCTCGCGCTGCGCTCGCTGCCGCTGCGGCTTCCCCGAGAGTCGGCCGGCCGGAAATGACGTCAGATTGCTGGGCGCAGGCCTGAAAAGATTTTCCGGGGGTGACGGTATATGGCAGTACAGGCGCCTGGCGTGGCAACGCCGGCGTGACGCGACGAAATGAATGCCGGTGTGAGCACAAAGACCGCGTGACGTCGAAATGTATTGGTGCCTTGACTGTGGCATGTGGTGATGTTATCGCATGACACGCATCTCACGATTATCATGTTTGCGCCAGTCACATACCTTCGTCATCCATTAGCAACACGTAATACCAAATTTGCCATATGTGAAGCTAGTGAAACGGCCGTGAGTTCATCATAAGTGTGGCATGTAGTCATGTTGTTACATGACGCGCATGTACAATTTTCTAGTTAGGGTCTGTCGCTTTTGTTTACCATGCAATCATGTCATACCGTACCAGTTTTGCAACATGCCATGCGAACGAAACCACCGCAAGAGCTGCAGGACCATGAAATGTAAAGCATGACATTCATGACATTCATATTTTCATGTTATGATTAGTCAAATATGTTGTTAATACAGTCATGTTATGTCATACCAAGTTTGGTATCGATACCATTAACGCAACGGCCAGGAGAGCTAGAAGTCGCATAGGTGGCTATAGATAGATATAGATGGATACGCTCAAAATCGCCGAAGTTCGCTGAGAAATGCTTCGCATTTAATAACAAAATTCGGCAGATCCGACGTACCTGGGAATGGACGTTATGCGAAACATGAGGAGGGAAGATGACCGTGTTTCAATTTTGTTCTATAGTGACATGTCATGAAATGACGCTAAATATATGTGTAAGTGTTGTTCATACAGACATATGTTGAAGAGTTGCAGACGTTTACATATCCAGTTGTTTGCACTTGCGCAGCGATGCTAACTGGAACATGCGTATTACCAACACCAGAAGCTGATTTGAAGCGCTGATGCTCGCCACCATGCTGATCCTGGACACTGCTGCACGAAAAACTTCAACGTACGGCAACTAACTAGAATCGACATTAAGCCGACGTGATGACTGTATCAAAGGAGTACATATATAACGTTTATAACATTGGGTAGGCAGCACTGCAACCACTATTGACATTTCATGAAGATAGCGTCTATTTGAAATGTATAGTTCCGAGACATGGCTTAGCTGCGCGGTAAAATGCTTGATTGCCACGCAGGGTGCTTGAGTTCGATTCCAGCTGGACCCTGACATTTATTCTTTGCATTCGTGGGGTCGGCGCTCTCGATGTCGGGTATTTCTTAACGCTCGTGAGTTAAAATTACCCCTTTGTGTTCTCGTTGTTCCTGGGTAGATACTAAGTGTGATCACCTGTGGCACATACGCGCATACCAGCGGCACATGACCGCCCGTGGTTATGTGCCGCTGTCTGGTGGGAAGTGTTTGACGACGTCGCGACGGGATTGTGACATTATTCATGTGTCTATACAAGCGCATCATATTCGTTGAATCATCTTACTCTTCCATGCAAATTTTGGTTCCCGCCAAATTAAAGGGGTGACCAGAAGAGCACCCAAACGTAAGCGGCTAGATTAGATAGATAAATAGATACGCTCTAAGTCACCCAAGTTGGCTAAGAAATGCTTCACATTTAATAAGCGCGCGTGTCCGCAGCTGTTGCTGACAGCTGCCGACGCCGAAGCGTGACATGGTGGGGACTGCGGTTGCGATTGGGACGCGCCCGCCCGCTGCTGTTGTTATGGAAGAGAGCGGTGGTCGGATACCGACGGACGCCTGACATAGCTCGGCTAAGAAATGCATTCCCATTTAAAATACCGCGGTGCCCACTGATTACGGAGTTCTGTGGCACTGAATGAATTCTTAGTTTCAAAGTATATACCGAAGACTGTCGCACATCGCTTACAGTTCGGGTGCAGTTTTCATGCGCGCAATACAGAACACCCGGTAGCTTAGTGGGAAGAGCTTTGCTGCGGTGTACAATAACTCAAGCGCTGTGTCCATAATAAACGTGCTAAACTATATACACGATTCAACTTTTCAGAGAAAAAAGGAGCGTCTGCAGCACTGTCTATACATGCATGCGTATACGCTGCCGCGTACATATGCCGACATATCCTGACAGCATTATGCATGATGGCCATGCATTTTCAATTATTAACTATAGCCTCACATAGCTTCGCTCGATTTCATTTCATCTTTGTTCACTTCGCTCTTCGGTAGGTGAATCAGTTCTGTAACTCTTTGAATTAACATATCGGAGATGCTGAATTTTCTTGCGATTTTACTTATGAAATCAAGAGAAACGACCGGGGAAGATACAAAATATGGCGTCGCGTGCAATAAACATACTTTGGGCGTCTTTGTGTATACCTCACGTAATTTATGTGTGTTATCCGCTACCCTCTCCTTTTGAAGCTTGTCTCAAAGTGTGGAAAGGGATAAAAATGGGGGAGAGGTTGTGAGTTCAACTGAAACTGAAACATCCGGTTCGCTACCCTGCACTAGAGAGATGGCGACGGCGAAAGATGTACAAATGATGGGAGAGAAGTGCAGGTACTCAATACAAAAAAACAATCAACCAAACAAACAAAAACAGGTGAGGAGCAACTAAAGCAGAGCCCCTATTTAAGCTTTCAAGCAGTGTTATATGCCGAGAGGCATCGAGCAGAGTTTCACTATCTTTGTATGTGCTCAAAACTCTATTTCAAGTTGCTTCGATATTTGGCGAGTGTATGGAGTATGGAGTGCAATACCGAGTTGTAATATTGTACAGTAACATTTATTAACATCAGAGCTGCAGTGTTCAATTCAATAATAGGAGGCATACGTGTGGACTAGATGTTTTGGTGTGCCTGTAAAGAATGAAATAAAGAAAACAGGACAGTAGGTAGCTTCAAACAGACAAACAAACAAACAAAAAACTAACGAAGTAGCTGCAGTTCAAAATAGGTGCTATTAGGCGGCGCGCGCGTCAAGAACCAAATGTTTTATTCGGTCAAGAAAAAAATCTAGCTCATAGATAAGCGGAATAAAGTTGCGTCTGTCTCTCTGTCTCACAGATAAGCGAGAAAAAAGAAATATTAGAACAAAGAGCTTGCGAATTTGGTTGTTAAAATTTATGGCAGCGCAGGGCGGTGGATGAAGCGGTGCATGAGACACAACTTTCTATCTGGCTATTAATTCTCGCACGGCTCGGCTGGTACACAGCCGAGGAATGAAAAGAAAAAAAATACACAGGTACATTACACGGGCGTCAACGAGCGCAATTTGAAGATAGGCACGCGGCACAGATGCCACCGCCCGCCCAGAGGTTTCCATATTGAACCACTTCTAGGGAGTGGGCGACCATGCAACTATCTTCCGAAATCAGCAGCAGCGTCAAGCATGCGGAGAAGAAACATTGTTAATACGTGCGAGCGATAAGAGCGCAACTTAATATGAGCGACTATAAAGAAATAAGTGAGGAGTAGCTAGCCGTGGTCACGTACCGTGTAAGTGGAGGCAAGTCTTTTTTATGTATATTCTCTCGTTGCTTGAAAAGCGACACATAAAGGGGCCCGATAACAAGGCTCTCTCTGCAAGCAAAACAAGTTCCACATGTCTTGAAAGGGTCGCACAGCAGCAGTATAGGGCAAATAATAATTGGAGACGTGAGGGGTTTGGCAGTTCACGATGCGAGGAGTAATTCTTGCCAACGCCTCATCTAGTGTGAGGCCTACGGGACGGCTTCATGGTCTCTCATGGTCGAGTACCAAGTACTATAAATCGTTCACCACTTTTTCTGAACAGGGTGTGTAGGAAGCGTAAATAAGGTGGACAAACAAACGTAAATCCCGCTCAGCACGACCATGAACTCCTTCTTTGAAAGTATTTGGCGGCGTGCTACCCGTGCTTCCCAACTACGTATTTTCTTGCCGACTCTCTGGCTTTTGGGCATGTTAATATGATGTGGTCTTCTCTTCCGTGCACACTTTTTTTCAGTCATATATACTTGAATTTAGAGGAGGTGTTGTGCACTGCCTCCTCCGAGAACGCGAGTTAGCATTCCGGCCATGGTGGCCGCTTTTGGCAAATGAGGAGGGGTGAATCGCCATACAACACCCGTGCTTATTCTTACGTACATGTCAAAGCCCCACGGGGTAATAACGATTGACATGGAGTCCATCACAACAGCGTGCCATCACAACAGCGTGCCCGGAGGCTACCCTGATCGGCTGCTCGACCTTGGAGGGTTAAAGAGCCCTCGTGGCCAGGGCGCGTGCCACCGCGGAAGACACGTGGGTCCCGGACTAGGGACTCCTACTAGAGTTCATACAGGGTCGGGCCTCAAGGCCGCCCCTATCTCTCTTACTTGTAAGTAAATGTTTTTCACCATCACCAGCACCTACTCATACCGCAGTTCGCACGCGTAAACGTTAATTGTTCTTAAGTGAGTGAGTGAGTGAGTGAGTGAGTGAGAGAGTGAGTGAGTGAGTCAGTGAACTGCCGAGCTTTTTAAGGGGGCCATGATGTCGCAGTCGATTGTCGTAATTCAGACAAAACCACATACGCGTATAGCACAGCCATCCGAGCATACGCTCGTGCCAAATACAATTATTCTTTCTCTTGTCCTTCTGCTGCCTCGATGATGATATTAACGCAGTCGAAACCACATAGCTTACCGCAGCACATTCAGCGCGCGCTCACACCAAAGAGAAGTTTCATTCCTCTTCTTCCTCGATCTCCTTTATAATGGTACTAAATGCGGAGCGCTTTAAATAACGAAACGTATAAACATTGAAAAAAGAGAGGAAGCAAGCAAAACATAAAATGATAGAAGGAAAGAAACAAAAAATAGCATAAAAGTAGCAAGAAATAGAAATACAGAAAGAAAAGAGGCAGAAAAACTACAAAATGCAAAAAACAGAAAAAGAACAGGAAAGAGAGAAAAAGGACCGAAGACAAACAGAAAAGGCTGCTTAGCCCCACAGTTCCTTCAGGCCTGGCACCATGAGGGCGAAGCTGCCATAATGCTTTATAAAGACGGCAGCCTTTCTTGGGATGCCTCAAAGCAGAAATTTTGGTCTGTCTGTTGGTCTGTGTGTTCAACGATTCAGCCAGCTGGCAAAAATTTAAGCCTGTGCTCAAAGCCCACCCATCTTGACCTGGTAGTTGCGTTCGTATTTGGGAACGTTGTCAATCAAAAAGCAAATATGACGCGTATTTGAGGCGCTACATGAATACGGAAGTATTAGGTACACTGTAAAAAAAAATGTCTCGGTACACAGCAAAAGCTGCTGGTAAATCGTTGCCGGAGGCATTCTGTAAATGAGTAACAGCAGGCTCCGTATCACGAAGTCTCTGTTATACATTTTTCCGTATTCTCTTTCACATCATATCTGTATTCCTGAACACAGCAGATCTGTTATTTCAAACACAGCAAATCTGTTAACCCAAACACAGCAAATCTGTCAACCCAAACACAGCAAATCTGTCAACCCAAACACAGCAAATCTGTTAACCCAAACACAGCAAATCTGTTATTCCAAACACAGCAGATCTGTTATTCCAAACACAGCAAATCTGTTATCCCAAACACAGCAAATCTGTTATCTCAAACACATCATGACTCTGTTTGTAGGAATACAGAATTTGCTGTATTTAGAGGAGGAATAAACGGAGATCGCTGTAGAGCAGTCTGGCTGTAAATTATTCCGTTATTATTAATGAAAACAGAAGCTTCAGTAAAACACCTGGTTTCGTTTAATGGCTTTTCTGTGCTTGACTAAGGTTTTGTGTAGTTTCTTTGCCTTGAAGGAAAGAGTTGTTTCACTGAGCATAAAATAAACTTAGTTTTGGTAGTAACTTAATTTGTGAAAAACTAACACAAGCTTTTGTTGACCAGTACTGTCGAAAAGCCGATGTTTTACGGGATGGAATGGAATGTTTATGTGGCTGCCTGTAGATTCTCATGATTGAGTTTTATGTCCAATTTTATGTACTGTTTCAACCTACACTAATGCAGTCTTTATGTACTGTGTGTGTGTAAACCACCCCTGCTGCTGCATACCATATAAATAATAATGCAACATTAACAAAACACAGATGAATTTATTTACATATAATACATGTGCTGTAGCTTGCTACATCACCATTCTTCATCACTTCAGCATGTTTATGCCTGAAAAGAATGTGAAAAACAAGTGATCAAATGAATGCAAGAAGCAACTTACACACACTTTATAATGCCTTCTCTGTGTATGTATATGGCCCTTGATACAAAAAGTAGGGGCACGTGGTAGAGCAAAATGTGAAAAAAAAAATCGCTTTGTTTTCTTTGCAATTTGGGGAGGGGTGTCCCTTTGTGCATCCACATTCGTGCTTTTCATAAACAGCATTTTTGGTGGCTCAAAACCAGTTTTTCCAAAAGGAAGTAGCCAGTGAAAACACACTCTAGTGCAAGCCCCTTGCATTCGCTCTATGCTTACGGCCTAATTTTCTGACGTACAAAAGTCAAAATGCTTGTCTAGAGTCAGCTGTGTATAGAAGATTGTCGGGTAACTTCTAAAGCAGTCCGAAGACACTGTGCACCTTTGTATTCACAATCCGCCTTCAGAATACATAGGTTGGAACACTTTCAGCTCCTAGCATCATTACACCTTGCATTTGCCGTGCTTGTCGATAACCTTAGATGCTGGGGGTAAAGAAGGTTCTGAGGAAGTGTAAATTTCGTTGAAGCCCGTACAGTTTTCTTGTTAATGTGAATAAATCCCTGTGACGTACTGAGGTGCTGAACCAGCAAGCTCTTTATTGTTAAACCTCCCAGCCTTTTCAGCATCTTTCGAGGTGAATCACGTATATACATGGGGACAACGGGTATGCTCTAATGGACATGGACTAATATTTCTGATGCAACTGAATAACAATGTGTGAGAACGACTCAGTGTAAGTGTTGAGTTAATGGGAATTGAGTCACAGAATCTTTCCTTTCTTTGTTTAGGGTGAGAGTCCTAGAAATGGCGACATTGAATATTTTTTTTGCATTTAATAATGGTAGTATCACACGAGCCTCTATTCTGAGATAGGATTGAAGCTTGGCCAAACTACAATGAATTTGCTGGAAATCGTTGACCACACTTGACGATACGTTGCAGATAGAGCTGAATGACATCTCACAAAAAAAAAAAAACAAGACAAGCATTGCGAGAGGCTCCACGGCGAAAAATTGACTTTGGCAGTGATTACCAAGCTTGTAACTACTAAACAAAATAATTGAACAGTGTTTCTGACAGTGCGATCACTTTTCACCTGTTTTTGAACTTTATTCCATATCTCAAAACAGTTTTTTATTACTTAGCTACCATTATTTCCCATGTATTTTAAGATAACCAGTTGATTATTTTTTTTGTATACAGCTACTGAAGCAAAATAGAAGCTATGCACTTTACCGTTATTGTGTTACAAATTTTCATAGATGCCAATTAACTCAAAAGTCAAGCTCTAGTGGTAAAAAATTCACAAAAATTCTATATTATGAAGTTAAAAGAGCAAAAAGTTTGGAAGAAAATGATGTATGGATTATATGAATATCCCTTTTAGTCACTGAGAAAACTACCTAAAATCAGCAAAAATGCACAGGATGTATAGGGCCTGCCCGGCGCTCCTGAGAAGTTTCCCACTGGCTCTGATCATGCTCAGAATGAGCAGTTACATTTTCAGAAATATTTGTTGCTATTGTATAGCAGAATGCACGGGTGAATACCTATACTGATTTTCAACTTTGCATTCTGCTGTTAAGCTCTATGTGCCACATATAGCTACAAATTATGGCTGAACTTTCTTAATATAGATTTACCAGCGCAAAAAAAGACGGCACATATTTTAATCATGAACCAACTCGCCCAAGCAGCAGCTTTAGTGAAATTTTTTAAGCACTGTTTATTGATCACAGAATGTTTTTTTTCACTATGCTGAGGTGGGAGGGGGGGGGGGTTGAGGATCCTGTAAAAAAACTGAAAGAGCTTGACCTGAACTAAGAAACATCATGTGAATATACACTACACTTATTCGTAGCCAGGCGGTGGCACACCGGGCCCGTGCCTCTCCCCTCCTTCCCCCCAAACTTTTTTCTCCATGAAATACTTAGCGCAAAATTACCATTTGCCTGCCCAGACCTCTGGTTCAGATCAAAAAGGGCCCCCTCCCCCTAAAAAGTTCTGTGTATGCCCTTGGTTTAGATGAATGAATTTCCAAACCCTGTTTAACATAAGCATCAGTGAGATTAGATAGATATATGGGGTTTAATGTCCTAAAACCACATATGGTTATGAGAAACGCTGTAGTGGAGGGCTCCGGAAATTTCGACCACCTGGGGTTCTTTAACGAAGCATCAGTGAGATTGATAACTAGGATAAAATTAAGGCCAAACCTTCCATTTTTCTCTTTTCACAACATACTATATGTCCTTGGCACAATTCACAGTATATAGAAATCTCAATTGAGAGTGCATTTTCATGTGCTGGCTCTTGTGAAATAATAGCAGTATATTTTGACTACACTCCGAAGGACAAAAAAAAAGAAAACGCCAGGCTCATAATACTTACAAACAAATTAAATTGAAAATGCAAAGCCACAATCAAGATAATATTCAGCTCTAATAACCGGATATCATCAGAAAATGTGTATGATTCATGCTCACACTTTCACTGATTGAAACGCAGCTTCTGGGCCAACTTCATTATCTTTGTGTGCACACTTGTGCGAGACTTCTGGCCACCTTCGCACCTGCTGCCCTTTTTCGTGTTGGAGCCCTTTAAGGTTATCAAGGTGTGGTTCAAATGAAACATATGAGAAGAGCACAAGGATGGGTACAGACTCGTCAATGGGCTTCATTTAGAACACGTATGGTTACACGCTACAGTCTGCAAATTCCTCATCTATGCATCATAGACTTGCATTAATTCTTGTACAATCTGAGCCAAATACGCTGGCCCAATCATTTTCCTCCTGAAAAAAAAAAAGAAGACCTCAGCAAGCTTAGGAGCCAATTGGTCAAGGCTGCATCTCCGAATTTCATTCTTGCCAGTAATGGCTGTCATAGTTTCTGACAAGTAATCAATGGACTTTCACTGAAGTCAGAGGCAGATAAGACCCTTGTCAGGAATCAACAACTTGTGTTCCCTGCGCCGTTCATATATATATTGGCCTGTTTGATTGATGTAAACATTCCTCCTGGTTTGATAAGCAACTAACAAACTAAAAGGTGTGGCACTTAGTGCAATTTTACACACCCTACTAGTGGTTTGTACGCTCCCAAAATTTTTCCAAGGCTTCCTTTGAAAAAATGTGCAATGGCCTTTTTCAGTCTTCGAATACGCACAATCATAAAATAAGTCTTCACATGCTCGTGGTAAATATGTTCAGAATGTATGATCTGATGTTAAAGTTGGGTTAATATTAAAGCACAGCATTTTGTCTGGTGAGCTAGTTTGTGGGTGAAGGTTACTCTTCTGTGCCGTTCAAGGTAAATGCTAAGACCCCGCATTGCCTCTATGAGGTGTGCAAGATTGCACTAAGTGCCACCCCACTGAGTTCGACGTGCGCTCGTCAAGTAGGATAACGAAGTCACTCAGACATGGAGGAATGTTAACATTGGTCATACAGGTCAATGTATAAATGAATGATGTAGGGAACACCAGCCCTTGATAAAGACCAGACAAGGTTCTCACCTGCCCAACTTAAATGCATACGAATTGTTTACTTTTAGTAAACCATGGCAGACTTTACTGGCAAAGACAAGAATTGAGATGCAGTTGTGACCCAATGGCACTTGAGCTTGCCTAGGCTTTTTTCCTAATGAACAAAAGCAATGATTGTGTCTGTGATACTTCACTCAGACTATCAGAATGAACGCAGGTTCCCTGCATGAGTGTACTGAATAAAACCCAGTTGCAGGTCTGCCCTCATCTTCCACTCTTCTCCTCCGACAACATCTGTTATTTAAGTGTATAAGTATCTACTGCACCTTGTAGCTGGAGTTAGGCTCACACTCATGTTGTAAAATGTCATCAATTTACTTGACCTCCTCGCACAACAATCAACACATAATGATATCGACAAGGGAACTCACCCAGTGCAATGATTGTAGGCGTTGATGGCAACTCGGCAAGCTTTTCAGTGATGCTTGTTCCCTCCTGGATGAGCAAAAATATCCCATGTACACAAAAGCACAAAGAGATATGTACAGTTGCGGCCATTCCAATATATAAATCAGAGATGCGATCCCTGCAATTCCGTTTTCCACCATGGTTCCTGGTCTATTGCAGGCTGTGTGCACCAAGTACAAATTACCTACCTAGGAGCCTTGAAACTTGGAACAATTTTAGAGCAAAGTAGAATGGATAGCGAGCACGCAAAAAAACCTGCTCACATTTTGATTCATTTTTCTCTTTGGATTACAGCAACATCATAGACAACTCTGAATGATTGCAGGTCAATATATCAATGTTAGTGGTGATAGTATTGCTTAAAATTATTTTGCATGTGCGACAGCAAGGGACAAAGTGAGCAACATCTTGCAACAACTCTGGCCTATTCCCATTCTTAGTGCCCTCCTCACTGCGTCGTAATGAGGCACTACAGCCAAAGTGACGAGAAACATTGTTCTGCAGTGCATTGCAAAAAACTAATGCTTTGTGCATGTGGAGCACTCTGATTGCACACAAACACTTTTTTTCCCATTGAGCCTGAAAAAGGCTAGTAAACCAAGTTTGTGCACTGTGGTTCACCATGCGTGCACCATGCCCCAACACAGTTTTTGTTGCATGAAGTCTCACTTTTCACAGCGCTACGTTCCTTCTCATTCACTCTGTGAACTTTATAGTCGGATGCTTGGGGACTTCACTCCCTATCCTAGTGGCTCTGATGAAACAATGGCACCTGCCCGCACTAACTGTTGGCTCAAGGGCAGTGTATTTTTTTTTCAGAACATTTTTGTGACTACGACACAATGCGGATAACCAAAGTAAGTTCCACAAAAAAATTGAAAATTGCCTTTTTTTTACACTATCTTCAAATGCTGATACTTGTGACAAAGCGCGTGTTCCGGTGTAATTTTAATGAATAATGCTGCTGTACAAAGCCACCAAAATTACCTTAAAATGAAGCACAAAGGCAAAAGATATGCAAAGCTACACTATCCTCCTTTTAACTTGTGTCCAGCAATTCATGAATTAGGTATTTTTGGATGTTTAGCATATTTGTTCTGTCAAAAAATTTTGCTGCAGCGGTCACTAAATTCTCATACGGTAGCATTGCACTTGTTCTTTATGGGAAGAAAATACATCGATTAAGAAGTGTAAAAAAGTTAAGTCTGCTCAAAGTTCAGAAATTGTGAAATTAGAAGAAAACTGATTTCAGCAGTCAAAGTTTAATTTTCCTTTATACAAAAGCAGCTTTTTTCACAAAATTCAACTGAAAAAGCTATTGTTTTGTGCTAAAAACCTGCACAGCATTCAGTCGATCCCAGATATATTGAACTCGAAGGGGATCGCGATATATGTAGTTCAATATATCGATGAGTCGAAACACAAAATATGTGTATTTAAGGCATAAATTAGAGCATCTCAGACCTAAAAACAGTTTTTTGAAATCCTAACAAGCACTTAAAGAATGATTCTCTCACAATATGATAAAGAACAAGGCCTGAACATCTACTTTTGCAAGTTATCGCACTTCATTTCACTTGAAAATAGTCTGTAAACTTTTCTCTCTTTTTGCGTGCCACCAAGTTTCAGTTGTCCTCAATATCACTGGACCCTTCCAAGTAAGCAAATTCAGCTCATTCGGCCACAACAGCGCTGAGTGGCACTGAATGCCAATGTAAGCTCCGTAGAGCGTTGGTGGCGAAAGCAATAATTCCACGGCACCGTCAACATTGGGCATCATCTCGGCATCCATGCAGTCAGAACCAGCGACGTCGTCTTCTGCTCCAATGAAGCCGCTCGCTGTCCGAGATGGTGCCCGAAAACACTAACAAGGCATAGAATTTACTGAGGCATTGTACGCCCTTGACAGCAGTCATGACGCACTCAAAGTCGTCACCTGGCACAAAGCCCGCAAAGAAACAGTTCACGACTGTGCTTTACTTGAGGTCGCTCCTAGCACCAGCCATGATTTTTATCGCTACGAGCGTATCAATGTGTAGCGCCGACTTCCAAATGATGATTTATCAGTAACGAGGCGAGAAGTACACAGGTCCACAAGCCACAAAAGGCGATGCTGCCCACAAACGAGCAAGCTCCCACCGTCAGCATGTTGGTGATAGCGATGTCACTTGTGGCTTTGTCATTTTGTAACCGACAGCTGTTGCTTTGGTGCGGAAAGCTAGAAAAAAGCGTAGCCTCCGAAATGAGCGTTCTAAAACCGGAAGCACCAAAATACCTCATGAAGTTGCACATCTCGAAGGCCACGCTTTTCAGTCCCACATGCCATCATACACGATTGAATGCGAACATCGCAATGAGATCACTAAACTTCGTTAAGTCATTCCACTTCGTTTTGGTGCCCTCGGTCATCACCATGCCCCCACGTTAAAACCTGCAGATCGCACATCAAGCATACCGGTGCACTCACAAGTGCTGTGCAACGAGCTAGATCAGCAAGATGGAGTTTCAATGTTTCACTTTTCAGCACCCCCTTTTAGTCACTTGCACGCGAAAAGGGATCGGAACTTGTCGAATTGTGGCTATAAATGATCATTATTTGTTAGGAAAAATGCAATTTGTGGGCTTTAGCGTGGCTCAGAGTTCAATTTAGCGGATGTTCTGCTGTGCGTGAGTTCGATAGATGTGTACAGCAGTCCCGTATTTTTGCATGGGAAATTCAAGGGGATCTCTCAACTTTTTGATATAGCCAATAATTCGATATATCATAGTTTGATATACCCGGGATCGACTGTATTCTATAAAATCTAGAACCTAAAGCTGTTCTCAACAAACCAATACATCACTTTCTGAAAAGATGTTACTGTCCAGTTTTGTACTAACATAATGCAACAAAGTGAAACTTACTTCAAATACTTGGTAAAGGTAGTTCTTGTCTTCCTTAAAATGCGCGCAGAGGAATGGTAGCACAGCTACCTGGACTGCTTTTTCTCTTTGTCCTTCGTCTCTCACGCGCACCACCAGTTCCATAGTATGTTTCGTCGGCGCCTCCTCCATCATCTGAAATAATGCAGGCGCACAGGCCGCCATCCTCTCCTGGAAGATTTCCTGCAATTATTCCAAAAATCAAAGTAAATAACAGTTACTTGATAATAGATGAATTCATCTGTAGAGATATTAAAGTGAAAACTGATTGAAATGTAGAACTATATTACCACCCTACAATTGAGTGCAACAGCTGTGACACGCCAAAAAAAGAAGACAAAAAACAGACTGGTGGGGAATACCACCCTGAAACTACTGCACCAGCTTACTAGAACATGTTGTTGGCTAGTAGGTTCAGGCTGAAGAAAGGTAGGGACGTAAACCACATAGACAAGAAAAAAAGAAGTGGACGAGATAGAGCATTGATTGCAACAGATTTTGTTTGCAAAATAAAAAAGGCTCCTTTTGTTTTTGTAAACACCAAAGCATATGAGCAGGAAAATGGCGTGCACTCCACGATTATGACATCACTATAAAAAAAAAAAGGGGTTCAGCGGCAAATCGCTGTCACAACCAGACTCCCTTTCACAGTTATCTCCAACATCAGCAGGGGGTGTGCTACTGTGCTCTTGATCTGAACTGGATTCAATTTCAGGTACTTCCGTGCACTGTGTTGCAGTTTTGCCCCGGTGATACCTTGAAACATGTGTTCTGAAGGAACCTGCTGACCTCAGCACACTACCACAACCCACAAAAGGACACATAACAGCATCAATTCCACTCTCCAGATGGGCAGCTATGTGACCAAGAAGCTCCGTGCGAGTAGGCACACTCGCCCCGCATGACAACACAGAGCAGACAAACGCATCATCAGTCTGTTTGCTGCATCGCTTCTTGTGATGTCTGAAGACGTGACTTCTTAGGCTCTGATAGTTTTTAAACAAAGCTCCACAAGGCTCACAAGGGCAAAGGGCACCGCCCAACACACTTCTGTGATAGTGGTAGTGCTCGAAGTAGTCGGTCAATGTTGAAAATGTCTGTGCGCAATGCCGGCAAGTGGGCATTCTTCATTGATGTTATGGCTGCAATGAAGGTAGAGCACTTATTTTGCTAAATTACATTCACTGGCTTGTGCACTTTTTCAGACCGCCCAATTTTATAATAAAAACACTGCTACAATGGTAATAATACCTTACAGTCTACAATAGTAGAATCATTCCAATATCTGGTTAGCATGTCAGGTTATGTTCAATTTCATATGAACATTAGCCAATGCTTTTTAAGCAGTCCTCTATATAAGAGCACAGTGAATATAAATATTCTTGACCTGCTACAAATGTTTAAACTAAGTTGAAGCAGGCGGCGCAAGGAAAAGAAATAATGACGGAGACTGTAACATTAACTGCACAAATTCTACAGAAAACTGCACCCATACTTGCGCAACTTGGGTCTCTTAAAAGGCTATTCCTGAATGTGCAGTCAAAAGTGAGCTTAGCATATGCTCCAACATTACACATGTTCACAACTTAAGTAATGCTATCCATTATATCGCTAATGTTGACAACAGATGTTCATATCTTGCACATATGTGAAAGCAGCTTCAGCCTCTCAAGTGCAGCCAGGTCCAATATTGAATACAATTACTTTAAAATTTTAGCTTGAAACATAATTACTTTAAACAATTACTTAAAGCTTTTTGTGATATATTGACTAATCAAACAGTTGATACCAAGTATGAATTGCACCGTAGCCTGCCAGTAGTACGCGCAAGAGATGGAAATGGGTGGCTTCAAGATAGGGCACCCAAAACTTCGCATATGCGATCGCTTGATTCTGTTGCCATACACCAACTTCTTGGGTACACACAAGGACTCCCATGCTGGATTAGCTGCAGTTAAGCAGTAGTATGGCTAAGTGACGTGCAAATTCGCAATGTTGTCGGGTGTAAGCAATGTGTCGTGCAATTCCAAAGAAATGAACTGCTGAGCACGCAAATCAATAGACACAACAGAACATGCATGCGAAATGCGAGCGCCAATCGTACCTCACGGCTGTCACTCAAATTCCGCCAAGTACGGCAAAATAAGTTTACACACAGCCAAGTGACAGTTGCTGCCCCTGTCGTCTCCTACACCTATTTTTGTAGTAATGGACGTATGACTTGCAAGCGATGCAGGCATGGAAAACACGAGTGCTTTGTCTGCGCTCGATAAGACGACAAAGACACGTACACGCCTGGTGTGTACGTGACAGCAGACTCCTGCTGATCCGGCTTACAAGTGCACCTTATAACAGCCATGTGCATGGGCACCGAGGAGATCACTAATGAGTGCGTGCACAAACTGACCTGTGACATCCTCAAACTACAAAGATGCAACTCAACAGCAGGCTTCACCACAATAATACAATTAAGTGACACTAACAAAGGAAAAATGCCGTTATTGCTGAGTGCAAGCAATGCTTCATATAATTCCGAAGAATTAAACTGTTCACTGTACTGCTTCCTGCATGCGCAACTCAATAAAGGTGCAACACAGCGTGCGAGCACTATGGTCGTACCTCATAGCCGACACTAAAAATCCACAAAATGCACTGAAATATGCCTACGCACAGTAATGTTACCGTTGCTACCCCTACTGTTTTCTGTGCCTAATTTAGTAATGAGGTATGTACGAGCGATGCAAGCATGGCAAACACGTGTTTCATTATTCACCTTATAATAGCGACAGACATGTTACATGCCTAGCTCGTATGAGCTGTGGCATGCGAGTGCACCTTATAACTGTTTATAAGATAGGTAATGATCGATAACGGTGAAATAAATGCCTACCTGATTGTGATGTGTGCCAGGTGATGGACTTCGCAGGAAGGTGAGAGAGCTCTGACAATAGCCGCCTGCCTTGACCACGTAGGGTGCCAGAGACCACTGAGCTGAACAAGTGAAGAGTGCGCCAAAAAACTTGACAAGTGAGGAACCAAACAAATGAACTGCTAGCACTACTTGGTCCTGAGCACGTAAATCAATAACAAGATGCAACACAACCTGCATGCAAAATGCGAGCACCAATCGTACCTCACGGCTGTCACTCAGATTCCGCCAAATATGGCAAAATAAGTTTACACACAGCCAAGTGATAGTTCCTGCCCCTGTCGTCTCCTACACCTATTTTTGTAGTAATGAACGTATGACTTGCAAGCGGTGCAGGCATGGAAAACACGTGTGCTTTGTCTGTTGCACTCAAAGGTGGTGTGGTGTCCATGTCGAACGCGGACAGCATCATGGGCACTTCGGCATTGGGGTCACTAGTAGCCGGCGTTGCGCCCGCGCCAGTGTTGGGTCGGCGCGGGTGCTTTGTTAGGCCTAGCCTTGAACGTACCCCGGGCGCGTCCTCGTTGTGGGGTTTTTTTCGCTTCTGTGCTTTAAGTCCCGAAGATTTTGGTTGCAAAAGAGTCTTAGCAGCTTTACTGACCTTGCGCACAGGAATCTTGGAGGCAGGAAGAGAAGTTCCGGGGCAATCCGGCGTTTTTGTGGGAGCAGATGCAGCCGTGACTGATGTACACGACGCTCGTAGCGCCCTCTTAGGCTACGAAGGGAGGCGCTCAGCTGAAACGGCACCGGCGGGTGGTGCGGCTTTTAATCGAACTCGCGACGCTCCCTTTGGGGCAAACTGACTACTTTAGCGCCTGCCTACAATTTGTTTTTGTATTCTAGCCGACACCACGATGCACCGATGCTATCTTGCACCCATTCTATTGGGCAGTGATGGCCGGACACACCGCAGCAGTCGTGTTATTTTGTGTGACCATCAACGCATTTTTTTTTCTTTTGGCCTGTTGTGGTTGGGAAGAGCTATGGTGGTGCAAAAAATTTATCGGTTATTCAGGAAAAGTGGTGTAAAGGGAAATAGTTCTGAAGAATCGATGTTCTCGTCGCAGGTAGTGAGAACCATTCAACAACCGATGAATTCTTCGGTGACGAAGTGAAGTCGCCGTCGGTGTTCACCGAGTAGACTCATGAATTCATAAAAAGAACAAACGTTTCCCCGAGCCTTCCAAATTTTATTATTGGGCTTGAGCTTGCATGGTAGGCTTGACGGTGCGAAACAGCGTGAAAACAACGAGTTCATACAAAGAAACAGCAAACCGCACCCTTTTAAAATACACTTCATTACTGTGTTTCATTGACTGCGTGTTAATTGGTGTGCCAACTATACAACGCAGCTACGATTATAGGATTGCTCTCACTAAACAAGTCAAGGCTTGCAAGCACGAAAAAAAAAAGGAACGAAAATAGGAGAACATGTACACTGTCTCTTCTTCTGTGTGTCGTGCATTCTCACGATGTGACGAAAAAAAAAAAAAACGTAAACTATTATGCACACCATCAAGATTCACATATATGCAGGGATTCTTGGACGGGTATGTTTTTTTTTCACTATCTTTTGTCAATAAAGTCTCATAGACGCAGTACAAGTACCTGTTCGCTTTCAATCTTGCAAGATTGAAAACGAAGTGCAGCGCCTTTCGACGATATATATATATATATATATATATATATATATATATATATATATATATATATATATATATATATATATATATTATATATATATATATATATATATATATATATATATATATATATATATATATATATATATATATATATATATATATCGGAAGCGAAAAAGCACGACGTACGCCGAAACACCTTTACTAATTACAAATGTTTCGGCTGATGGGCCAGCCTTCGTCAGTGTGACCACACTAACGAAGGCTGGCCCACCATATCGTCTCGCTTTATAACTTTTTATGGCAACCCGACTTCGCTACTAATAGTAAATTTAGCTTCCCTTGCGGTGAAGTATCATAATGCTGTAATTATCCTCTTCCTTAATCGGTAAAAACTCTGAAACGTTCTCTTTTTCTTTTTTACCGCTGCTATCCTTCTCCGCCTCTCCGAATATATATATGTATCCATACTGGCACTTTCCAGTGATCCTGCATGCAGCTCTTTTTCTCCATTGTGAGTTAATGAACAGTTTCTCTTCCTCATTCTCTCGTATTTCTTAGTCTATCTTCGAACCCAATGTTGCTCTAAGCTTAATTTCCTCATCAAAGCCTGCCCAGTTATCACACTTTCCGTCTTCGTTTTCTGACTTTCCATGAGCGTACAATGCGAATCTGCGCATTCCTTACACACTGTGGGACGCCTCATCTTAGTCGGCGACTGCAGCGTTGCCGCTGTATGTATACGTTAGCCACCCGCCACGATAGCTCTCTCAAGGCATTGTCCATGGCTATCGCTTAATTTTCTGTTCTAGTTCACTGTATCATTGTCGAACGGGGGGAATGGTCAAAGTTCAGCCAGTATGTCGCCGACAGCTCTCTCAAGGCATTGCCCATGGCTGTCGCTTAACTTTCTGTTCTAGTTCACTGTATCATTGTCGAACGGGGGGAATGGTCAAAGTTCAGCCAGTATGTCGCCGTGCACACAAATCACGGAAGCGTGTTCTTGAAGTACAGAAGACATACGTTTTTCTGGTGTTTTACGGAAGGAGCGAAAGAACGGAAACATCGACTGCTGCTTTACGGCAACTCCTGCTGTTTCCCATAAACCGCAGCACAGTTTGTGCTTTAAACGTCCAGTCTCGCTATTTTTCAGGAAACAGATGTTACTCTGTAGTTTCTACGGTCTGCTCCGACGTTAAAACACGGATATTTTTTACAGTGTAAACAATGCCAGCCAAGTTTCCATTTAGTCAACAATGCAGGCTCTGGAGACGTGCGCGTGCTTATAGACGTATCTGTCGCTGAGCGTGCACACAGATTCTGACGAGGGTTGGGAGAGCCGGGAGATGACCAGCGAGCACGCAACAACTTAGGCCTAAATTCCGAACTGTGCAAAGTGTTCTCATCTCCAAATGCAGGGTACACAGGTACTTCTGAGCAACGGTACAGTTCCCGTTCCGTGATTCGCTGCGGTCACTTGTGTCAACTCAGAGCCGCATTTACTGCACTGAAGCCTTGGACATTGAGAAGTCTGAAGGAGGACGAAGCGAACTGTGACTCGCGGCTAATTGGGCAACTCAACCCAGTGCAATGCGATTCAGTGTATGCACAGCGTTATTCTCTAGAATTTTAGAATTTAACGAGACTTGGGAAATATTGCGCACTGAATAGCTAAGACAAATCGAACGCAGTTCTGAACGCAACCTGTTCAGACTATCTCGCATTGTTTTTACTCAGTATGCATATTTATTAATCATACTTCGAGAACTGTAATCCACGTAATACAATTTGCCGCAGGTTGAAGCACCGTAATGTACCAATTATAGAGACAAAAACAAAATAGAAAAAAAGGGGGAAAACCAAATACACCAGAACATCCAACGTCTTTAGCGGTTCTTATGACCACGAATCGTCTTTGCAAGCGAAAGTGCTATTGTTATTACGGAGGCCGGTTATGAGCTATATCGAATATTAACGAGAAGCCCAGTCAGCTGTGCTGATTCGAGGCGAGGATGGCGGAGCATTGGAAAGAAATTCTCATGCATGGTCCTGCTTTTGCCCGTGACCCAACCACCGGAAATCTGCTATCACATGCTTCAACAGATTGCATTGGAGACTTCTGCGCGAGCACTGTTTTCCTTGCTTGACTTTGCCTCTTCAAGTTTCGGAGAGCAGCTGTTGTTGCGGCTGATATTATGATTAGTTTATAATTTGTTTAGAAGTTGGGGTAGACGACACAGCTATGCGTGCGTGCCTATTATATGTCAGAAAAAATTTGTATAGGCTATAGTGCCTTTGTCTGATTGTTCAGGAATTGTGGTTGGTGCGTTCGTGCTTAAACGTTTCTCGCAGCATGGCAGCGTTTCATGGGAGGTACATTGTTTCAATCTTCGCTTTTTCTTTTTTTTCCCTCTTCTCATGGCTGTAGTGCCATTCGGGCTGCCGAGCGCAATGCCTCCCGTGCCACCCCGGAGGATCGGCCACCCGTACCAGAATCGGACGCCGCCGAAGCGGAAAAAGCCGCGCACATCGTTCACGCGCATGCAGATATGTGAGCTCGAGAAGCGCTTTCACAAGCAGAAGTACCTGGCCAGTGCCGAAAGGGCAGCTCTTGCCAAACAGCTCAAGATGACCGACGCCCAAGTCAAAACGTGGTTCCAGAATCGAAGGACCAAGTGGAGGTGAGCACAACTCTTACTCTCAGTACAGTTTTTGCGACTGGGGCCAGTAAACGGCGACATTTCTCACTCGATTATCATTTTCATAAATAGTGACGCTGTATATGTATGCTCTTAGTAGTTCTTTGAGGTGTGCACTGTAACTTAACATCTGCCTAAATGTTCCGTATCTATACACTGCATCGGTGTACTCGACGACTGGATGGCTATGGCACCAAAAGATTCGTATAAATTCACTAAAGATCAAAGAAAGAAAAGAGTCCCTCTCCAGAGTGTTTCCCCAATCCATGAGGAACCCCTAAAGCCAGTGTTTCACTCTCCTGTTACTTAATTGCAATTGCTAAAGACACTGCATCGTCCTGGCTTTCTCTAGTTGAGGCCATGGCGAACCTGAATGGAGCAAAGAAATAAATAAAAAAATAGATGGTCCGTTTGAGTTTACTCTATACAGACCACGTATGTGACATGAAAAACTGACCCTTTCCAACAAGAGGCGCGGCAAATAAGCTTTACGCATGCATCTAGGCCGCGCAAACACTTCTTCTAGTGTTCCATCTAGAGGCAGCGCACTTGTTTCCCTTTGGATTCAAGAAGTCTCCGAGCGCGCGAGCGGCCGATGCTGCGGG